>NC_084466.1:89964150-90264150 GCF_027409185.1 Cynocephalus volans
CGTGCCCGCTCCGCCCCAGGCACACACACCCCGGAAGATGCCCACTCACACTCTCGGGGAGACAAGTCTTTTCTTCGGATCCTAGCCTGGGGAGTCAATTCTTACGAGATGGCTCTACAAGTACACTCCCACGTTTCGTTTCCAACTCTCAGAGCTACCAACAAGACGCCTTCAGGTCGTGCACAGACCAGAAAGGACCTACGGCATGTCCATCCGACCCCATCCGCGCCCCGTCTTCTCCGTTGCCTCCCCACCCCCCACCCCCTGCTTTCAGGCTCGAATTCTCTATTAGTGCGTTTTTCGTGCTTAAAACCAAGTCCGCTGAACTCGGTGTGTTTTAAAGAAGAAGAAATTGACTGCTTCCTCTTGCGGAGGCTGGGACGCCCAAAGTCCCCTCTGCTGGTGTGGACAGTGACCCAGGGCTCTCCCACTGCACGACGGTGGAAGCGGAGAGAGCAGAGCAGAGCAGAGGGCAGAGAGAGAGAAAGACAGACTCTCCTCTTGGAAAGCCCTCAGAAGCTCGCCCCTGACCACCGTTTTGAATCCACTCACTACTGCCTGGTCCTACAATCCGATCACCTCTTCACGGCCCCACCTCCCAACTACCATAATGGGATAGCCCACCCTCTTAGCGCTCACAGTGGAGGCTCTTTCTGATACATAACATTTGGGAAAAACTTTTCAAGCTCCAATGAGTTCTGGGGGGACACCACTCCACCCACTACAACTTGCAAAGCGGCCAGAACGACAAAAACAATGTGAGTGTTTGTCCTTGAGACCTATTCTTCCCCACTTGGATTGCTTCCTGTTTGGACCTGGCCCAAGTAGCCAGGAAGGGAAGCACTCCACAGAGGAGGTTCCGTTTGCCATGCAAGTGCTTGTTCTCCTCAGAATTCAGTGAAAGCGCCCGTGGCCCTTTGCCCACGGTGTCCCCGGCGCCGCTCCGGTGCCCCGAAACAATCGTTGAGGCCAGGAAGTGAGAACACGAGTTGAGCCCTGCCCACAGCAATGACTACAGAGACTCTCTCGGGCCTGCCGAGTGCTTGCTGCTGGTTCCTGCCTCCGTCCTGCTCCCAAACACGATGTGCTCCTGGTTCATCCTTCCTCGCACCGAACCGATTCTGCATGAAAAAGCCAAGCCAAGGCAAGCCAAACCAAAGAGGTCTGCGTGGGGGTGTTGGGAAGAAAGCCTTGTTCCCCCTACAGTGGACTTTCCAGTGAGCTTTGCAGCACGTCTAGCAGAGCCTGAAATTCTCCTTCGCTGAGGGGCGGTTCAGGTGATGACGGAGGGTCGTTCCCCTCTGTCTCCAGATTCAGAAAGGCTTCGGCACTTTCCTGAAACTCTGGGCTCCAGAGGAGCTGATCGAGGAGGCTGGGGCTTCCTGCGGAGTGCTGGTCAGCTTGCTGGGGCGGCTGAGTTGGCTCCTGCTTCGGCAGTGCCTGCTGCTGCCACACGGCCACCTCGGCGTGTACAGGCTGCTGAGGGGGTGCTTCTCCGGCGGTCCATTGGAGCATCACACCCTGGTGCCCTGCCCTCGAGCATTGCCTCTGGTGGGAGGTGTCTTGCTGAGCCAGGGCCTGCCACAGTTGCTGAGGGCGACCAGCTTGTGGCTGACAAGAGGCCTTCAAGGGCAATACGGCCAGGCCAGTGTCTCCGGTGCCTTGGTCCTCCTGGCGTCCACTGTGGTATTGGGGCCACACAGGGGTCTGAGTGTGCGAGAGCCCCACTCCTAGTATGGGTGCTGTTGACGCGTGGCTCACGAGAGTGACCGGACCGTGAGACATCTCTCCAGCAGGCACAGGCTGGCTGGGCTGGACCATCGTGAGCCCCGCCGCCCGGCTCACGCGGCCCCCAGAGGGCGCTTCCCAAGGACCAAAGGCCGGGTGCAGTGGGGCCAACGCTTCTCCCGATGGCAGCGGGTTGCCGCCGAAACGAGGGCAGGGAGGAGCGTGAGCAGACACGCTGGGCGCGGTGCACAGGTGGCTCGGCTGCAGCTGAACACTCACGTCAGGTGTCCCACTTGAGCCTTCTGCCAGGAAATTCACGGCTCCGCCTGGGCTCTTCTGGCCTGGGTGCCGAGATCTTCGGTTCTGAAACCAGATTTGAATTCTGGCCTCTGGGAGGCCTGTTTGTGTAGCCAGCTCTTCCCTGGTGGCAATTCCAGGAAACCGATTCTTCTCAAAAGCTTCAATGAGGATCCTGGCTTGGGCGCCGGTGATGGCCGTGCGCTTTCGTCGGCCTTCCTTGGGGACGCGTTCCTGAGCATGAGGACGAGGCCCTTCCTCAGTCTGCACTTGCTGTTCAGCTGAGGAGCCTCGGGACTTGAGTCGACTCGGCCTCAGCTGTCGTGTTCTCTGGTTTTGAAACCAAATCTGAATTCTACATTCTGGAATGCCAATTGCTTCAGCCAGTTCTTCTCTGGCCGCTATACCAGGGTAGGGGTTCTGCTCAAACGATGCTTGCAGAGCACCCTTTTGACTCGAGCTCAGAACAACCCTCCTGCGTCGGGCTTCTCTTGGCAGAGAGTCTCTCGGGCTGCTCGTCCCCTCCATAGCGAGAAGAGTCGCCTGGGTTCCACGGAGTCAGCCGGCCAACTGAGCAGCTCCCGGAAGGGCGGCGGGACTGGCCGGTCAGGGCCCAGCGGGGGGCCCGCCCAGTCCACACCTACTTTCAGAGCTCCGCCCCTCATTCAATATTCATAACCCCGACGTGCTCACCGGAAGCAAGCCGAGGGTCACTTTAAGGAGAGGTTCAGAGGCCTCCAAATACTTCTGCGTCACACGCAATTCTTTTCCAAAGATCACTTGGATGGTGGGCGACCTCGCTGAGACATATCGAATCCTTTGGGTTCCCAGTACGTTCAAAGGACTCTCCTCTCTTCATGTTGATGGGTGGTGGCATTCTCCAAATCAAGGACTGCCACTACTGCCATGAGTTCTTTACTCGCTCTCCTCGGCTTCCCCTGGAACACTTTCACTTTGTCGGCAAATCAATTGGCTGAAATTTGTGAAATGACCTGTGAGGAAACTGGATACTGGTGACTGCTTCCCCGGGTCGAACCAGCGATGTTACCGATCGGCATCGCATCCTGGACAGAGGGCAACCAGTCTCATGAAACCACAAGGTATGGCCGAGGCCAGTCACCTGACAAAACCAGACAACAGGAAATGCGACCTCCGTCTGCAAGCTTTCGAGGAAAGAAAACCAGCCGCCCGTGGGCATCCTCTCCTGCTTTTGCTTGCTACGTGAGGACATGCGTGATGGATGCGTGCGCCCACGGACAAGTTGGGCCTCTTGACACGGAGGGCTTGGGGTCACGGCGGTGTGGGGATCAAGTGAGATGGAACAAGGGAGGTAAAATCCAAAGTCCCTTCCCTTGATGAACAAAGTTTCTTGCCTCAACATCGAAGAAGCAAACACAAGGCAGAAGGAAAGAAGACAGAAGAAAGAAAGGAGGAGGGAAGGAAAGAAGGAAAGGCGAGACAACGAACGGAACGCTCCCAGGACTCTGCAATACCGTTTCCCGTTTCTTCAAGGAGGATCTGGGACGCTACCTTCAGAGGGTGTGCGTGTGTGTGTGCACGTGTGTGTCCCGACGCGTGACACAGACCTGCCGACAGACAGAGGAAGAGAGAGACTCTCACTGGCTCCTTCCTCGAGTCACCATTCTGAAGAAAAGGATCTTTGAAGAGTGAGAGAAACGGAGCAGTGAAGAGTGAGTACGGGTCTTCCCGGCACTTGCGATGTATACTGACGAACGCGAAAATCCCTCCGCTAAAGCACCCGAAGTCACCTGTGCCGATCTTGGCCGCAAGACGGTGTGTAGCTAGAAATCCCCAAATGGCACGTCAGTCCTCAGACGGCATGGACTAGAGCTGGGACTTTGACGGGGTTTTCGCTCGTTCATGAGAACAGAAGACGATGCAGGTGGATAAAGACAGTAGGAAGGACGGAAGTCGAGAGAGGTCTCAGTAAAGTGAACCAACGAAGTCACATTGAGCTTTGAAGCCTACTTTTAATGGAAAAGTGCAAACTCCCCTAACGGTGGAGGGTCCGTGATGTCGTTTTGGAACGTACCACTTGAAATGAAAGGGAAAGACTCAGATAAAGCAGGACATCCAGGAAGTTTCGAGGAGAGCGATACTTGATTCAGCAGGAGAACGGAAAGCTCTGGGAGTTAACGGGCACGTCAATACGTGAAAAATGCCTCCGGTTTGGGAAGACTGCCTTTCGCATGCTCTCGTCAAGGATTGCGAGGACTGCTAATGGAACTGCCCTGGCATTTTCTCTCCGTTATCGTGTTCAGATTCAACTTTTAACCCTACGTGCCCGCTCCGCCCCAGGCACACACACCCCGGAAGATGCCCACTCACACTCTCGGGGAGACAAGTCTTTTCTTCGGATCCTAGCCTGGGGAGTCAATTCTTACGAGATGGCTCTACAAGTACACTCCCACGTTTTGTTTCCAACTCTCAGAGCTACCAACAAGACGCCTTCAGGTCGTGCACAGACCAGAAAGGACCTACGGCATGTCCATCCGACCCCATCCGCGCCCCGTCTTCTCCGTTGCCTCCCCACCCCCCACCCCCTGCTTTCAGGCTCGAATTCTCTATTAGTGCGTTTTTCGTGCTTAAAACCAAGTCCGCTGAACTCGGTGTGTTTTAAAGAAGAAGAAATTGACTGCTTCCTCTTGCGGAGGCTGGGACGCCCAAAGTCCCCTCTGCTGGTGTGGACAGTGACCCAGGGCTCTCCCACTGCACGACGGTGGAAGCGGAGAGAGCAGAGCAGAGCAGAGGGCAGAGAGAGAGAAAGACAGACTCTCCTCTTGGAAAGCCCTCAGAAGCTCGCCCCTGACCACCGTTTTGAATCCACTCACTACTGCCTGGTCCTACAATCCGATCACCTCTTCACGGCCCCACCTCCCAACTACCATAATGGGATAGCCCACCCTCTTAACGCTCACAGTGGAGGCTCTTTCTGATACATAACATTTGGGGAAAACTTTTCAAGCTCCAATGAGTTCTGGGGGGACACCACTCCACCCACTACAACCTGCAAAGCGGCCAGAACGACAAAAACAATGTGAGTGTTTGTCCTTGAGACCTATTCTTCCCCACTTGGATTGCTTCCTGTTTGGACCTGGCCCAAGTAGCCAGGAAGGGAAGCACTCCACAGAGGAGGTTCCGTTTGCCATGCAAGTGCTTGTTCTCCTCAGAATTCAGTGAAAGCGCCCGTGGCCCTTTGCCCACGGTGTCCCCGGCGCCGCTCCGGTGCCCCGAAACAATCGTTGAGGCCAGGAAGTGAGAACACGAGTTGAGCCCTGCCCACAGCAATGACTACAGAGACTCTCTCGGGCCTGCCGAGTGCTTGCTGCTGGTTCCTGCCTCCGTCCTGCTCCCAAACACGATGTGCTCCTGGTTCATCCTTCCTCGCACCGAACCGATTCTGCATGAAAAAGCCAAGCCAAGGCAAGCCAAACCAAAGAGGTCTGCGTGGGGGTGTTGGGAAGAAAGCCTTGTTCCCCCTACAGTGGACTTTCCAGTGAGCTTTGCAGCACGTCTAGCAGAGCCTGAAATTCTCCTTCGCTGAGGGGCGGTTCAGGTGATGACGGAGGGTCGTTCCCCTCTGTCTCCAGATTCAGAAAGGCTTCGGCACTTTCCTGAAACTCTGGGCTGCAGAGGAGCTGATCGAGGAGGCTGGGGCTTCCTGCGGAGTGCTGGTCAGCTTGCTGGGGCGGCTGAGTTGGCTCCTGCTTCGGCAGTGCCTGCTGCTGCCACACGGCCGCCTCGGCGTGTACAGGCTGCTGAGGGGGTGCTTCTCCGGCGGTCCATTGGAGCATCACACCCTGGTGCCCTGCCCTCGAGCATTGCCTCTGGTGGGAGGTGTCTTGCTGAGCCAGGGCCTGCCACAGTTGCTGAGGGCGACCAGCTTGTGGCTGACAAGAGGCCTTCAAGGGCAATACGGCCAGGCCAGGGTCTCCGGTGCCTTGGTCCTCCTGGCGTCCACTGTGGTATTGGGGCCACACAGGGGTCTGAGTGTGCGAGAGCCCCACTCCTAGTATGGGTGCTGTTGACGCGTGGCTCACGAGAGTGACCGGACCGTGAGACATCTCTCCAGCAGGCACAGGCTGGCTGGGCTGGACCATCGTGAGCCCCGCCGCCCGGCTCACGCGGCCCCCAGAGGGCGCTTCCCAAGGACCAAAGGCCGGGTGCAGTGGGGCCAACGCTTCTCCCGATGGCAGCGGGTTGCCGCCGAAACGAGGGCAGGGAGGAGCGTGAGCAGACACGCTGGGCGCGGTGCACAGGTGGCTCGGCTGCAGCTGAACACTCACGTCAGGTGTCCCACTTGAGCCTTCTGCCAGGAAATTCACGGCTCCGCCTGGGCTCTTCTGGCCTGGGTGCCGAGATCTTCGGTTCTGAAACCAGATTTGAATTCTGGCCTCCGGGAGGCCTGTTTGTGTAGCCAGCTCTTCCCTGGTGGCAATTCCAGGAAACCGATTCTTCTCAAAAGCTTCAATGAGGATCCTGGCTTGGGCGCCGGTGATGGCCGTGCGCTTTCGTCGGCCTTCCTTGGGGACGCGTTCCTGAGCGTGAGGACGAGGCCCTTCCTCAGTCTGCACTTGCTGTTCAGCTGAGGAGCCTCGGGACTTGAGTCGACTCGGCCTCAGCTGTCGTGTTCTCTGGTTTTGAAACCAAATCTGAATTCTACATTCTGGAATGCCAATTGCTTCAGCCAGTTCTTCTCTGGCCGCTATACCAGGGTAGGGGTTCTGCTCAAACGATGCTTGCAGAGCACCCTTTTGACTCGAGCTCAGAACAACCCTCCTGCGTCGGGCTTCTCTTGGCAGAGAGTCTCTCGGGCTGCTCGTCCCCTCCATAGCGAGAAGAGTCGCCTGGGTTCCACGGAGTCAGCCGGCCAACTGAGCAGCTCCCGGAAGGGCGGCGGGACTGGCCGGTCAGGGCCCAGCGGGGGGCCCGCCCAGTCCACACCTACTTTCAGAGCTCCGCCCCTCATTCAATATTCATAACCCCGACGTGCTCACCGGAAGCAAGCCGAGGGTCACTTTAAGGAGAGGTTCAGAGGCCTCCAAATACTTCTGCGTCACACGCAATTCTTTTCCAAAGATCACTTGGATGGTGGGCGACCTTGCTGAGACATATCGAATCCTTTGGGTTCCCAGTACGTTCAAAGGACTCTCCTCTCTTCATGTTGATGGGTGGTGGCATTCTCCAAATCAAGGACTGCCACTACTGCCATGAGTTCTTTACTCACTCTCCTCGGCTTCCCCTGGAACACTTTCACTTTGTCGGCAAATCAATTGGCTGAAATTTGTGAAATGACCTGTGAGGAAACTGGATACTGGTGACTGCTTCCCCGGGTCGAACCAGCGATGTTACCGATCGGCATCGCATCCTGGACAGAGGGCAACCAGTCTCATGAAACCACAAGGTATGGCCGCGGCCAGTCACCTGACAAAACCAGACAACAGGAAATGCGACCTCCGTCTGCAAGCTTTCGAGGAAAGAAAACCAGCCGCCCGTGGGCATCCTCTCCTGCTTTTGCTTGCTACGTGAGGACATGCGTGATGGATGCGTGCGCCCACGGACAAGTTGGGCCTCTTGACACGGAGGGCTTGGGGTCACGGCGGTGTGGGGATCAAGTGAGATGGAACAAGGGAGGTAAAATCCAAAGTCCCTTCCCTTGATGAACAAAGTTTCTTGCCTCAACATCGAAGAAGCAAACACAAGGCAGAAGGAAAGAAGACAGAAGAAAGAAAGGAGGAGGGAAGGAAAGAAGGAAAGGCGAGACAACGAACGGAACGCTCCCAGGACTCTGCAATACCGTTTCCCGTTTCTTCAAGGAGGATCTGGGACGCTACCTTCAGAGGGTGTGCGTGTGTGTGTGCACGTGTGTGTCCCGACGCGTGACACAGACCTGCCGACAGACAGAGGAAGAGAGAGACTCTCACTGGCTCCTTCCTCGAGTCACCATTCTGAAGAAAAGGATCTTTGAAGAGTGAGAGAAACGGAGCAGTGAAGAGTGAGTACGGGTCTTCCCGGCACTTGCGATGTATACTGACGAACGCGAAAATCCCTCCGCTAAAGCACCCGAAGTCACCTGTGCCGATCTTGGCCGCAAGACGGTGTGTAGCTAGAAATCCCCAAATGGCACGTCAGTCCTCAGACGGCATGGACTAGAGCTGGGACTTTGACGGGGTTTTCGCTCGTTCATGAGAACAGAAGACGATGCAGGTGGATAAAGACAGTAGGAAGGACGGAAGTCGAGAGAGGCCTCAGTAAAGTGAACCAACGAAGTCACATTGAGCTTTGAAGCCTACTTTTAATGGAAAAGTGCAAACTCCCCTAACGGTGGAGGGTCCGTGATGTCGTTTTGGAACGTACCACTTGAAATGAAACGGCAAGACTCAGATAAAGCAGGACATCCAGGAAGTTTCGAGGAGAGCGATACTTGATTCAGCAGGAGAACGGAAAGCTCTGGGAGTTAACGGGCACGTCAATACGTGAAAAATGCCTCCGGTTTGGGAAGACTGCCTTTCGCATGCTCTCGTCAAGGATTGCGAGGACTGCTAATGGAACTGCCCTGGCATTTTCTCTCCGTTATCGTGTTCAGATTCAACTTTTAACCCTACGTGCCCGCTCCGCCCCAGGCACACACACCCCGGAAGATGCCCACTCACACTCTCGGGGAGACAAGTCTTTTCTTCGGATCCTAGCCTGGGGAGTCAATTCTTACGAGATGGCTCTACAAGTACACTCCCACGTTTCGTTTCCAACTCTCAGAGCTACCAACAAGACGCCTTCAGGTCGTGCACAGACCAGAAAGGACCTACGGCATGTCCATCCGACCCCATCCGCGCCCCGTCTTCTCCGTTGCCTCCCCACCCCCCACCCCCTGCTTTCAGGCTCGAATTCTCTATTAGTGCGTTTTTCGTGCTTAAAACCAAGTCCGCTGAACTCGGTGTGTTTTAAAGAAGAAGAAATTGACTGCTTCCTCTTGCGGAGGCTGGGACGCCCAAAGTCCCCTCTGCTGGTGTGGACAGTGACCCAGGGCTCTCCCACTGCACGACGGTGGAAGCGGAGAGAGCAGAGCAGAGCAGAGGGCAGAGAGAGAGAAAGACAGACTCTCCTCTTGGAAAGCCCTCAGAAGATCGCCCCTGACCACCGTTTTGAATCCACTCACTACTGCCTGGTCCTACAATCCGATCACCTCTTCACGGCCCCACCTCCCAACTACCATAATGGGATAGCCCACCCTCTTAACGCTCACAGTGGAGGCTCTTTCTGATACATAACATTTGGGGAAAACTTTTCAAGCTCCAATGAGTTCTGGGGGGACACCACTCCACCCACTACAACCTGCAAAGCGGCCAGAACGACAAAAACAATGTGAGTGTTTGTCCTTGAGACCTATTCTTCCCCACTTGGATTGCTTCCTGTTTGGACCTGGCCCAAGTAGCCAGGAAGGGAAGCACTCCACAGAGGAGGTTCCGTTTGCCATGCAAGTGCTTGTTCTCCTCAGAATTCAGTGAAAGCGCCCGTGGCCCTTTGCCCACGGTGTCCCCGGCGCCGCTCCGGTGCCCCGAAACAATCGTTGAGGCCAGGAAGTGAGAACACGAGTTGAGCCCTGCCCACAGCAATGACTACAGAGACTCTCTCGGGCCTGCCGAGTGCTTGCTGCTGGTTCCTGCCTCCGTCCTGCTCCCAAACACGATGTGCTCCTGGTTCATCCTTCCTCGCACCGAACCGATTCTGCATGAAAAAGCCAAGCCAAGGCAAGCCAAACCAAAGAGGTCTGCGTGGGGGTGTTGGGAAGAAAGCCTTGTTCCCCCTACAGTGGACTTTCCAGTGAGCTTTGCAGCACGTCTAGCAGAGCCTGAAATTCTCCTTCGCTGAGGGGCGGTTCAGGTGATGACGGAGGGTCGTTCCCCTCTGTCTCCAGATTCAGAAAGGCTTCGGCACTTTCCTGAAACTCTGGGCTCCAGAGGAGCTGATCGAGGAGGCTGGGGCTTCCTGCGGAGTGCTGGTCAGCTTGCTGGGGCGGCTGAGTTGGCTCCTGCTTCGGCAGTGCCTGCTGCTGCCACACGGCCGCCTCGGCGTGTACAGGCTGCTGAGGGGGTGCTTCTCCGGCGGTCCATTGGAGCATCACACCCTGGTGCCCTGCCCTCGAGCATTGCCTCTGGTGGGAGGTGTCTTGCTGAGCCAGGGCCTGCCACAGTTGCTGAGGGCGACCAGCTTGTGGCTGACAAGAGGCCTTCAAGGGCAATACGGCCAGGCCAGGGTCTCCGGTGCCTTGGTCATCCTGGCGTCCGCTGTGGTATTGGGGCCACACAGGGGTCTGAGTGTGCGAGAGCCCCACTCCTAGTATGGGTGCTGTTGACGCGTGGCTCACGAGAGTGACCGGACCGTGAGACATCTCTCCAGCAGGCACAGGCTGGCTGGGCTGGACCATCGTGAGCCCCGCCGCCCGGCTCACGCGGCCCCCAGAGGGCGCTTCCCAAGGACCAAAGGCCGGGTGCAGTGGGGCCAACGCTTCTCCCGATGGCAGCGGGTTGCCGCCGAAACGAGGGCAGGGAGGAGCGTGAGCAGACACGCTGGGCGCGGTGCACAGGTGGCTCGGCTGCAGCTGAACACTCACGTCAGGTGTCCCACTTGAGCCTTCTGCCAGGAAATTCACGGCTCCGCCTGGGCTCTTCTGGCCTGGGTGCCGAGATCTTCGGTTCTGAAACCAGATTTGAATTCTGGCCTCCGGGAGGCCTGTTTGTGTAGCCAGCTCTTCCCTGGTGGCAATTCCAGGAAACCGATTCTTCTCAAAAGCTTCAATGAGGATCCTGGCTTGGGCGCCGGTGATGGCCGTGCGCTTTCGTCGGCCTTCCTTGGGGACGCGTTCCTGAGCGTGAGGACGAGGCCCTTCCTCAGTCTGCACTTGCTGTTCAGCTGAGGAGCCTCGGGACTTGAGTCGACTCGGCCTCAGCTGTCGTGTTCTCTGGTTTTGAAACCAAATCTGAATTCTACATTCTGGAATGCCAATTGCTTCAGCCAGTTCTTCTCTGGCCGCTATACCAGGGTAGGGGTTCTGCTCAAACGATGCTTGCAGAGCACCCTTTTGACTCGAGCTCAGAACAACCCTCCTGCGTCGGGCTTCTCTTGGCAGAGAGTCTCTCGGGCTGCTCGTCCCCTCCATAGCGAGAAGAGTCGCCTGGGTTCCACGGAGTCAGCCGGCCAACTGAGCAGCTCCCGGAAGGGCGGCGGGACTGGCCGGTCAGGGCCCAGCGGGGGGCCCGCCCAGTCCACACCTACTTTCAGAGCTCCGCCCCTCATTCAATATTCATAACCCCGACGTGCTCACCGGAAGCGAGCCGAGGGTCACTTTAAGGAGAGGTTCAGAGGCCTCCAAATACTTCTGTGTCACACGCAATTCTTTTCCAAAGATCACTTGGATGGTGGGCGACCTCGCTGAGACATATCGAATCCTTTGGGTTCCCAGTACGTTCAAAGGACTCTCCTCTCTTCATGTTGATGGGTGGTGGCATTCTCCAAATCAAGGACTGCCACTACTGCCATGAGTTCTTTACTCACTCTCCTCGGCTTCCCCTGGAACACTTTCACTTTGTCGGCAAATCAATTGGCTGAAATTTGTGAAATGACCTGTGAGGAAACTGGATACTGGTGACTGCTTCCCCGGGTCGAACCAGCGATGTTACCGATCGGCATCGCATCCTGGACAGAGGGCAACCAGTCTCATGAAACCACAAGGTATGGCCGAGGCCAGTCACCTGACAAAACCAGACAACAGGAAATGCGACCTCCGTCTGCAAGCTTTCGAGGAAAGAAAACCAGCCGCCCGTGGGCATCCTCTCCTGCTTTTGCTTGCTACGTGAGGACATGCGTGATGGATGCGTGCGCCCACGGACAAGTTGGGCCTCTTGACACGGAGGGCTTGGGGTCACGGCGGTGTGGGGATCAAGTGAGATGGAACAAGGGAGGTAAAATCCAAAGTCCCTTCCCTTGATGAACAAAGTTTCTTGCCTCAACATCGAAGAAGCAAACACAAGGCAGAAGGAAAGAAGACAGAAGAAAGAAAGGAGGAGGGAAGGAAAGAAGGAAAGGCGAGACAACGAACGGAACGCTCCCAGGACTCTGCAATACCGTTTCCCGTTTCTTCAAGGAGGATCTGGGACGCTACCTTCAGAGGGTGTGCGTGTGTGTGTGCACGTGTGTGTCCCGACGCGTGACACAGACCTGCCGACAGACAGAGGAAGAGAGAGACTCTCACTGGCTCCTTCCTCGAGTCACCATTCTGAAGAAAAGGATCTTTGAAGAGTGAGAGAAACGGAGCAGTGAAGAGTGAGTACGGGTCTTCCCGGCACTTGCGATGTATACTGACGAACGCGAAAATCCCTCCGCTAAAGCACCCGAAGTCACCTGTGCCGATCTTGGCCGCAAGACGGTGTGTAGCTAGAAATCCCCAAATGGCACGTCAGTCCTCAGACGGCATGGACTAGAGCTGGGACTTTGACGGGGTTTTCGCTCGTTCATGAGAACAGAAGACGATGCAGGTGGATAAAGACAGTAGGAAGGACGGAAGTCGAGAGAGGTCTCAGTAAAGTGAACCAACGAAGTCACATTGAGCTTTGAAGCCTACTTTTAATGGAAAAGTGCAAACTCCCCTAACGGTGGAGGGTCCGTGATGTCGTTTTGGAACGTACCACTTGAAATGAAAGGGAAAGACTCAGATAAAGCAGGACATCCAGGAAGTTTCGAGGAGAGCGATACTTGATTCAGCAGGAGAACGGAAAGCTCTGGGAGTTAACGGGCACGTCATTACGTGAAAAATGCCTCCGGTTTGGGAAGACTGCCTTTCGCATGCTCTCGTCAAGGATTGCGAGGACTGCTAATGGAACTGCCCTGGCATTTTCTCTCCGTTATCGTGTTCAGATTCAACTTTTAACCCTACGTGCCCGCTCCGCCCCAGGCACACACACCCCGGAAGATGCCCACTCACACTCTCGGGGAGACAAGTCTTTTCTTCGGATCCTAGCCTGGGGAGTCAATTCTTACGAGATGGCTCTACAAGTACACTCCCACGTTTCGTTTCCAACTCTCAGAGCTACCAACAAGACGCCTTCAGGTCGTGCACAGACCAGAAAGGACCTACGGCATGTCCATCCGACCCCATCCGCGCCCCGTCTTCTCCGTTGCCTCCCCACCCCCCACCCCCTGCTTTCAGGCTCGAATTCTCTATTAGTGCGTTTTTCGTGCTTAAAACCAAGTCCGCTGAACTCGGTGTGTTTTAAAGAAGAAGAAATTGACTGCTTCCTCTTGCGGAGGCTGGGACGCCCAAAGTCCCCTCTGCTGGTGTGGACAGTGACCCAGGGCTCTCCCACTGCACGACGGTGGAAGCGGAGAGAGCAGAGCAGAGCAGAGGGCAGAGAGAGAGAAAGACAGACTCTCCTCTTGGAAAGCCCTCAGAAGCTCGCCCCTGACCACCGTTTTGAATCCACTCACTACTGCCTGGTCCTACAATCCGATCACCTCTTCACGGCCCCACCTCCCAACTACCATAATGGGATAGCCCACCCTCTTAACGCTCACAGTGGAGGCTCTTTCTGATACATAACATTTGGGGAAAACTTTTCAAGCTCCAATGAGTTCTGGGGGGACACCACTCCACCCACTACAACTTGCAAAGCGGCCAGAACGACAAAAACAATGTGAGTGTTTGTCCTTGAGACCTATTCTTCCCCACTTGGATTGCTTCCTGTTTGGACCTGGCCCAAGTAGCCAGGAAGGGAAGCACTCCACAGAGGAGGTTCCGTTTGCCATGCAAGTGCTTGTTCTCCTCAGAATTCAGTGAAAGCGCCCGTGGCCCTTTGCCCACGGTGTCCCCGGCGCCGCTCCGGTGCCCCGAAACAATCGTTGAGGCCAGGAAGTGAGAACACGAGTTGAGCCCTGCCCACAGCAATGACTACAGAGACTCTCTCGGGCCTGCCGAGTGCTTGCTGCTGGTTCCTGCCTCCGTCCTGCTCCCAAACACGATGTGCTCCTGGTTCATCCTTCCTCGCACCGAACCGATTCTGCATGAAAAAGCCAAGCCAAGGCAAGCCAAACCAAAGAGGTCTGCGTGGGGGTGTTGGGAAGAAAGCCTTGTTCCCCCTACAGTGGACTTTCCAGTGAGCTTTGCAGCACGTCTAGCAGAGCCTGAAATTCTCCTTCGCTGAGGGGCGGTTCAGGTGATGACGGAGGGTCGTTCCCCTCTGTCTCCAGATTCAGAAAGGCTTCGGCACTTTCCTGAAACTCTGGGCTGCAGAGGAGCTGATCGAGGAGGCTGGGGCTTCCTGCGGAGTGCTGGTCAGCTTGCTGGGGCGGCTGAGTTGGCTCCTGCTTCGGCAGTGCCTGCTGCTGCCACACGGCCACCTCGGCGTGTACAGGCTGCTGAGGGGGTGCTTCTCCGGCGGTCCATTGGAGCATCACACCCTGGTGCCCTGCCCTCGAGCATTGCCTCTGGTGGGAGGTGTCTTGCTGAGCCAGGGCCTGCCACAGTTGCTGAGGGCGACCAGCTTGTGGCTGACAAGAGGCCTTCAAGGGCAATACGGCCAGGCCAGGGTCTCCGGTGCCTTGGTCATCCTGGCGTCCGCTGTGGTATTGGGGCCACACAGGGGTCTGAGTGTGCGAGAGCCCCACTCCTAGTATGGGTGCTGTTGACGCGTGGCTCACGAGAGTGACCGGACCGTGAGACATCTCTCCAGCAGGCACAGGCTGGCTGGGCTGGACCATCGTGAGCCCCGCCGCCCGGCTCACGCGGCCCCCAGAGGGCGCTTCCCAAGGACCAAAGGCCGGGTGCAGTGGGGCCAACGCTTCTCCCGATGGCAGCGGGTTGCCGCCGAAACGAGGGCAGGGAGGAGCGTGAGCAGACACGCTGGGCGCGGTGCACAGGTGGCTCGGCTGCAGCTGAACACTCACGTCAGGTGTCCCACTTGAGCCTTCTGCCAGGAAATTCACGGCTCCGCCTGGGCTCTTCTGGCCTGGGTGCCGAGATCTTCGGTTCTGAAACCAGATTTGAATTCTGGCCTCCGGGAGGCCTGTTTGTGTAGCCAGCTCTTCCCTGGTGGCAATTCCAGGAAACCGATTCTTCTCAAAAGCTTCAATGAGGATCCTGGCTTGGGCGCCGGTGATGGCCGTGCGCTTTCGTCGGCCTTCCTTGGGGACGCGTTCCTGAGCGTGAGGACGAGGCCCTTCCTCAGTCTGCACTTGCTGTTCAGCTGAGGAGCCTCGGGACTTGAGTCGACTCGGCCTCAGCTGTCGTGTTCTCTGGTTTTGAAACCAAATCTGAATTCTACATTCTGGAATGCCAATTGCTTCAGCCAGTTCTTCTCTGGCCGCTATACCAGGGTAGGGGTTCTGCTCAAACGATGCTTGCAGAGCACCCTTTTGACTCGAGCTCAGAACAACCCTCCTGCGTCGGGCTTCTCTTGGCAGAGAGTCTCTCGGGCTGCTCGTCCCCTCCATAGCGAGAAGAGTCGCCTGGGTTCCACGGAGTCAGCCGGCCAACTGAGCAGCTCCCGGAAGGGCGGCGGGACTGGCCGGTCAGGGCCCAGCGGGGGGCCCGCCCAGTCCACACCTACTTTCAGAGCTCCGCCCCTCATTCAATATTCATAACCCCGACGTGCTCACCGGAAGCAAGCCGAGGGTCACTTTAAGGAGAGGTTCAGAGGCCTCCAAATACTTCTGCGTCACACGCAATTCTTTTCCAAAGATCACTTGGATGGTGGGCGACCTCGCTGAGACATATCGAATCCTTTGGGTTCCCAGTACGTTCAAAGGACTCTCCTCTCTTCATGTTGATGGGTGGTGGCATTCTCCAAATCAAGGACTGCCACTACTGCCATGAGTTCTTTACTCACTCTCCTCGGCTTCCCCTGGAACACTTTCACTTTGTCGGCAAATCAATTGGCTGAAATTTGTGAAATGACCTGTGAGGAAACTGGATACTGGTGACTGCTTCCCCGGGTCGAACCAGCGATGTTACCGATCGGCATCGCATCCTGGACAGAGGGCAACCAGTCTCATGAAACCACAAGGTATGGCCGCGGCCAGTCACCTGACAAAACCAGACAACAGGAAATGCGACCTCCGTCTGCAAGCTTTCGAGGAAAGAAAACCAGCCGCCCGTGGGCATCCTCTCCTGCTTTTGCTTGCTACGTGAGGACATGCGTGATGGATGCGTGCGCCCACGGACAAGTTGGGCCTCTTGACACGGAGGGCTTGGGGTCACGGCGGTGTGGGGATCAAGTGAGATGGAACAAGGGAGGTAAAATCCAAAGTCCCTTCCCTTGATGAACAAAGTTTCTTGCCTCAATATCGAAGAAGCAAACACAAGGCAGAAGGAAAGAAGACAGAAGAAAGAAAGGAGGAGGGAAGGAAAGAAGGAAAGGCGAGACAACGAACGGAACGCTCCCAGGACTCTGCAATACCGTTTCCCGTTTCTTCAAGGAGGATCTGGGACGCTACCTTCAGAGGGTGTGCGTGTGTGTGTGCACGTGTGTGTCCCGACGCGTGACACAGACCTGCCGACAGACAGAGGAAGAGAGAGACTCTCACTGGCTCCTTCCTCGAGTCACCATTCTGAAGAAAAGGATCTTTGAAGAGTGAGAGAAACGGAGCAGTGAAGAGTGAGTACGGGTCTTCCCGGCACTTGCGATGTATACTGACGAACGCGAAAATCCCTCCGCTAAAGCACCCGAAGTCACCTGTGCCGATCTTGGCCGCAAGACGGTGTGTAGCTAGAAATCCCCAAATGGCACGTCAGTCCTCAGACGGCATGGACTAGAGCTGGGACTTTGACGGGGTTTTCGCTCGTTCATGAGAACAGAAGACGATGCAGGTGGATAAAGACAGTAGGAAGGACGGAAGTCGAGAGAGGTCTCAGTAAAGTGAACCAACGAAGTCACATTGAGCTTTGAAGCCTACTTTTAATGGAAAAGTGCAAACTCCCCTAACGGTGGAGGGTCCGTGATGTCGTTTTGGAACGTACCACTTGAAATGAAAGGGAAAGACTCAGATAAAGCAGGACATCCAGGAAGTTTCGAGGAGAGCGATACTTGATTCAGCAGGAGAACGGAAAGCTCTGGGAGTTAACGGGCACGTCATTACGTGAAAAATGCCTCCGGTTTGGGAAGACTGCCTTTCGCATGCTCTCGTCAAGGATTGCGAGGACTGCTAATGGAACTGCCCTGGCATTTTCTCTCCGTTATCGTGTTCAGATTCAACTTTTAACCCTACGTGCCCGCTCCGCCCCAGGCACACACACCCCGGAAGATGCCCACTCACACTCTCGGGGAGACAAGTCTTTTCTTCGGATCCTAGCCTGGGGAGTCAATTCTTACGAGATGGCTCTACAAGTACACTCCCACGTTTCGTTTCCAACTCTCAGAGCTACCAACAAGACGCCTTCAGGTCGTGCACAGACCAGAAAGGACCTACGGCATGTCCATCCGACCCCATCCGCGCCCCGTCTTCTCCGTTGCCTCCCCACCCCCCACCCCCTGCTTTCAGGCTCGAATTCTCTATTAGTGCGTTTTTCGTGCTTAAAACCAAGTCCGCTGAACTCGGTGTGTTTTAAAGAAGAAGAAATTGACTGCTTCCTCTTGCGGAGGCTGGGACGCCCAAAGTCCCCTCTGCTGGTGTGGACAGTGACCCAGGGCTCTCCCACTGCACGACGGTGGAAGCGGAGAGAGCAGAGCAGAGCAGAGGGCAGAGAGAGAGAAAGACAGACTCTCCTCTTGGAAAGCCCTCAGAAGCTCGCCCCTGACCACCGTTTTGAATCCACTCACTACTGCCTGGTCCTACAATCCGATCACCTCTTCACGGCCCCACCTCCCAACTACCATAATGGGATAGCCCACCCTCTTAACGCTCACAGTGGAGGCTCTTTCTGATACATAACATTTGGGGAAAACTTTTCAAGCTCCAATGAGTTCTGGGGGGACACCACTCCACCCACTACAACTTGCAAAGCGGCCAGAACGACAAAAACAATGTGAGTGTTTGTCCTTGAGACCTATTCTTCCCCACTTGGATTGCTTCCTGTTTGGACCTGGCCCAAGTAGCCAGGAAGGGAAGCACTCCACAGAGGAGGTTCCGTTTGCCATGCAAGTGCTTGTTCTCCTCAGAATTCAGTGAAAGCGCCCGTGGCCCTTTGCCCACGGTGTCCCCGGCGCCGCTCCGGTGCCCCGAAACAATCGTTGAGGCCAGGAAGTGAGAACACGAGTTGAGCCCTGCCCACAGCAATGACTACAGAGACTCTCTCGGGCCTGCCGAGTGCTTGCTGCTGGTTCCTGCCTCCGTCCTGCTCCCAAACACGATGTGCTCCTGGTTCATCCTTCCTCGCACCGAACCGATTCTGCATGAAAAAGCCAAGCCAAGGCAAGCCAAACCAAAGAGGTCTGCGTGGGGGTGTTGGGAAGAAAGCCTTGTTCCCCCTACAGTGGACTTTCCAGTGAGCTTTGCAGCACGTCTAGCAGAGCCTGAAATTCTCCTTCGCTGAGGGGCGGTTCAGGTGATGACGGAGGGTCGTTCCCCTCTGTCTCCAGATTCAGAAAGGCTTCGGCACTTTCCTGAAACTCTGGGCTCCAGAGGAGCTGATCGAGGAGGCTGGGGCTTCCTGCGGAGTGCTGGTCAGCTTGCTGGGGCGGCTGAGTTGGCTCCTGCTTCGGCAGTGCCTGCTGCTGCCACACGGCCACCTCGGCGTGTACAGGCTGCTGAGGGGGTGCTTCTCCGGCGGTCCATTGGAGCATCACACCCTGGTGCCCTGCCCTCGAGCATTGCCTCTGGTGGGAGGTGTCTTGCTGAGCCAGGGCCTGCCACAGTTGCTGAGGGCGACCAGCTTGTGGCTGACAAGAGGCCTTCAAGGGCAATACGGCCAGGCCAGGGTCTCCGGTGCCTTGGTCATCCTGGCGTCCGCTGTGGTATTGGGGCCACACAGGGGTCTGAGTGTGCGAGAGCCCCACTCCTAGTATGGGTGCTGTTGACGCGTGGCTCACGAGAGTGACCGGACCGTGAGACATCTCTCCAGCAGGCACAGGCTGGCTGGGCTGGACCATCGTGAGCCCCGCCGCCCGGCTCACGCGGCCCCCAGAGGGCGCTTCCCAAGGACCAAAGGCCGGGTGCAGTGGGGCCAACGCTTCTCCCGATGGCAGCGGGTTGCCGCCGAAACGAGGGCAGGGAGGAGCGTGAGCAGACACGCTGGGCGCGGTGCACAGGTGGCTCGGCTGCAGCTGAACACTCACGTCAGGTGTCCCACTTGAGCCTTCTGCCAGGAAATTCACGGCTCCGCCTGGGCTCTTCTGGCCTGGGTGCCGAGATCTTCGGTTCTGAAACCAGATTTGAATTCTGGCCTCCGGGAGGCCTGTTTGTGTAGCCAGCTCTTCCCTGGTGGCAATTCCAGGAAACCGATTCTTCTCAAAAGCTTCAATGAGGATCCTGGCTTGGGCGCCGGTGATGGCCGTGCGCTTTCGTCGGCCTTCCTTGGGGACGCGTTCCTGAGCGTGAGGACGAGGCCCTTCCTCAGTCTGCACTTGCTGTTCAGCTGAGGAGCCTCGGGACTTGAGTCGACTCGGCCTCAGCTGTCGTGTTCTCTGGTTTTGAAACCAAATCTGAATTCTACATTCTGGAATGCCAATTGCTTCAGCCAGTTCTTCTCTGGCCGCTATACCAGGGTAGGGGTTCTGCTCAAACGATGCTTGCAGAGCACCCTTTTGACTCGAGCTCAGAACAACCCTCCTGCGTCGGGCTTCTCTTGGCAGAGAGTCTCTCGGGCTGCTCGTCCCCTCCATAGCGAGAAGAGTCGCCTGGGTTCCACGGAGTCAGCCGGCCAACTGAGCAGCTCCCGGAAGGGCGGCGGGACTGGCCGGTCAGGGCCCAGCGGGGGGCCCGCCCAGTCCACACCTACTTTCAGAGCTCCGCCCCTCATTCAATATTCATAACCCCGACGTGCTCACCGGAAGCAAGCCGAGGGTCACTTTAAGGAGAGGTTCAGAGGCCTCCAAATACTTCTGCGTCCCACGCAATTCTTTTCCAAAGATCACTTGGATGGTGGGCGACCTCGCTGAGACATATCGAATCCTTTGGGTTCCCAGTACGTTCGAAGGACTCTCCTCTCTTCATGTTGATGGGTGGTGGCATTCTCCAAATCAAGGACTGCCACTACTGCCATGAGTTCTTTACTCACTCTCCTCGGCTTCCCCTGGAACACTTTCACTTTGTCGGCAAATCAATTGGCTGAAATTTGTGAAATGACCTGTGAGGAAACTGGATACTGGTGACTGCTTCCCCGGGTCGAACCAGCGATGTTACCGATCGGCATCGCATCCTGGACAGAGGGCAACCAGTCTCATGAAACCACAAGGTATGGCCGCGGCCAGTCACCTGACAAAACCAGACAACAGGAAATGCGACCTCCGTCTGCAAGCTTTCGAGGAAAGAAAACCAGCCGCCCGTGGGCATCCTCTCCTGCTTTTGCTTGCTACGTGAGGACATGCGTGATGGATGCGTGCGCCCACGGACAAGTTGGGCCTCTTGACACGGAGGGCTTGGGGTCACGGCGGTGTGGGGATCAAGTGAGATGGAACAAGGGAGGTAAAATCCAAAGTCCCTTCCCTTGATGAACAAAGTTTCTTGCCTCAATATCGAAGAAGCAAACACAAGGCAGAAGGAAAGAAGACAGAAGAAAGAAAGGAGGAGGGAAGGAAAGAAGGAAAGGCGAGACAACGAACGGAACGCTCCCAGGACTCTGCAATACCGTTTCCCGTTTCTTCAAGGAGGATCTGGGACGCTACCTTCAGAGGGTGTGCGTGTGTGTGTGCACGTGTGTGTCCCGACGCGTGACACAGACCTGCCGACAGACAGAGGAAGAGAGAGACTCTCACTGGCTCCTTCCTCGAGTCACCATTCTGAAGAAAAGGATCTTTGAAGAGTGAGAGAAACGGAGCAGTGAAGAGTGAGTACGGGTCTTCCCGGCACTTGCGATGTATACTGACGAACGCGAAAATCCCTCCGCTAAAGCACCCGAAGTCACCTGTGCCGATCTTGGCCGCAAGACGGTGTGTAGCTAGAAATCCCCAAATGGCACGTCAGTCCTCAGACGGCATGGACTAGAGCTGGGACTTTGACGGGGTTTTCGCTCGTTCATGAGAACAGAAGACGATGCAGGTGGATAAAGACAGTAGGAAGGACGGAAGTCGAGAGAGGTCTCAGTAAAGTGAACCAACGAAGTCACATTGAGCTTTGAAGCCTACTTTTAATGGAAAAGTGCAAACTCCCCTAACGGTGGAGGGTCCGTGATGTCGTTTTGGAACGTACCACTTGAAATGAAACGGCAAGACTCAGATAAAGCAGGACATCCAGGAAGTTTCGAGGAGAGCGATACTTGATTCAGCAGGAGAACGGAAAGCTCTGGGAGTTAACGGGCACGTCAATACGTGAAAAATGCCTCCGGTTTGGGAAGACTGCCTTTCGCATGCTCTCGTCAAGGATTGCGAGGACTGCTAATGGAACTGCCCTGGCATTTTCTCTCCGTTATCGTGTTCAGATTCAACTTTTAACCCTACGTGCCCGCTCCGCCCCAGGCACACACACCCCGGAAGATGCCCACTCACACTCTCGGGGAGACAAGTCTTTTCTTCGGATCCTAGCCTGGGGAGTCAATTCTTACGAGATGGCTCTACAAGTACACTCCCACGTTTCGTTTCCAACTCTCAGAGCTACCAACAAGACGCCTTCAGGTCGTGCACAGACCAGAAAGGACCTACGGCATGTCCATCCGACCCCATCCGCGCCCCGTCTTCTCCGTTGCCTCCCCACCCCCCACCCCCTGCTTTCAGGCTCGAATTCTCTATTAGTGCGTTTTTCGTGCTTAAAACCAAGTCCGCTGAACTCGGTGTGTTTTAAAGAAGAAGAAATTGACTGCTTCCTCTTGCGGAGGCTGGGACGCCCAAAGTCCCCTCTGCTGGTGTGGACAGTGACCCAGGGCTCTCCCACTGCACGACGGTGGAAGCGGAGAGAGCAGAGCAGAGCAGAGGGCAGAGAGAGAGAAAGACAGACTCTCCTCTTGGAAAGCCCTCAGAAGCTCGCCCCTGACCACCGTTTTGAATCCACTCACTACTGCCTGGTCCTACAATCCGATCACCTCTTCACGGCCCCACCTCCCAACTACCATAATGGGATAGCCCACCCTCTAAACGCTCACAGTGGAGGCTCTTTCTGATACATAACATTTGGGGAAAACTTTTCAAGCTCCAATGAGTTCTGGGGGGACACCACTCCACCCACTACAACCTGCAAAGCGGCCAGAACGACAAAAACAATGTGAGTGTTTGTCCTTGAGACCTATTCTTCCCCACTTGGATTGCTTCCTGTTTGGACCTGGCCCAAGTAGCCAGGAAGGGAAGCACTCCACAGAGGAGGTTCCGTTTGCCATGCAAGTGCTTGTTCTCCTCAGAATTCAGTGAAAGCGCCCGTGGCCCTTTGCCCACGGTGTCCCCGGCGCCGCTCCGGTGCCCCGAAACAATCGTTGAGGCCAGGAAGTGAGAACACGAGTTGAGCCCTGCCCACAGCAATGACTACAGAGACTCTCTCGGGCCTGCCGAGTGCTTGCTGCTGGTTCCTGCCTCCGTCCTGCTCCCAAACACGATGTGCTCCTGGTTCATCCTTCCTCGCACCGAACCGATTCTGCATGAAAAAGCCAAGCCAAGGCAAGCCAAACCAAAGAGGTCTGCGTGGGGGTGTTGGGAAGAAAGCCTTGTTCCCCCTACAGTGGACTTTCCAGTGAGCTTTGCAGCACGTCTAGCAGAGCCTGAAATTCTCCTTCGCTGAGGGGCGGTTCAGGTGATGACGGAGGGTCGTTCCCCTCTGTCTCCAGATTCAGAAAGGCTTCGGCACTTTCCTGAAACTCTGGGCTCCAGAGGAGCTGATCGAGGAGGCTGGGGCTTCCTGCGGAGTGCTGGTCAGCTTGCTGGGGCGGCTGAGTTGGCTCCTGCTTCGGCAGTGCCTGCTGCTGCCACACGGCCACCTCGGCGTGTACAGGCTGCTGAGGGGGTGCTTCTCCGGCGGTCCATTGGAGCATCACACCCTGGTGCCCTGCCCTCGAGCATTGCCTCTGGTGGGAGGTGTCTTGCTGAGCCAGGGCCTGCCACAGTTGCTGAGGGCGACCAGCTTGTGGCTGACAAGAGGCCTTCAAGGGCAATACGGCCAGGCCAGGGTCTCCGGTGCCTTGGTCCTCCTGGCGTCCGCTGTGGTATTGGGGCCACACAGGGGTCTGAGTGTGCGAGAGCCCCACTCCTAGTATGGGTGCTGTTGACGCGTGGCTCACGAGAGTGACCGGACCGTGAGACATCTCTCCAGCAGGCACAGGCTGGCTGGGCTGGACCATCGTGAGCCCCGCCGCCCGGCTCACGCGGCCCCCAGAGGGCGCTTCCCAAGGACCAAAGGCCGGGTGCAGTGGGGCCAACGCTTCTCCCGATGGCAGCGGGTTGCCGCCGAAACGAGGGCAGGGAGGAGCGTGAGCAGACACGCTGGGCGCGGTGCACAGGTGGCTCGGCTGCAGCTGAACACTCACGTCAGGTGTCCCACTTGAGCCTTCTGCCAGGAAATTCACGGCTCCGCCTGGGCTCTTCTGGCCTGGGTGCCGAGATCTTCGGTTCTGAAACCAGATTTGAATTCTGGCCTCCGGGAGGCCTGTTTGTGTAGCCAGCTCTTCCCTGGTGGCAATTCCAGGAAACCGATTCTTCTCAAAAGCTTCAATGAGGATCCTGGCTTGGGCGCCGGTGATGGCCGTGCGCTTTCGTCGGCCTTCCTTGGGGACGCGTTCCTGAGCGTGAGGACGAGGCCCTTCCTCAGTCTGCACTTGCTGTTCAGCTGAGGAGCCTCGGGACTTGAGTCGACTCGGCCTCAGCTGTCGTGTTCTCTGGTTTTGAAACCAAATCTGAATTCTACATTCTGGAATGCCAATTGCTTCAGCCAGTTCTTCTCTGGCCGCTATACCAGGGTAGGGGTTCTGCTCAAACGATGCTTGCAGAGCACCCTTTTGACTCGAGCTCAGAACAACCCTCCTGCGTCGGGCTTCTCTTGGCAGAGAGTCTCTCGGGCTGCTCGTCCCCTCCATAGCGAGAAGAGTCGCCTGGGTTCCACGGAGTCAGCCGGCCAACTGAGCAGCTCCCGGAAGGGCGGCGGGACTGGCCGGTCAGGGCCCAGCAGGGGGCCCGCCCAGTCCACACCTACTTTCAGAGCTCCGCCCCTCATTCAATATTCATAACCCCGACGTGCTCACCGGAAGCAAGCCGAGGGTCACTTTAAGGAGAGGTTCAGAGGCCTCCAAATACTTCTGCGTCACACGCAATTCTTTTCCAAAGATCACTTGGATGGTGGGCGACCTCGCTGAGACATATCGAATCCTTTGGGTTCCCAGTACGTTCAAAGGACTCTCCTCTCTTCATGTTGATGGGTGGTGGCATTCTCCAAATCAAGGACTGCCACTACTGCCATGAGTTCTTTACTCACTCTCCTCGGCTTCCCCTGGAACACTTTCACTTTGTCGGCAAATCAATTGGCTGAAATTTGTGAAATGACCTGTGAGGAAACTGGATACTGGTGACTGCTTCCCCGGGTCGAACCAGCGATGTTACCGATCGGCATCGCATCCTGGACAGAGGGCAACCAGTCTCATGAAACCACAAGGTATGGCCGAGGCCAGTCACCTGACAAAACCAGACAACAGGAAATGCGACCTCCGTCTGCAAGCTTTCGAGGAAAGAAAACCAGCCGCCCGTGGGCATCCTCTCCTGCTTTTGCTTGCTACGTGAGGACATGCGTGATGGATGCGTGCGCCCACGGACAAGTTGGGCCTCTTGACACGGAGGGCTTGGGGTCACGGCGGTGTGGGGATCAAGTGAGATGGAACAAGGGAGGTAAAATCCAAAGTCCCTTCCCTTGATGAACAAAGTTTCTTGCCTCAATATCGAAGAAGCAAACACAAGGCAGAAGGAAAGAAGACAGAAGAAAGAAAGGAGGAGGGAAGGAAAGAAGGAAAGGCGAGACAACGAACGGAACGCTCCCAGGACTCTGCAATACCGTTTCCCGTTTCTTCAAGGAGGATCTGGGACGCTACCTTCAGAGGGTGTGCGTGTGTGTGTGCACGTGTGTGTCCCGACGCGTGACACAGACCTGCCGACAGACAGAGGAAGAGAGAGACTCTCACTGGCTCCTTCCTCGAGTCACCATTCTGAAGAAAAGGATCTTTGAAGAGTGAGAGAAACGGAGCAGTGAAGAGTGAGTACGGGTCTTCCCGGCACTTGCGATGTATACTGACGAACGCGAAAATCCCTCCGCTAAAGCACCCGAAGTCACCTGTGCCGATCTTGGCCGCAAGACGGTGTGTAGCTAGAAATCCCCAAATGGCACGTCAGTCCTCAGACGGCATGGACTAGAGCTGGGACTTTGACGGGGTTTTCGCTCGTTCATGAGAACAGAAGACGATGCAGGTGGATAAAGACAGTAGGAAGGACGGAAGTCGAGAGAGGTCTCAGTAAAGTGAACCAACGAAGTCACATTGAGCTTTGAAGCCTACTTTTAATGGAAAAGTGCAAACTCCCCTAACGGTGGAGGGTCCGTGATGTCGTTTTGGAACGTACCACTTGAAATGAAAGGGAAAGACTCAGATAAAGCAGGACATCCAGGAAGTTTCGAGGAGAGCGATACTTGATTCAGCAGGAGAACGGAAAGCTCTGGGAGTTAACGGGCACGTCAATACGTGAAAAATGCCTCCGGTTTGGGAAGACTGCCTTTCGCATGCTCTCGTCAAGGATTGCGAGGACTGCTAATGGAACTGCCCTGGCATTTTCTCTCCGTTATCGTGTTCAGATTCAACTTTTAACCCTACGTGCCCGCTCCGCCCCAGGCACACACACCCCGGAAGATGCCCACTCACACTCTCGGGGAGACAAGTCTTTTCTTCGGATCCTAGCCTGGGGAGTCAATTCTTACGAGATGGCTCTACAAGTACACTCCCACGTTTCGTTTCCAACTCTCAGAGCTACCAACAAGACGCCTTCAGGTCGTGCACAGACCAGAAAGGACCTACGGCATGTCCATCCGACCCCATCCGCGCCCCGTCTTCTCCGTTGCCTCCCCACCCCCCACCCCCTGCTTTCAGGCTCGAATTCTCTATTAGTGCGTTTTTCGTGCTTAAAACCAAGTCCGCTGAACTCGGTGTGTTTTAAAGAAGAAGAAATTGACTGCTTCCTCTTGCGGAGGCTGGGACGCCCAAAGTCCCCTCTGCTGGTGTGGACAGTGACCCAGGGCTCTCCCACTGCACGACGGTGGAAGCGGAGAGAGCAGAGCAGAGCAGAGGGCAGAGAGAGAGAAAGACAGACTCTCCTCTTGGAAAGCCCTCAGAAGCTCGCCCCTGACCACCGTTTTGAATCCACTCACTACTGCCTGGTCCTACAATCCGATCACCTCTTCACGGCCCCACCTCCCAACTACCATAATGGGATAGCCCACCCTCTAAACGCTCACAGTGGAGGCTCTTTCTGATACATAACATTTGGGGAAAACTTTTCAAGCTCCAATGAGTTCTGGGGGGACACCACTCCACCCACTACAACCTGCAAAGCGGCCAGAACGACAAAAACAATGTGAGTGTTTGTCCTTGAGACCTATTCTTCCCCACTTGGATTGCTTCCTGTTTGGACCTGGCCCAAGTAGCCAGGAAGGGAAGCACTCCACAGAGGAGGTTCCGTTTGCCATGCAAGTGCTTGTTCTCCTCAGAATTCAGTGAAAGTGCCCGTGGCCCTTTGCCCACGGTGTCCCCGGCGCCGCTCCGGTGCCCCGAAACAATCGTTGAGGCCAGGAAGTGAGAACACGAGTTGAGCCCTGCCCACAGCAATGACTACAGAGACTCTCTCGGGCCTGCCGAGTGCTTGCTGCTGGTTCCTGCCTCCGTCCTGCTCCCAAACACGATGTGCTCCTGGTTCATCCTTCCTCGCACCGAACCGATTCTGCATGAAAAAGCCAAGCCAAGGCAAGCCAAACCAAAGAGGTCTGCGTGGGGGTGTTGGGAAGAAAGCCTTGTTCCCCCTACAGTGGACTTTCCAGTGAGCTTTGCAGCACGTCTAGCAGAGCCTGAAATTCTCCTTCGCTGAGGGGCGGTTCAGGTGATGACGGAGGGTCGTTCCCCTCTGTCTCCAGATTCAGAAAGGCTTCGGCACTTTCCTGAAACTCTGGGCTCCAGAGGAGCTGATCGAGGAGGCTGGGGCTTCCTGCGGAGTGCTGGTCAGCTTGCTGGGGCGGCTGAGTTGGCTCCTGCTTCGGCAGTGCCTGCTGCTGCCACACGGCCACCTCGGCGTGTACAGGCTGCTGAGGGGGTGCTTCTCCGGCGGTCCATTGGAGCATCACACCCTGGTGCCCTGCCCTCGAGCATTGCCTCTGGTGGGAGGTGTCTTGCTGAGCCAGGGCCTGCCACAGTTGCTGAGGGCGACCAGCTTGTGGCTGACAAGAGGCCTTCAAGGGCAATACGGCCAGGCCAGGGTCTCCGGTGCCTTGGTCATCCTGGCGTCCGCTGTGGTATTGGGGCCACACAGGGGTCTGAGTGTGCGAGAGCCCCACTCCTAGTATGGGTGCTGTTGACGCGTGGCTCACGAGAGTGACCGGACCGTGAGACATCTCTCCAGCAGGCACAGGCTGGCTGGGCTGGACCATCGTGAGCCCCGCCGCCCGGCTCACGCGGCCCCCAGAGGGCGCTTCCCAAGGACCAAAGGCCGGGTGCAGTGGGGCCAACGCTTCTCCCGATGGCAGCGGGTTGCCGCCGAAACGAGGGCAGGGAGGAGCGTGAGCAGACACGCTGGGCGCGGTGCACAGGTGGCTCGGCTGCAGCTGAACACTCACGTCAGGTGTCCCACTTGAGCCTTCTGCCAGGAAATTCACGGCTCCGC
Source organism: Cynocephalus volans (assembly GCF_027409185.1). Classification (NCBI taxonomy): domain Eukaryota; kingdom Metazoa; phylum Chordata; class Mammalia; order Dermoptera; family Cynocephalidae; genus Cynocephalus; species Cynocephalus volans. The sequence goes on from NC_084466.1 coordinate 89,992,155, forward strand.
CTGGGCTCTTCTGGCCTGGGTGCCGAGATCTTCGGTTCTGAAACCAGATTTGAATTCTGGCCTCCGGGAGGCCTGTTTGTGTAGCCAGCTCTTCCCTGGTGGCAATTCCAGGAAACCGATTCTTCTCAAAAGCTTCAATGAGGATCCTGGCTTGGGCGCCGGTGATGGCCGTGCGCTTTCGTCGGCCTTCCTTGGGGACGCGTTCCTGAGCGTGAGGACGAGGCCCTTCCTCAGTCTGCACTTGCTGTTCAGCTGAGGAGCCTCGGGACTTGAGTCGACTCGGCCTCAGCTGTCGTGTTCTCTGGTTTTGAAACCAAATCTGAATTCTACATTCTGGAATGCCAATTGCTTCAGCCAGTTCTTCTCTGGCCGCTATACCAGGGTAGGGGTTCTGCTCAAACGATGCTTGCAGAGCACCCTTTTGACTCGAGCTCAGAACAACCCTCCTGCGTCGGGCTTCTCTTGGCAGAGAGTCTCTCGGGCTGCTCGTCCCCTCCATAGCGAGAAGAGTCGCCTGGGTTCCACGGAGTCAGCCGGCCAACTGAGCAGCTCCCGGAAGGGCGGCGGGACTGGCCGGTCAGGGCCCAGCGGGGGGCCCGCCCAGTCCACACCTACTTTCAGAGCTCCGCCCCTCATTCAATATTCATAACCCCGACGTGCTCACCGGAAGCAAGCCGAGGGTCACTTTAAGGAGAGGTTCAGAGGCCTCCAAATACTTCTGCGTCACACGCAATTCTTTTCCAAAGATCACTTGGATGGTGGGCGACCTCGCTGAGACATATCGAATCCTTTGGGTTCCCAGTACGTTCAAAGGACTCTCCTCTCTTCATGTTGATGGGTGGTGGCATTCTCCAAATCAAGGACTGCCACTACTGCCATGAGTTCTTTACTCACTCTCCTCGGCTTCCCCTGGAACACTTTCACTTTGTCGGCAAATCAATTGGCTGAAATTTGTGAAATGACCTGTGAGGAAACTGGATACTGGTGACTGCTTCCCCGGGTCGAACCAGCGATGTTACCGATCGGCATCGCATCCTGGACAGAGGGCAACCAGTCTCATGAAACCACAAGGTATGGCCGAGGCCAGTCACCTGACAAAACCAGACAACAGGAAATGCGACCTCCGTCTGCAAGCTTTCGAGGAAAGAAAACCAGCCGCCCGTGGGCATCCTCTCCTGCTTTTGCTTGCTACGTGAGGACATGCGTGATGGATGCGTGCGCCCACGGACAAGTTGGGCCTCTTGACACGGAGGGCTTGGGGTCACGGCGGTGTGGGGATCAAGTGAGATGGAACAAGGGAGGTAAAATCCAAAGTCCCTTCCCTTGATGAACAAAGTTTCTTGCCTCAATATCGAAGAAGCAAACACAAGGCAGAAGGAAAGAAGACAGAAGAAAGAAAGGAGGAGGGAAGGAAAGAAGGAAAGGCGAGACAACGAACGGAACGCTCCCAGGACTCTGCAATACCGTTTCCCGTTTCTTCAAGGAGGATCTGGGACGCTACCTTCAGAGGGTGTGCGTGTGTGTGTGCACGTGTGTGTCCCGACGCGTGACACAGACCTGCCGACAGACAGAGGAAGAGAGAGACTCTCACTGGCTCCTTCCTCGAGTCACCATTCTGAAGAAAAGGATCTTTGAAGAGTGAGAGAAACGGAGCAGTGAAGAGTGAGTACGGGTCTTCCCGGCACTTGCGATGTATACTGACGAACGCGAAAATCCCTCCGCTAAAGCACCCGAAGTCACCTGTGCCGATCTTGGCCGCAAGACGGTGTGTAGCTAGAAATCCCCAAATGGCACGTCAGTCCTCAGACGGCATGGACTAGAGCTGGGACTTTGACGGGGTTTTCGCTCGTTCATGAGAACAGAAGACGATGCAGGTGGATAAAGACAGTAGGAAGGACGGAAGTCGAGAGAGGTCTCAGTAAAGTGAACCAACGAAGTCACATTGAGCTTTGAAGCCTACTTTTAATGGAAAAGTGCAAACTCCCCTAACGGTGGAGGGTCCGTGATGTCGTTTTGGAACGTACCACTTGAAATGAAAGGGAAAGACTCAGATAAAGCAGGACATCCAGGAAGTTTCGAGGAGAGCGATACTTGATTCAGCAGGAGAACGGAAAGCTCTGGGAGTTAACGGGCACGTCATTACGTGAAAAATGCCGCCGGTTTGGGAAGACTGCCTTTCGCATGCTCTCGTCAAGGATTGCGAGGACTGCTAATGGAACTGCCCTGGCATTTTCTCTCCGTTATCGTGTTCAGATTCAACTTTTAACCCTACGTGCCCGCTCCGCCCCAGGCACACACACCCCGGAAGATGCCCACTCACACTCTCGGGGAGACAAGTCTTTTCTTCGGATCCTAGCCTGGGGAGTCAATTCTTACGAGATGGCTCTACAAGTACACTCCCACGTTTCGTTTCCAACTCTCAGAGCTACCAACAAGACGCCTTCAGGTCGTGCACAGACCAGAAAGGACCTACGGCATGTCCATCCGACCCCATCCGCGCCCCGTCTTCTCCGTTGCCTCCCCACCCCCCACCCCCTGCTTTCAGGCTCGAATTCTCTATTAGTGCGTTTTTCGTGCTTAAAACCAAGTCCACTGAACTCGGTGTGTTTTAAAGAAGAAGAAATTGACTGCTTCCTCTTGCGGAGGCTGGGACGCCCAAAGTCCCCTCTGCTGGTGTGGACAGTGACCCAGGGCTCTCCCACTGCACGACGGTGGAAGCGGAGAGAGCAGAGCAGAGCAGAGGGCAGAGAGAGAGAAAGACAGACTCTCCTCTTGGAAAGCCCTCAGAAGCTCGCCCCTGACCACCGTTTTGAATCCACTCACTACTGCCTGGTCCTACAATCCGATCACCTCTTCACGGCCCCACCTCCCAACTACCATAATGGGATAGCCCACCCTCTTAGCGCTCACAGTGGAGGCTCTTTCTGATACATAACATTTGGGGAAAACTTTTCAAGCTCCAATGAGTTCTGGGGGGACACCACTCCACCCACTACAACTTGCAAAGCGGCCAGAACGACAAAAACAATGTGAGTGTTTGTCCTTGAGACCTATTCTTCCCCACTTGGATTGCTTCCTGTTTGGACCTGGCCCAAGTAGCCAGGAAGGGAAGCACTCCACAGAGGAGGTTCCGTTTGCCATGCAAGTGCTTGTTCTCCTCAGAATTCAGTGAAAGCGCCCGTGGCCCTTTGCCCACGGTGTCCCCGGCGCCGCTCCGGTGCCCCGAAACAATCGTTGAGGCCAGGAAGTGAGAACACGAGTTGAGCCCTGCCCACAGCAATGACTACAGAGACTCTCTCGGGCCTGCCGAGTGCTTGCTGCTGGTTCCTGCCTCCGTCCTGCTCCCAAACACGATGTGCTCCTGGTTCATCCTTCTTCGTACCGAACCGATTCTGCATGAAAAAGCCAAGCCAAGGCAAGCCAAACCAAAGAGGTCTGCGTGGGGGTGTTGGGAAGAAAGCCTTGTTCCCCCTACAGTGGACTTTCCAGTGAGCTTTGCAGCACGTCTAGCAGAGCCTGAAATTCTCCTTCGCTGAGGGGCGGTTCAGGTGATGACGGAGGGTCGTTCCCCTCTGTCTCCAGATTCAGAAAGGCTTCGGCACTTTCCTGAAACTCTGGGCTCCAGAGGAGCTGATCGAGGAGGCTGGGGCTTCCTGCGGAGTGCTGGTCAGCTTGCTGGGGCGGCTGAGTTGGCTCCTGCTTCGGCAGTGCCTGCTGCTGCCACACGGCCACCTCGGCGTGTACAGGCTGCTGAGGGGGTGCTTCTCCGGCGGTCCATTGGAGCATCACACCCTGGTGCCCTGCCCTCGAGCATTGCCTCTGGTGGGAGGTGTCTTGCTGAGCCAGGGCCTGCCACAGTTGCTGAGGGCGACCAGCTTGTGGCTGACAAGAGGCCTTCAAGGGCAATACGGCCAGGCCAGGGTCTCCGGTGCCTTGGTCATCCTGGCGTCCGCTGTGGTATTGGGGCCACACAGGGGTCTGAGTGTGCGAGAGCCCCACTCCTAGTATGGGTGCTGTTGACGCGTGGCTCACGAGAGTGACCGGACCGTGAGACATCTCTCCAGCAGGCACAGGCTGGCTGGGCTGGACCATCGTGAGCCCCGCCGCCCGGCTCACGCGGCCCCCAGAGGGCGCTTCCCAAGGACCAAAGGCCGGGTGCAGTGGGGCCAACGCTTCTCCCGATGGCAGCGGGTTGCCGCCGAAACGAGGGCAGGGAGGAGCGTGAGCAGACACGCTGGGCGCGGTGCACAGGTGGCTCGGCTGCAGCTGAACACTCACGTCAGGTGTCCCACTTGAGCCTTCTGCCAGGAAATTCACGGCTCCGCCTGGGCTCTTCTGGCCTGGGTGCCGAGATCTTCGGTTCTGAAACCAGATTTGAATTCTGGCCTCCGGGAGGCCTGTTTGTGTAGCCAGCTCTTCCCTGGTGGCAATTCCAGGAAACCGATTCTTCTCAAAAGCTTCAATGAGGATCCTGGCTTGGGCGCCGGTGATGGCCGTGCGCTTTCGTCGGCCTTCCTTGGGGACGCGTTCCTGAGCGTGAGGACGAGGCCCTTCCTCAGTCTGCACTTGCTGTTCAGCTGAGGAGCCTCGGGACTTGAGTCGACTCGGCCTCAGCTGTCGTGTTCTCTGGTTTTGAAACCAAATCTGAATTCTACATTCTGGAATGCCAATTGCTTCAGCCAGTTCTTCTCTGGCCGCTATACCAGGGTAGGGGTTCTGCTCAAACGATGCTTGCAGAGCACCCTTTTGACTCGAGCTCAGAACAACCCTCCTGCGTCGGGCTTCTCTTGGCAGAGAGTCTCTCGGGCTGCTCGTCCCCTCCATAGCGAGAAGAGTCGCCTGGGTTCCACGGAGTCAGCCGGCCAACTGAGCAGCTCCCGGAAGGGCGGCGGGACTGGCCGGTCAGGGCCCAGCGGGGGGCCCGCCCAGTCCACACCTACTTTCAGAGCTCCGCCCCTCATTCAATATTCATAACCCCGACGTGCTCACCGGAAGCAAGCCGAGGGTCACTTTAAGGAGAGGTTCAGAGGCCTCCAAATACTTCTGCGTCACACGCAATTCTTTTCCAAAGATCACTTGGATGGTGGGCGACCTCGCTGAGACATATCGAATCCTTTGGGTTCCCAGTACGTTCAAAGGACTCTCCTCTCTTCATGTTGATGGGTGGTGGCATTCTCCAAATCAAGGACTGCCACTACTGCCATGAGTTCTTTACTCACTCTCCTCGGCTTCCCCTGGAACACTTTCACTTTGTCGGCAAATCAATTGGCTGAAATTTGTGAAATGACCTGTGAGGAAACTGGATACTGGTGACTGCTTCCCCGGGTCGAACCAGCGATGTTACCGATCGGCATCGCATCCTGGACAGAGGGCAACCAGTCTCATGAAACCACAAGGTATGGCCGAGGCCAGTCACCTGACAAAACCAGACAACAGGAAATGCGACCTCCGTCTGCAAGCTTTCGAGGAAAGAAAACCAGCCGCCCGTGGGCATCCTCTCCTGCTTTTGCTTGCTACGTGAGGACATGCGTGATGGATGCGTGCGCCCACGGACAAGTTGGGCCTCTTGACACGGAGGGCTTGGGGTCACGGCGGTGTGGGGATCAAGTGAGATGGAACAAGGGAGGTAAAATCCAAAGTCCCTTCCCTTGATGAACAAAGTTTCTTGCCTCAACATCGAAGAAGCAAACACAAGGCAGAAGGAAAGAAGACAGAAGAAAGAAAGGAGGAGGGAAGGAAAGAAGGAAAGGCGAGACAACGAACGGAACGCTCCCAGGACTCTGCAATACCGTTTCCCGTTTCTTCAAGGAGGATCTGGGACGCTACCTTCAGAGGGTGTGCGTGTGTGTGTGCACGTGTGTGTCCCGACGCGTGACACAGACCTGCCGACAGACAGAGGAAGAGAGAGACTCTCACCGGCTCCTTCCTCGAGTCACCATTCTGAAGAAAAGGATCTTTGAAGAGTGAGAGAAACGGAGCAGTGAAGAGTGAGTACGGGTCTTCCCGGCACTTGCGATGTATACTGACGAACGCGAAAATCCCTCCGCTAAAGCACCCGAAGTCACCTGTGCCGATCTTGGCCGCAAGACGGTGTGTAGCTAGAAATCCCCAAATGGCACGTCAGTCCTCAGACGGCATGGACTAGAGCTGGGACTTTGACGGGGTTTTCGCTCGTTCATGAGAACAGAAGACGATGCAGGTGGATAAAGACAGTAGGAAGGACGGAAGTCGAGAGAGGTCTCAGTAAAGTGAACCAACGAAGTCACATTGAGCTTTGAAGCCTACTTTTAATGGAAAAGTGCAAACTCCCCTAACGGTGGAGGGTCCGTGATGTCGTTTTGGAACGTACCACTTGAAATGAAAGGGAAAGACTCAGATAAAGCAGGACATCCAGGAAGTTTCGAGGAGAGCGATACTTGATTCAGCAGGAGAACGGAAAGCTCTGGGAGTTAACGGGCACGTCAATACGTGAAAAATGCCTCCGGTTTGGGAAGACTGCCTTTCGCATGCTCTCGTCAAGGATTGCGAGGACTGCTAATGGAACTGCCCTGGCATTTTCTCTCCGTTATCGTGTTCAGATTCAACTTTTAACCCTACGTGCCCGCTCTGCCCCAGGCACACACACCCCAGAAGATGCCCACTCACACTCTCGGGGAGACAAGTCTTTTCTTCGGATCCTAGCCTGGAGAGTCAATTCTTACGAGATGGCTCTACAAGTACACTCCCACGTTTCGTTTCCAACTCTCAGAGCTACCAACAAGACGCCTTCAGGTCGTGCACAGACCAGAAAGGACCTACGGCATGTCCATCCGACCCCATCCGCGCCCCGTCTTCTCCGTTGCCTCCCCACCCCCCACCCCCTGCTTTCAGGCTCGAATTCTCTATTAGTGCGTTTTTCGTGCTTAAAACCAAGTCCGCTGAACTCGGTGTGTTTTAAAGAAGAAGAAATTGACTGCTTCCTCTTGCGGAGGCTGGGACGCCCAAAGTCCCCTCTGCTGGTGTGGACAGTGACCCAGGGCTCTCCCACTGCACGACGGTGGAAGCGGAGAGAGAAGAGCAGAGCAGAGGGCAGAGAGAGAGAAAGACAGACTCTCCTCTTGGAAAGCCCTCAGAAGCTCGCCCCTGACCACCGTTTTGAATCCACTCACTACTGCCTGGTCCTACAATCCGATCACCTCTTCACGGCCCCACCTCCCAACTACCATAATGGGATAGCCCACCCTCTTAACGCTCACAGTGGAGGCTCTTTCTGATACATAACATTTGGGGAAAACTTTTCAAGCTCCAATGAGTTCTGGGGGGACACCACTCCACCCACTACAACCTGCAAAGCGGCCAGAACGACAAAAACAATGTGAGTGTTTGTCCTTGAGACCTATTCTTCCCCACTTGGATTGCTTCCTGTTTGGACCTGGCCCAAGTAGCCAGGAAGGGAAGCACTCCACAGAGGAGGTTCCGTTTGCCATGCAAGTGCTTGTTCTCCTCAGAATTCAGTGAAAGCGCCCGTGGCCCTTTGCCCACGGTGTCCCCGGCGCCGCTCCGGTGCCCCGAAACAATCGTTGAGGCCAGGAAGTGAGAACACGAGTTGAGCCCTGCCCACAGCAATGACTACAGAGACTCTCTCGGGCCTGCCGAGTGCTTGCTGCTGGTTCCTGCCTCCGTCCTGCTCCCAAACACGATGTGCTCCTGGTTCATCCTTCCTCGCACCGAACCGATTCTGCATGAAAAAGCCAAGCCAAGGCAAGCCAAACCAAAGAGGTCTGCGTGGGGGTGTTGGGAAGAAAGCCTTGTTCCCCCTACAGTGGACTTTCCAGTGAGCTTTGCAGCACGTCTAGCAGAGCCTGAAATTCTCCTTCGCTGAGGGGCGGTTCAGGTGATGACGGAGGGTCGTTCCCCTCTGTCTCCAGATTCAGAAAGGCTTCGGCACTTTCCTGAAACTCTGGGCTCCAGAGGAGCTGATCGAGGAGGCTGGGGCTTCCTGCGGAGTGCTGGTCAGCTTGCTGGGGCGGCTGAGTTGGCTCCTGCTTCGGCAGTGCCTGCTGCTGCCACACGGCCACCTCGGCGTGTACAGGCTGCTGAGGGGGTGCTTCTCCGGCGGTCCATTGGAGCATCACACCCTGGTGCCCTGCCCTCGAGCATTGCCTCTGGTAGGAGGTGTCTTGCTGAGCCAGGGCCTGCCACAGTTGCTGAGGGCGACCAGCTTGTGGCTGACAAGAGGCCTTCAAGGGCAATACGGCCAGGCCAGGGTCTCCGGTGCCTTGGTCATCCTGGCGTCCGCTGTGGTATTGGGGCCACACAGGGGTCTGAGTGTGCGAGAGCCCCACTCCTAGTATGGGTGCTGTTGACGCGTGGCTCACGAGAGTGACCGGACCGTGAGACATCTCTCCAGCAGGCACAGGCTGGCTGGGCTGGACCATCGTGAGCCCCGCCGCCCGGCTCACGCGGCCCCCAGAGGGCGCTTCCCAAGGACCAAAGGCCGGGTGCAGTGGGGCCAACGCTTCTCCCGATGGCAGCGGGTTGCCGCCGAAACGAGGGCAGGGAGGAGCGTGAGCAGACACGCTGGGCGCGGTGCACAGGTGGCTCGGCTGCAGCTGAACACTCACGTCAGGTGTCCCACTTGAGCCTTCTGCCAGGAAATTCACGGCTCCGCCTGGGCTCTTCTGGCCTGGGTGCCGAGATCTTCGGTTCTGAAACCAGATTTGAATTCTGGCCTCCGGGAGGCCTGTTTGTGTAGCCAGCTCTTCCCTGGTGGCAATTCCAGGAAACCGATTCTTCTCAAAAGCTTCAATGAGGATCCTGGCTTGGGCGCCGGTGATGGCCGTGCGCTTTCGTCGGCCTTCCTTGGGGACGCGTTCCTGAGCGTGAGGACGAGGCCCTTCCTCAGTCTGCACTTGCTGTTCAGCTGAGGAGCCTCGGGACTTGAGTCGACTCGGCCTCAGCTGTCGTGTTCTCTGGTTTTGAAACCAAATCTGAATTCTACATTCTGGAATGCCAATTGCTTCAGCCAGTTCTTCTCTGGCCGCTATACCAGGGTAGGGGTTCTGCTCAAACGATGCTTGCAGAGCACCCTTTTGACTCGAGCTCAGAACAACCCTCCTGCGTCGGGCTTCTCTTGGCAGAGAGTCTCTCGGGCTGCTCGTCCCCTCCATAGCGAGAAGAGTCGCCTGGGTTCCACGGAGTCAGCCGGCCAACTGAGCAGCTCCCGGAAGGGCGGCGGGACTGGCCGGTCAGGGCCCAGCGGGGGGCCCGCCCAGTCCACACCTACTTTCAGAGCTCCGCCCCTCATTCAATATTCATAACCCCGACGTGCTCACCGGAAGCAAGCCGAGGGTCACTTTAAGGAGAGGTTCAGAGGCCTCCAAATACTTCTGCGTCACACGCAATTCTTTTCCAAAGATCACTTGGATGGTGGGCGACCTCGCTGAGACATATCGAATCCTTTGGGTTCCCAGTACGTTCGAAGGACTCTCCTCTCTTCATGTTGATGGGTGGTGGCATTCTCCAAATCAAGGACTGCCACTACTGCCATGAGTTCTTTACTCACTCTCCTCGGCTTCCCCTGGAACACTTTCACTTTGTCGGCAAATCAATTGGCTGAAATTTGTGAAATGACCTGTGAGGAAACTGGATACTGGTGACTGCTTCCCCGGGTCGAACCAGCGATGTTACCGATCGGCATCGCATCCTGGACAGAGGGCAACCAGTCTCATGAAACCACAAGGTATGGCCGCGGCCAGTCACCTGACAAAACCAGACAACAGGAAATGCGACCTCCGTCTGCAAGCTTTCGAGGAAAGAAAACCAGCCGCCCGTGGGCATCCTCTCCTGCTTTTGCTTGCTACGTGAGGACATGCGTGATGGATGCGTGCGCCCACGGACAAGTTGGGCCTCTTGACACGGAGGGCTTGGGGTCACGGCGGTGTGGGGATCAAGTGAGATGGAACAAGGGAGGTAAAATCCAAAGTCCCTTCCCTTGATGAACAAAGTTTCTTGCCTCAACATCGAAGAAGCAAACACAAGGCAGAAGGAAAGAAGACAGAAGAAAGAAAGGAGGAGGGAAGGAAAGAAGGAAAGGCGAGACAACGAACGGAACGCTCCCAGGACTCTGCAATACCGTTTCCCGTTTCTTCAAGGAGGATCTGGGACGCTACCTTCAGAGGGTGTGCGTGTGTGTGTGCACGTGTGTGTCCCGACGCGTGACACAGACCTGCCGACAGACAGAGGAAGAGAGAGACTCTCACCGGCTCCTTCCTCGAGTCACCATTCTGAAGAAAAGGATCTTTGAAGAGTGAGAGAAACGGAGCAGTGAAGAGTGAGTACGGGTCTTCCCGGCACTTGCGATGTATACTGACGAACGCGAAAATCCCTCCGCTAAAGCACCCGAAGTCACCTGTGCCGATCTTGGCCGCAAGACGGTGTGTAGCTAGAAATCCCCAAATGGCACGTCAGTCCTCAGACGGCATGGACTAGAGCTGGGACTTTGACGGGGTTTTCGCTCGTTCATGAGAACAGAAGACGATGCAGGTGGATAAAGACAGTAGGAAGGACGGAAGTCGAGAGAGGTCTCAGTAAAGTGAACCAACGAAGTCACATTGAGCTTTGAAGCCTACTTTTAATGGAAAAGTGCAAACTCCCCTAACGGTGGAGGGTCCGTGATGTCGTTTTGGAACGTACCACTTGAAATGAAAGGGAAAGACTCAGATAAAGCAGGACATCCAGGAAGTTTCGAGGAGAGCGATACTTGATTCAGCAGGAGAACGGAAAGCTCTGGGAGTTAACGGGCACGTCAATACGTGAAAAATGCCTCCGGTTTGGGAAGACTGCCTTTCGCATGCTCTCGTCAAGGATTGCGAGGACTGCTAATGGAACTGCCCTGGCATTTTCTCTCCGTTATCGTGTTCAGATTCAACTTTTAACCCTACGTGCCCACTCCGCCCCAGGCACACACACCCCGGAAGATGCCCACTCACACTCTCGGGGAGACAAGTCTTTTCTTCGGATCCTAGCCTGGGGAGTCAATTCTTACGAGATGGCTCTACAAGTACACTCCCACGTTTCGTTTCCAACTCTCAGAGCTACCAACAAGACGCCTTCAGGTCGTGCACAGACCAGAAAGGACCTACGGCATGTCCATCCGACCCCATCCGCGCCCCGTCTTCTCCGTTGCCTCCCCACCCCCCACCCCCTGCTTTCAGGCTCGAATTCTCTATTAGTGCGTTTTTCGTGCTTAAAACCAAGTCCGCTGAACTCGGTGTGTTTTAAAGAAGAAGAAATTGACTGCTTCCTCTTGCGGAGGCTGGGACGCCCAAAGTCCCCTCTGCTGGTGTGGACAGTGACCCAGGGCTCTCCCACTGCACGACGGTGGAAGCGGAGAGAGAAGAGCAGAGCAGAGGGCAGAGAGAGAGAAAGACAGACTCTCCTCTTGGAAAGCCCTCAGAAGCTCGCCCCTGACCACCGTTTTGAATCCACTCACTACTGCCTGGTCCTACAATCCGATCACCTCTTCACGGCCCCACCTCCCAACTACCATAATGGGATAGCCCACCCTCTTAACGCTCACAGTGGAGGCTCTTTCTGATACATAACATTTGGGGAAAACTTTTCAAGCTCCAATGAGTTCTGGGGGGACACCACTCCACCCACTACAACCTGCAAAGCGGCCAGAACGACAAAAACAATGTGAGTGTTTGTCCTTGAGACCTATTCTTCCCCACTTGGATTGCTTCCTGTTTGGACCTGGCCCAAGTAGCCAGGAAGGGAAGCACTCCACAGAGGAGGTTCCGTTTGCCATGCAAGTGCTTGTTCTCCTCAGAATTCAGTGAAAGCGCCCGTGGCCCTTTGCCCACGGTGTCCCCGGCGCCGCTCCGGTGCCCCGAAACAATCGTTGAGGCCAGGAAGTGAGAACACGAGTTGAGCCCTGCCCACAGCAATGACTACAGAGACTCTCTCGGGCCTGCCGAGTGCTTGCTGCTGGTTCCTGCCTCCGTCCTGCTCCCAAACACGATGTGCTCCTGGTTCATCCTTCCTCGCACCGAACCGATTCTGCATGAAAAAGCCAAGCCAAGGCAAGCCAAACCAAAGAGGTCTGCGTGGGGGTGTTGGGAAGAAAGCCTTGTTCCCCCTACAGTGGACTTTCCAGTGAGCTTTGCAGCACGTCTAGCAGAGCCTGAAATTCTCCTTCGCTGAGGGGCGGTTCAGGTGATGACGGAGGGTCGTTCCCCTCTGTCTCCAGATTCAGAAAGGCTTCGGCACTTTCCTGAAACTCTGGGCTCCAGAGGAGCTGATCGAGGAGGCTGGGGCTTCCTGCGGAGTGCTGGTCAGCTTGCTGGGGCGGCTGAGTTGGCTCCTGCTTCGGCAGTGCCTGCTGCTGCCACACGGCCACCTCGGCGTGTACAGGCTGCTGAGGGGGTGCTTCTCCGGCGGTCCATTGGAGCATCACACCCTGGTGCCCTGCCCTCGAGCATTGCCTCTGGTGGGAGGTGTCTTGCTGAGCCAGGGCCTGCCACAGTTGCTGAGGGCGACCAGCTTGTGGCTGACAAGAGGCCTTCAAGGGCAATACGGCCAGGCCAGGGTCTCCGGTGCCTTGGTCATCCTGGCGTCCGCTGTGGTATTGGGGCCACACAGGGGTCTGAGTGTGCGAGAGCCCCACTCCTAGTATGGGTGCTGTTGACGCGTGGCTCACGAGAGTGACCGGACCGTGAGACATCTCTCCAGCAGGCACAGGCTGGCTGGGCTGGACCATCGTGAGCCCCGCCGCCCGGCTCACGCGGCCCCCAGAGGGCGCTTCCCAAGGACCAAAGGCCGGGTGCAGTGGGGCCAACGCTTCTCCCGATGGCAGCGGGTTGCCGCCGAAACGAGGGCAGGGAGGAGCGTGAGCAGACACGCTGGGCGCGGTGCACAGGTGGCTCGGCTGCAGCTGAACACTCACGTCAGGTGTCCCACTTGAGCCTTCTGCCAGGAAATTCACGGCTCCGCCTGGGCTCTTCTGGCCTGGGTGCCGAGATCTTCGGTTCTGAAACCAGATTTGAATTCTGGCCTCCGGGAGGCCTGTTTGTGTAGCCAGCTCTTCCCTGGTGGCAATTCCAGGAAACCGATTCTTCTCAAAAGCTTCAATGAGGATCCTGGCTTGGGCGCCGGTGATGGCCGTGCGCTTTCGTCGGCCTTCCTTGGGGACGCGTTCCTGAGCGTGAGGACGAGGCCCTTCCTCAGTCTGCACTTGCTGTTCAGCTGAGGAGCCTCGGGACTTGAGTCGACTCGGCCTCAGCTGTCGTGTTCTCTGGTTTTGAAACCAAATCTGAATTCTACATTCTGGAATGCCAATTGCTTCAGCCAGTTCTTCTCTGGCCGCTATACCAGGGTAGGGGTTCTGCTCAAACGATGCTTGCAGAGCACCCTTTTGACTCGAGCTCAGAACAACCCTCCTGCGTCGGGCTTCTCTTGGCAGAGAGTCTCTCGGGCTGCTCGTCCCCTCCATAGCGAGAAGAGTCGCCTGGGTTCCACGGAGTCAGCCGGCCAACTGAGCAGCTCCCGGAAGGGCGGCGGGACTGGCCGGTCAGGGCCCAGCGGGGGGCCCGCCCAGTCCACACCTACTTTCAGAGCTCCGCCCCTCATTCAATATTCATAACCCCGACGTGCTCACCGGAAGCAAGCCGAGGGTCACTTTAAGGAGAGGTTCAGAGGCCTCCAAATACTTCTGCGTCACACGCAATTCTTTTCCAAAGATCACTTGGATGGTGGGCGACCTCGCTGAGACATATCGAATCCTTTGGGTTCCCAGTACGTTCGAAGGACTCTCCTCTCTTCATGTTGATGGGTGGTGGCATTCTCCAAATCAAGGACTGCCACTACTGCCATGAGTTCTTTACTCACTCTCCTCGGCTTCCCCTGGAACACTTTCACTTTGTCGGCAAATCAATTGGCTGAAATTTGTGAAATGACCTGTGAGGAAACTGGATACTGGTGACTGCTTCCCCGGGTCGAACCAGCGATGTTACCGATCGGCATCGCATCCTGGACAGAGGGCAACCAGTCTCATGAAACCACAAGGTATGGCCGCGGCCAGTCACCTGACAAAACCAGACAACAGGAAATGCGACCTCCGTCTGCAAGCTTTCGAGGAAAGAAAACCAGCCGCCCGTGGGCATCCTCTCCTGCTTTTGCTTGCTACGTGAGGACATGCGTGATGGATGCGTGCGCCCACGGACAAGTTGGGCCTCTTGACACGGAGGGCTTGGGGTCACGGCGGTGTGGGGATCAAGTGAGATGGAACAAGGGAGGTAAAATCCAAAGTCCCTTCCCTTGATGAACAAAGTTTCTTGCCTCAACATCGAAGAAGCAAACACAAGGCAGAAGGAAAGAAGACAGAAGAAAGAAAGGAGGAGGGAAGGAAAGAAGGAAAGGCGAGACAACGAACGGAACGCTCCCAGGACTCTGCAATACCGTTTCCCGTTTCTTCAAGGAGGATCTGGGACGCTACCTTCAGAGGGTGTGCGTGTGTGTGTGCACGTGTGTGTCCCGACGCGTGACACAGACCTGCCGACAGACAGAGGAAGAGAGAGACTCTCACCGGCTCCTTCCTCGAGTCACCATTCTGAAGAAAAGGATCTTTGAAGAGTGAGAGAAACGGAGCAGTGAAGAGTGAGTACGGGTCTTCCCGGCACTTGCGATGTATACTGACGAACGCGAAAATCCCTCCGCTAAAGCACCCGAAGTCACCTGTGCCGATCTTGGCCGCAAGACGGTGTGTAGCTAGAAATCCCCAAATGGCACGTCAGTCCTCAGACGGCATGGACTAGAGCTGGGACTTTGACGGGGTTTTCGCTCGTTCATGAGAACAGAAGACGATGCAGGTGGATAAAGACAGTAGGAAGGACGGAAGTCGAGAGAGGTCTCAGTAAAGTGAACCAACGAAGTCACATTGAGCTTTGAAGCCTACTTTTAATGGAAAAGTGCAAACTCCCCTAACGGTGGAGGGTCCGTGATGTCGTTTTGGAACGTACCACTTGAAATGAAAGGGAAAGACTCAGATAAAGCAGGACATCCAGGAAGTTTCGAGGAGAGCGATACTTGATTCAGCAGGAGAACGGAAAGCTCTGGGAGTTAACGGGCACGTCAATACGTGAAAAATGCCTCCGGTTTGGGAAGACTGCCTTTCGCATGCTCTCGTCAAGGATTGCGAGGACTGCTAATGGAACTGCCCTGGCATTTTCTCTCCGTTATCGTGTTCAGATTCAACTTTTAACCCTACGTGCCCGCTCCGCCCCAGGCACACACACCCCGGAAGATGCCCACTCACACTCTCGGGGAGACAAGTCTTTTCTTCGGATCCTAGCCTGGGGAGTCAATTCTTACGAGATGGCTCTACAAGTACACTCCCACGTTTCGTTTCCAACTCTCAGAGCTACCAACAAGACGCCTTCAGGTCGTGCACAGACCAGAAAGGACCTACGGCATGTCCATCCGACCCCATCCGCGCCCCGTCTTCTCCGTTGCCTCCCCACCCCCCACCCCCTGCTTTCAGGCTCGAATTCTCTATTAGTGCGTTTTTCGTGCTTAAAACCAAGTCCGCTGAACTCGGTGTGTTTTAAAGAAGAAGAAATTGACTGCTTCCTCTTGCGGAGGCTGGGACGCCCAAAGTCCCCTCTGCTGGTGTGGACAGTGACCCAGGGCTCTCCCACTGCACGACGGTGGAAGCGGAGAGAGAAGAGCAGAGCAGAGGGCAGAGAGAGAGAAAGACAGACTCTCCTCTTGGAAAGCCCTCAGAAGCTCGCCCCTGACCACCGTTTTGAATCCACTCACTACTGCCTGGTCCTACAATCCGATCACCTCTTCACGGCCCCACCTCCCAACTACCATAATGGGATAGCCCACCCTCTTAACGCTCACAGTGGAGGCTCTTTCTGATACATAACATTTGGGGAAAACTTTTCAAGCTCCAATGAGTTCTGGGGGGACACCACTCCACCCACTACAACCTGCAAAGCGGCCAGAACGACAAAAACAATGTGAGTGTTTGTCCTTGAGACCTATTCTTCCCCACTTGGATTGCTTCCTGTTTGGACCTGGCCCAAGTAGCCAGGAAGGGAAGCACTCCACAGAGGAGGTTCCGTTTGCCATGCAAGTGCTTGTTCTCCTCAGAATTCAGTGAAAGCGCCCGTGGCCCTTTGCCCACGGTGTCCCCGGCGCCGCTCCGGTGCCCCGAAACAATCGTTGAGGCCAGGAAGTGAGAACACGAGTTGAGCCCTGCCCACAGCAATGACTACAGAGACTCTCTCGGGCCTGCCGAGTGCTTGCTGCTGGTTCCTGCCTCCGTCCTGCTCCCAAACACGATGTGCTCCTGGTTCATCCTTCCTCGCACCGAACCGATTCTGCATGAAAAAGCCAAGCCAAGGCAAGCCAAACCAAAGAGGTCTGCGTGGGGGTGTTGGGAAGAAAGCCTTGTTCCCCCTACAGTGGACTTTCCAGTGAGCTTTGCAGCACGTCTAGCAGAGCCTGAAATTCTCCTTCGCTGAGGGGCGGTTCAGGTGATGACGGAGGGTCGTTCCCCTCTGTCTCCAGATTCAGAAAGGCTTCGGCACTTTCCTGAAACTCTGGGCTCCAGAGGAGCTGATCGAGGAGGCTGGGGCTTCCTGCGGAGTGCTGGTCAGCTTGCTGGGGCGGCTGAGTTGGCTCCTGCTTCGGCAGTGCCTGCTGCTGCCACACGGCCACCTCGGCGTGTACAGGCTGCTGAGGGGGTGCTTCTCCGGCGGTCCATTGGAGCATCACACCCTGGTGCCCTGCCCTCGAGCATTGCCTCTGGTGGGAGGTGTCTTGCTGAGCCAGGGCCTGCCACAGTTGCTGAGGGCGACCAGCTTGTGGCTGACAAGAGGCCTTCAAGGGCAATACGGCCAGGCCAGGGTCTCCGGTGCCTTGGTCATCCTGGCGTCCGCTGTGGTATTGGGGCCACACAGGGGTCTGAGTGTGCGAGAGCCCCACTCCTAGTATGGGTGCTGTTGACGCGTGGCTCACGAGAGTGACCGGACCGTGAGACATCTCTCCAGCAGGCACAGGCTGGCTGGGCTGGACCATCGTGAGCCCCGCCGCCCGGCTCACGCGGCCCCCAGAGGGCGCTTCCCAAGGACCAAAGGCCGGGTGCAGTGGGGCCAACGCTTCTCCCGATGGCAGCGGGTTGCCGCCGAAACGAGGGCAGGGAGGAGCGTGAGCAGACACGCTGGGCGCGGTGCACAGGTGGCTCGGCTGCAGCTGAACACTCACGTCAGGTGTCCCACTTGAGCCTTCTGCCAGGAAATTCACGGCTCCGCCTGGGCTCTTCTGGCCTGGGTGCCGAGATCTTCGGTTCTGAAACCAGATTTGAATTCTGGCCTCCGGGAGGCCTGTTTGTGTAGCCAGCTCTTCCCTGGTGGCAATTCCAGGAAACCGATTCTTCTCAAAAGCTTCAATGAGGATCCTGGCTTGGGCGCCGGTGATGGCCGTGCGCTTTCGTCGGCCTTCCTTGGGGACGCGTTCCTGAGCGTGAGGACGAGGCCCTTCCTCAGTCTGCACTTGCTGTTCAGCTGAGGAGCCTCGGGACTTGAGTCGACTCGGCCTCAGCTGTCGTGTTCTCTGGTTTTGAAACCAAATCTGAATTCTACATTCTGGAATGCCAATTGCTTCAGCCAGTTCTTCTCTGGCCGCTATACCAGGGTAGGGGTTCTGCTCAAACGATGCTTGCAGAGCACCCTTTTGACTCGAGCTCAGAACAACCCTCCTGCGTCGGGCTTCTCTTGGCAGAGAGTCTCTCGGGCTGCTCGTCCCCTCCATAGCGAGAAGAGTCGCCTGGGTTCCACGGAGTCAGCCGGCCAACTGAGCAGCTCCCGGAAGGGCGGCGGGACTGGCCGGTCAGGGCCCAGCGGGGGGCCCGCCCAGTCCACACCTACTTTCAGAGCTCCGCCCCTCATTCAATATTCATAACCCCGACGTGCTCACCGGAAGCAAGCCGAGGGTCACTTTAAGGAGAGGTTCAGAGGCCTCCAAATACTTCTGCGTCACACGCAATTCTTTTCCAAAGATCACTTGGATGGTGGGCGACCTCGCTGAGACATATCGAATCCTTTGGGTTCCCAGTACGTTCGAAGGACTCTCCTCTCTTCATGTTGATGGGTGGTGGCATTCTCCAAATCAAGGACTGCCACTACTGCCATGAGTTCTTTACTCACTCTCCTCGGCTTCCCCTGGAACACTTTCACTTTGTCGGCAAATCAATTGGCTGAAATTTGTGAAATGACCTGTGAGGAAACTGGATACTGGTGACTGCTTCCCCGGGTCGAACCAGCGATGTTACCGATCGGCATCGCATCCTGGACAGAGGGCAACCAGTCTCATGAAACCACAAGGTATGGCCGCGGCCAGTCACCTGACAAAACCAGACAACAGGAAATGCGACCTCCGTCTGCAAGCTTTCGAGGAAAGAAAACCAGCCGCCCGTGGGCATCCTCTCCTGCTTTTGCTTGCTACGTGAGGACATGCGTGATGGATGCGTGCGCCCACGGACAAGTTGGGCCTCTTGACACGGAGGGCTTGGGGTCACGGCGGTGTGGGGATCAAGTGAGATGGAACAAGGGAGGTAAAATCCAAAGTCCCTTCCCTTGATGAACAAAGTTTCTTGCCTCAACATCGAAGAAGCAAACACAAGGCAGAAGGAAAGAAGACAGAAGAAAGAAAGGAGGAGGGAAGGAAAGAAGGAAAGGCGAGACAACGAACGGAACGCTCCCAGGACTCTGCAATACCGTTTCCCGTTTCTTCAAGGAGGATCTGGGACGCTACCTTCAGAGGGTGTGCGTGTGTGTGTGCACGTGTGTGTCCCGACGCGTGACACAGACCTGCCGACAGACAGAGGAAGAGAGAGACTCTCACCGGCTCCTTCCTCGAGTCACCATTCTGAAGAAAAGGATCTTTGAAGAGTGAGAGAAACGGAGCAGTGAAGAGTGAGTACGGGTCTTCCCGGCACTTGCGATGTATACTGACGAACGCGAAAATCCCTCCGCTAAAGCACCCGAAGTCACCTGTGCCGATCTTGGCCGCAAGACGGTGTGTAGCTAGAAATCCCCAAATGGCACGTCAGTCCTCAGACGGCATGGACTAGAGCTGGGACTTTGACGGGGTTTTCGCTCGTTCATGAGAACAGAAGACGATGCAGGTGGATAAAGACAGTAGGAAGGACGGAAGTCGAGAGAGGTCTCAGTAAAGTGAACCAACGAAGTCACATTGAGCTTTGAAGCCTACTTTTAATGGAAAAGTGCAAACTCCCCTAACGGTGGAGGGTCCGTGATGTCGTTTTGGAACGTACCACTTGAAATGAAAGGGAAAGACTCAGATAAAGCAGGACATCCAGGAAGTTTCGAGGAGAGCGATATTTGATTCAGCAGGAGAACGGAAAGCTCTGGGAGTTAACGGGCACGTCAATACGTGAAAAATGCCTCCGGTTTGGGAAGACTGCCTTTCGCATGCTCTCGTCAAGGATTGCGAGGACTGCTAATGGAACTGCCCTGGCATTTTCTCTCCGTTATCGTGTTCAGATTCAACTTTTAACCCTACGTGCCCGCTCCGCCCCAGGCACACACACCCCGGAAGATGCCCACTCACACTCTCGGGGAGACAAGTCTTTTCTTCGGATCCTAGCCTGGGGAGTCAATTCTTACGAGATGGCTCTACAAGTACACTCCCACGTTTCGTTTCCAACTCTCAGAGCTACCAACAAGACGCCTTCAGGTCGTGCACAGACCAGAAAGGACCTACGGCATGTCCATCCGACCCCATCCGCGCCCCGTCTTCTCCGTTGCCTCCCCACCCCCCACCCCCTGCTTTCAGGCTCGAATTCTCTATTAGTGCGTTTTTCGTGCTTAAAACCAAGTCCGCTGAACTCGGTGTGTTTTAAAGAAGAAGAAATTGACTGCTTCCTCTTGCGGAGGCTGGGACGCCCAAAGTCCCCTCTGCTGGTGTGGACAGTGACCCAGGGCTCTCCCACTGCACGACGGTGGAAGCGGAGAGAGAAGAGCAGAGCAGAGGGCAGAGAGAGAGAAAGACAGACTCTCCTCTTGGAAAGCCCTCAGAAGCTCGCCCCTGACCACCGTTTTGAATCCACTCACTACTGCCTGGTCCTACAATCCGATCACCTCTTCACGGCCCCACCTCCCAACTACCATAATGGGATAGCCCACCCTCTTAACGCTCACAGTGGAGGCTCTTTCTGATACATAACATTTGGGGAAAACTTTTCAAGCTCCAATGAGTTCTGGGGGGACACCACTCCACCCACTACAACCTGCAAAGCGGCCAGAACGACAAAAACAATGTGAGTGTTTGTCCTTGAGACCTATTCTTCCCCACTTGGATTGCTTCCTGTTTGGACCTGGCCCAAGTAGCCAGGAAGGGAAGCACTCCACAGAGGAGGTTCCGTTTGCCATGCAAGTGCTTGTTCTCCTCAGAATTCAGTGAAAGCGCCCGTGGCCCTTTGCCCACGGTGTCCCCGGCGCCGCTCCGGTGCCCCGAAACAATCGTTGAGGCCAGGAAGTGAGAACACGAGTTGAGCCCTGCCCACAGCAATGACTACAGAGACTCTCTCGGGCCTGCCGAGTGCTTGCTGCTGGTTCCTGCCTCCGTCCTGCTCCCAAACACGATGTGCTCCTGGTTCATCCTTCCTCGCACCGAACCGATTCTGCATGAAAAAGCCAAGCCAAGGCAAGCCAAACCAAAGAGGTCTGCGTGGGGGTGTTGGGAAGAAAGCCTTGTTCCCCCTACAGTGGACTTTCCAGTGAGCTTTGCAGCACGTCTAGCAGAGCCTGAAATTCTCCTTCGCTGAGGGGCGGTTCAGGTGATGACGGAGGGTCGTTCCCCTCTGTCTCCAGATTCAGAAAGGCTTCGGCACTTTCCTGAAACTCTGGGCTCCAGAGGAGCTGATCGAGGAGGCTGGGGCTTCCTGCGGAGTGCTGGTCAGCTTGCTGGGGCGGCTGAGTTGGCTCCTGCTTCGGCAGTGCCTGCTGCTGCCACACGGCCACCTCGGCGTGTACAGGCTGCTGAGGGGGTGCTTCTCCGGCGGTCCATTGGAGCATCACACCCTGGTGCCCTGCCCTCGAGCATTGCCTCTGGTGGGAGGTGTCTTGCTGAGCCAGGGCCTGCCACAGTTGCTGAGGGCGACCAGCTTGTGGCTGACAAGAGGCCTTCAAGGGCAATACGGCCAGGCCAGGGTCTCCGGTGCCTTGGTCCTCCTGGCGTCCGCTGTGGTATTGGGGCCACACAGGGGTCTGAGTGTGCGAGAGCCCCACTCCTAGTATGGGTGCTGTTGACGCGTGGCTCACGAGAGTGACCGGACCGTGAGACATCTCTCCAGCAGGCACAGGCTGGCTGGGCTGGACCATCGTGAGCCCCGCCGCCCGGCTCACGCGGCCCCCAGAGGGCGCTTCCCAAGGACCAAAGGCCGGGTGCAGTGGGGCCAACGCTTCTCCCGATGGCAGCGGGTTGCCGCCGAAACGAGGGCAGGGAGGAGCGTGAGCAGACACGCTGGGCGCGGTGCACAGGTGGCTCGGCTGCAGCTGAACACTCACGTCAGGTGTCCCACTTGAGCCTTCTGCCAGGAAATTCACGGCTCCGCCTGGGCTCTTCTGGCCTGGGTGCCGAGATCTTCGGTTCTGAAACCAGATTTGAATTCTGGCCTCCGGGAGGCCTGTTTGTGTAGCCAGCTCTTCCCTGGTGGCAATTCCAGGAAACCGATTCTTCTCAAAAGCTTCAATGAGGATCCTGGCTTGGGCGCCGGTGATGGCCGTGCGCTTTCGTCGGCCTTCCTTGGGGACGCGTTCCTGAGCGTGAGGACGAGGCCCTTCCTCAGTCTGCACTTGCTGTTCAGCTGAGGAGCCTCGGGACTTGAGTCGACTCGGCCTCAGCTGTCGTGTTCTCTGGTTTTGAAACCAAATCTGAATTCTACATTCTGGAATGCCAATTGCTTCAGCCAGTTCTTCTCTGGCCGCTATACCAGGGTAGGGGTTCTGCTCAAACGATGCTTGCAGAGCACCCTTTTGACTCGAGCTCAGAACAACCCTCCTGCGTCGGGCTTCTCTTGGCAGAGAGTCTCTCGGGCTGCTCGTCCCCTCCATAGCGAGAAGAGTCGCCTGGGTTCCACGGAGTCAGCCGGCCAACTGAGCAGCTCCCGGAAGGGCGGCGGGACTGGCCGGTCAGGGCCCAGCGGGGGGCCCGCCCAGTCCACACCTACTTTCAGAGCTCCGCCCCTCATTCAATATTCATAACCCCGACGTGCTCACCGGAAGCAAGCCGAGGGTCACTTTAAGGAGAGGTTCAGAGGCCTCCAAATACTTCTGCGTCACACGCAATTCTTTTCCAAAGATCACTTGGATGGTGGGCGACCTCGCTGAGACATATCGAATCCTTTGGGTTCCCAGTACGTTCGAAGGACTCTCCTCTCTTCATGTTGATGGGTGGTGGCATTCTCCAAATCAAGGACTGCCACTACTGCCATGAGTTCTTTACTCACTCTCCTCGGCTTCCCCTGGAACACTTTCACTTTGTCGGCAAATCAATTGGCTGAAATTTGTGAAATGACCTGTGAGGAAACTGGATACTGGTGACTGCTTCCCCGGGTCGAACCAGCGATGTTACCGATCGGCATCGCATCCTGGACAGAGGGCAACCAGTCTCATGAAACCACAAGGTATGGCCGCGGCCAGTCACCTGACAAAACCAGACAACAGGAAATGCGACCTCCGTCTGCAAGCTTTCGAGGAAAGAAAACCAGCCGCCCGTGGGCATCCTCTCCTGCTTTTGCTTGCTACGTGAGGACATGCGTGATGGATGCGTGCGCCCACAGACAAGTTGGGCCTCTTGACACGGAGGGCTTGGGGTCACGGCGGTGTGGGGATCAAGTGAGATGGAACAAGGGAGGTAAAATCCAAAGTCCCTTCCCTTGATGAACAAAGTTTCTTGCCTCAACATCGAAGAAGCAAACACAAGGCAGAAGGAAAGAAGACAGAAGAAAGAAAGGAGGAGGGAAGGAAAGAAGGAAAGGCGAGACAACGAACGGAACGCTCCCAGGACTCTGCAATACCGTTTCCCGTTTCTTCAAGGAGGATCTGGGACGCTACCTTCAGAGGGTGTGCGTGTGTGTGTGCACGTGTGTGTCCCGACGCGTGACACAGACCTGCCGACAGACAGAGGAAGAGAGAGACTCTCACCGGCTCCTTCCTCGAGTCACCATTCTGAAGAAAAGGATCTTTGAAGAGTGAGAGAAACGGAGCAGTGAAGAGTGAGTACGGGTCTTCCCGGCACTTGCGATGTATACTGACGAACGCGAAAATCCCTCCGCTAAAGCACCCGAAGTCACCTGTGCCGATCTTGGCCGCAAGACGGTGTGTAGCTAGAAATCCCCAAATGGCACGTCAGTCCTCAGACGGCATGGACTAGAGCTGGGACTTTGACGGGGTTTTCGCTCGTTCATGAGAACAGAAGACGATGCAGGTGGATAAAGACAGTAGGAAGGACGGAAGTCGAGAGAGGTCTCAGTAAAGTGAACCAACGAAGTCACATTGAGCTTTGAAGCCTACTTTTAATGGAAAAGTGCAAACTCCCCTAACGGTGGAGGGTCCGTGATGTCGTTTTGGAACGTACCACTTGAAATGAAAGGGAAAGACTCAGATAAAGCAGGACATCCAGGAAGTTTCGAGGAGAGCGATACTTGATTCAGCAGGAGAACGGAAAGCTCTGGGAGTTAACGGGCACGTCAATACGTGAAAAATGCCTCCGGTTTGGGAAGACTGCCTTTCGCATGCTCTCGTCAAGGATTGCGAGGACTGCTAATGGAACTGCCCTGGCATTTTCTCTCCGTTATCGTGTTCAGATTCAACTTTTAACCCTACGTGCCCGCTCCGCCCCAGGCACACACACCCCGGAAGATGCCCACTCACACTCTCGGGGAGACAAGTCTTTTCTTCGGATCCTAGCCTGGGGAGTCAATTCTTACGAGATGGCTCTACAAGTACACTCCCACGTTTCGTTTCCAACTCTCAGAGCTACCAACAAGACGCCTTCAGGTCGTGCACAGACCAGAAAGGACCTACGGCATGTCCATCCGACCCCATCCGCGCCCCGTCTTCTCCGTTGCCTCCCCACCCCCCACCCCCTGCTTTCAGGCTCGAATTCTCTATTAGTGCGTTTTTCGTGCTTAAAACCAAGTCCGCTGAACTCGGTGTGTTTTAAAGAAGAAGAAATTGACTGCTTCCTCTTGCGGAGGCTGGGACGCCCAAAGTCCCCTCTGCTGGTGTGGACAGTGACCCAGGGCTCTCCCACTGCACGACGGTGGAAGCGGAGAGAGAAGAGCAGAGCAGAGGGCAGAGAGAGAGAAAGACAGACTCTCCTCTTGGAAAGCCCTCAGAAGCTCGCCCCTGACCACCGTTTTGAATCCACTCACTACTGCCTGGTCCTACAATCCGATCACCTCTTCACGGCCCCACCTCCCAACTACCATAATGGGATAGCCCACCCTCTTAACGCTCACAGTGGAGGCTCTTTCTGATACATAACATTTGGGGAAAACTTTTCAAGCTCCAATGAGTTCTGGGGGGACACCACTCCACCCACTACAACCTGCAAAGCGGCCAGAACGACAAAAACAATGTGAGTGTTTGTCCTTGAGACCTATTCTTCCCCACTTGGATTGCTTCCTGTTTGGACCTGGCCCAAGTAGCCAGGAAGGGAAGCACTCCACAGAGGAGGTTCCGTTTGCCATGCAAGTGCTTGTTCTCCTCAGAATTCAGTGAAAGCGCCCGTGGCCCTTTGCCCACGGTGTCCCCGGCGCCGCTCCGGTGCCCCGAAACAATCGTTGAGGCCAGGAAGTGAGAACACGAGTTGAGCCCTGCCCACAGCAATGACTACAGAGACTCTCTCGGGCCTGCCGAGTGCTTGCTGCTGGTTCCTGCCTCCGTCCTGCTCCCAAACACGATGTGCTCCTGGTTCATCCTTCCTCGCACCGAACCGATTCTGCATGAAAAAGCCAAGCCAAGGCAAGCCAAACCAAAGAGGTCTGCGTGGGGGTGTTGGGAAGAAAGCCTTGTTCCCCCTACAGTGGACTTTCCAGTGAGCTTTGCAGCACGTCTAGCAGAGCCTGAAATTCTCCTTCGCTGAGGGGCGGTTCAGGTGATGACGGAGGGTCGTTCCCCTCTGTCTCCAGATTCAGAAAGGCTTCGGCACTTTCCTGAAACTCTGGGCTCCAGAGGAGCTGATCGAGGAGGCTGGGGCTTCCTGC
This sequence comes from Cynocephalus volans, assembly GCF_027409185.1. Taxonomy (NCBI): domain Eukaryota; kingdom Metazoa; phylum Chordata; class Mammalia; order Dermoptera; family Cynocephalidae; genus Cynocephalus; species Cynocephalus volans. The sequence continues at coordinate 90,017,437 of NC_084466.1, forward strand.
GGAGTGCTGGTCAGCTTGCTGGGGCGGCTGAGTTGGCTCCTGCTTCGGCAGTGCCTGCTGCTGCCACACGGCCACCTCGGCGTGTACAGGCTGCTGAGGGGGTGCTTCTCCGGCGGTCCATTGGAGCATCACACCCTGGTGCCCTGCCCTCGAGCATTGCCTCTGGTGGGAGGTGTCTTGCTGAGCCAGGGCCTGCCACAGTTGCTGAGGGCGACCAGCTTGTGGCTGACAAGAGGCCTTCAAGGGCAATACGGCCAGGCCAGGGTCTCCGGTGCCTTGGTCATCCTGGCGTCCGCTGTGGTATTGGGGCCACACAGGGGTCTGAGTGTGCGAGAGCCCCACTCCTAGTATGGGTGCTGTTGACGCGTGGCTCACGAGAGTGACCGGACCGTGAGACATCTCTCCAGCAGGCACAGGCTGGCTGGGCTGGACCATCGTGAGCCCCGCCGCCCGGCTCACGCGGCCCCCAGAGGGCGCTTCCCAAGGACCAAAGGCCGGGTGCAGTGGGGCCAACGCTTCTCCCGATGGCAGCGGGTTGCCGCCGAAACGAGGGCAGGGAGGAGCGTGAGCAGACACGCTGGGCGCGGTGCACAGGTGGCTCGGCTGCAGCTGAACACTCACGTCAGGTGTCCCACTTGAGCCTTCTGCCAGGAAATTCACGGCTCCGCCTGGGCTCTTCTGGCCTGGGTGCCGAGATCTTCGGTTCTGAAACCAGATTTGAATTCTGGCCTCCGGGAGGCCTGTTTGTGTAGCCAGCTCTTCCCTGGTGGCAATTCCAGGAAACCGATTCTTCTCAAAAGCTTCAATGAGGATCCTGGCTTGGGCGCCGGTGATGGCCGTGCGCTTTCGTCGGCCTTCCTTGGGGACGCGTTCCTGAGCGTGAGGACGAGGCCCTTCCTCAGTCTGCACTTGCTGTTCAGCTGAGGAGCCTCGGGACTTGAGTCGACTCGGCCTCAGCTGTCGTGTTCTCTGGTTTTGAAACCAAATCTGAATTCTACATTCTGGAATGCCAATTGCTTCAGCCAGTTCTTCTCTGGCCGCTATACCAGGGTAGGGGTTCTGCTCAAACGATGCTTGCAGAGCACCCTTTTGACTCGAGCTCAGAACAACCCTCCTGCGTCGGGCTTCTCTTGGCAGAGAGTCTCTCGGGCTGCTCGTCCCCTCCATAGCGAGAAGAGTCGCCTGGGTTCCACGGAGTCAGCCGGCCAACTGAGCAGCTCCCGGAAGGGCAGCGGGACTGGCCGGTCAGGGCCCAGCGGGGGGCCCGCCCAGTCCACACCTACTTTCAGAGCTCCGCCCCTCATTCAATATTCATAACCCCGACGTGCTCACCGGAAGCAAGCCGAGGGTCACTTTAAGGAGAGGTTCAGAGGCCTCCAAATACTTCTGCGTCACACGCAATTCTTTTCCAAAGATCACTTGGATGGTGGGCGACCTCGCTGAGACATATCGAATCCTTTGGGTTCCCAGTACGTTCGAAGGACTCTCCTCTCTTCATGTTGATGGGTGGTGGCATTCTCCAAATCAAGGACTGCCACTACTGCCATGAGTTCTTTACTCACTCTCCTCGGCTTCCCCTGGAACACTTTCACTTTGTCGGCAAATCAATTGGCTGAAATTTGTGAAATGACCTGTGAGGAAACTGGATACTGGTGACTGCTTCCCCGGGTCGAACCAGCGATGTTACCGATCGGCATCGCATCCTGGACAGAGGGCAACCAGTCTCATGAAACCACAAGGTATGGCCGCGGCCAGTCACCTGACAAAACCAGACAACAGGAAATGCGACCTCCGTCTGCAAGCTTTCGAGGAAAGAAAACCAGCCGCCCGTGGGCATCCTCTCCTGCTTTTGCTTGCTACGTGAGGACATGCGTGATGGATGCGTGCGCCCACGGACAAGTTGGGCCTCTTGACACGGAGGGCTTGGGGTCACGGCGGTGTGGGGATCAAGTGAGATGGAACAAGGGAGGTAAAATCCAAAGTCCCTTCCCTTGATGAACAAAGTTTCTTGCCTCAACATCGAAGAAGCAAACACAAGGCAGAAGGAAAGAAGACAGAAGAAAGAAAGGAGGAGGGAAGGAAAGAAGGAAAGGCGAGACAACGAACGGAACGCTCCCAGGACTCTGCAATACCGTTTCCCGTTTCTTCAAGGAGGATCTGGGACGCTACCTTCAGAGGGTGTGCGTGTGTGTGTGCACGTGTGTGTCCCGACGCGTGACACAGACCTGCCGACAGACAGAGGAAGAGAGAGACTCTCACCGGCTCCTTCCTCGAGTCACCATTCTGAAGAAAAGGATCTTTGAAGAGTGAGAGAAACGGAGCAGTGAAGAGTGAGTACGGGTCTTCCCGGCACTTGCGATGTATACTGACGAACGCGAAAATCCCTCCGCTAAAGCACCCGAAGTCACCTGTGCCGATCTTGGCCGCAAGACGGTGTGTAGCTAGAAATCCCCAAATGGCACGTCAGTCCTCAGACGGCATGGACTAGAGCTGGGACTTTGACGGGGTTTTCGCTCGTTCATGAGAACAGAAGACGATGCAGGTGGATAAAGACAGTAGGAAGGACGGAAGTCGAGAGAGGTCTCAGTAAAGTGAACCAACGAAGTCACATTGAGCTTTGAAGCCTACTTTTAATGGAAAAGTGCAAACTCCCCTAACGGTGGAGGGTCCGTGATGTCGTTTTGGAACGTACCACTTGAAATGAAAGGGAAAGACTCAGATAAAGCAGGACATCCAGGAAGTTTCGAGGAGAGCGATACTTGATTCAGCAGGAGAACGGAAAGCTCTGGGAGTTAACGGGCACGTCAATACGTGAAAAATGCCTCCGGTTTGGGAAGACTGCCTTTCGCATGCTCTCGTCAAGGATTGCGAGGACTGCTAATGGAACTGCCCTGGCATTTTCTCTCCGTTATCGTGTTCAGATTCAACTTTTAACCCTACGTGCCCGCTCCGCCCCAGGCACACACACCCCGGAAGATGCCCACTCACACTCTCGGGGAGACAAGTCTTTTCTTCGGATCCTAGCCTGGGGAGTCAATTCTTACGAGATGGCTCTACAAGTACACTCCCACGTTTCGTTTCCAACTCTCAGAGCTACCAACAAGACGCCTTCAGGTCGTGCACAGACCAGAAAGGACCTACGGCATGTCCATCCGACCCCATCCGCGCCCCGTCTTCTCCGTTGCCTCCCCACCCCCCACCCCCTGCTTTCAGGCTCGAATTCTCTATTAGTGCGTTTTTCGTGCTTAAAACCAAGTCCGCTGAACTCGGTGTGTTTTAAAGAAGAAGAAATTGACTGCTTCCTCTTGCGGAGGCTGGGACGCCCAAAGTCCCCTCTGCTGGTGTGGACAGTGACCCAGGGCTCTCCCACTGCACGACGGTGGAAGCGGAGAGAGAAGAGCAGAGCAGAGGGCAGAGAGAGAGAAAGACAGACTCTCCTCTTGGAAAGCCCTCAGAAGCTCGCCCCTGACCACCGTTTTGAATCCACTCACTACTGCCTGGTCCTACAATCCGATCACCTCTTCACGGCCCCACCTCCCAACTACCATAATGGGATAGCCCACCCTCTTAACGCTCACAGTGGAGGCTCTTTCTGATACATAACATTTGGGGAAAACTTTTCAAGCTCCAATGAGTTCTGGGGGGACACCACTCCACCCACTACAACCTGCAAAGCGGCCAGAACGACAAAAACAATGTGAGTGTTTGTCCTTGAGACCTATTCTTCCCCACTTGGATTGCTTCCTGTTTGGACCTGGCCCAAGTAGCCAGGAAGGGAAGCACTCCACAGAGGAGGTTCCGTTTGCCATGCAAGTGCTTGTTCTCCTCAGAATTCAGTGAAAGCGCCCGTGGCCCTTTGCCCACGGTGTCCCCGGCGCCGCTCCGGTGCCCCGAAACAATCGTTGAGGCCAGGAAGTGAGAACACGAGTTGAGCCCTGCCCACAGCAATGACTACAGAGACTCTCTCGGGCCTGCCGAGTGCTTGCTGCTGGTTCCTGCCTCCGTCCTGCTCCCAAACACGATGTGCTCCTGGTTCATCCTTCCTCGCACCGAACCGATTCTGCATGAAAAAGCCAAGCCAAGGCAAGCCAAACCAAAGAGGTCTGCGTGGGGGTGTTGGGAAGAAAGCCTTGTTCCCCCTACAGTGGACTTTCCAGTGAGCTTTGCAGCACGTCTAGCAGAGCCTGAAATTCTCCTTCGCTGAGGGGCGGTTCAGGTGATGACGGAGGGTCGTTCCCCTCTGTCTCCAGATTCAGAAAGGCTTCGGCACTTTCCTGAAACTCTGGGCTCCAGAGGAGCTGATCGAGGAGGCTGGGGCTTCCTGCGGAGTGCTGGTCAGCTTGCTGGGGCGGCTGAGTTGGCTCCTGCTTCGGCAGTGCCTGCTGCTGCCACACGGCCACCTCGGCGTGTACAGGCTGCTGAGGGGGTGCTTCTCCGGCGGTCCATTGGAGCATCACACCCTGGTGCCCTGCCCTCGAGCATTGCCTCTGGTGGGAGGTGTCTTGCTGAGCCAGGGCCTGCCACAGTTGCTGAGGGCGACCAGCTTGTGGCTGACAAGAGGCCTTCAAGGGCAATACGGCCAGGCCAGGGTCTCCGGTGCCTTGGTCATCCTGGCGTCCGCTGTGGTATTGGGGCCACACAGGGGTCTGAGTGTGCGAGAGCCCCACTCCTAGTATGGGTGCTGTTGACGCGTGGCTCACGAGAGTGACCGGACCGTGAGACATCTCTCCAGCAGGCACAGGCTGGCTGGGCTGGACCATCGTGAGCCCCGCCGCCCGGCTCACGCGGCCCCCAGAGGGCGCTTCCCAAGGACCAAAGGCCGGGTGCAGTGGGGCCAACGCTTCTCCCGATGGCAGCGGGTTGCCGCCGAAACGAGGGCAGGGAGGAGCGTGAGCAGACACGCTGGGCGCGGTGCACAGGTGGCTCGGCTGCAGCTGAACACTCACGTCAGGTGTCCCACTTGAGCCTTCTGCCAGGAAATTCACGGCTCCGCCTGGGCTCTTCTGGCCTGGGTGCCGAGATCTTCGGTTCTGAAACCAGATTTGAATTCTGGCCTCCGGGAGGCCTGTTTGTGTAGCCAGCTCTTCCCTGGTGGCAATTCCAGGAAACCGATTCTTCTCAAAAGCTTCAATGAGGATCCTGGCTTGGGCGCCGGTGATGGCCGTGCGCTTTCGTCGGCCTTCCTTGGGGACGCGTTCCTGAGCGTGAGGACGAGGCCCTTCCTCAGTCTGCACTTGCTGTTCAGCTGAGGAGCCTCGGGACTTGAGTCGACTCGGCCTCAGCTGTCGTGTTCTCTGGTTTTGAAACCAAATCTGAATTCTACATTCTGGAATGCCAATTGCTTCAGCCAGTTCTTCTCTGGCCGCTATACCAGGGTAGGGGTTCTGCTCAAACGATGCTTGCAGAGCACCCTTTTGACTCGAGCTCAGAACAACCCTCCTGCGTCGGGCTTCTCTTGGCAGAGAGTCTCTCGGGCTGCTCGTCCCCTCCATAGCGAGAAGAGTCGCCTGGGTTCCACGGAGTCAGCCGGCCAACTGAGCAGCTCCCGGAAGGGCAGCGGGACTGGCCAGTCAGGGCCCAGCGGGGGGCCCGCCCAGTCCACACCTACTTTCAGAGCTCCGCCCCTCATTCAATATTCATAACCCCGACGTGCTCACCGGAAGCAAGCCGAGGGTCACTTTAAGGAGAGGTTCAGAGGCCTCCAAATACTTCTGCGTCACACGCAATTCTTTTCCAAAGATCACTTGGATGGTGGGCGACCTCGCTGAGACATATCGAATCCTTTGGGTTCCCAGTACGTTCGAAGGACTCTCCTCTCTTCATGTTGATGGGTGGTGGCATTCTCCAAATCAAGGACTGCCACTACTGCCATGAGTTCTTTACTCACTCTCCTCGGCTTCCCCTGGAACACTTTCACTTTGTCGGCAAATCAATTGGCTGAAATTTGTGAAATGACCTGTGAGGAAACTGGATACTGGTGACTGCTTCCCCGGGTCGAACCAGCGATGTTACCGATCGGCATCGCATCCTGGACAGAGGGCAACCAGTCTCATGAAACCACAAGGTATGGCCGCGGCCAGTCACCTGACAAAACCAGACAACAGGAAATGCGACCTCCGTCTGCAAGCTTTCGAGGAAAGAAAACCAGCCGCCCGTGGGCATCCTCTCCTGCTTTTGCTTGCTACGTGAGGACATGCGTGATGGATGCGTGCGCCCACGGACAAGTTGGGCCTCTTGACACGGAGGGCTTGGGGTCACGGCGGTGTGGGGATCAAGTGAGATGGAACAAGGGAGGTAAAATCCAAAGTCCCTTCCCTTGATGAACAAAGTTTCTTGCCTCAACATCGAAGAAGCAAACACAAGGCAGAAGGAAAGAAGACAGAAGAAAGAAAGGAGGAGGGAAGGAAAGAAGGAAAGGCGAGACAACGAACGGAACGCTCCCAGGACTCTGCAATACCGTTTCCCGTTTCTTCAAGGAGGATCTGGGACGCTACCTTCAGAGGGTGTGCGTGTGTGTGTGCACGTGTGTGTCCCGACGCGTGACACAGACCTGCCGACAGACAGAGGAAGAGAGAGACTCTCACCGGCTCCTTCCTCGAGTCACCATTCTGAAGAAAAGGATCTTTGAAGAGTGAGAGAAACGGAGCAGTGAAGAGTGAGTACGGGTCTTCCCGGCACTTGCGATGTATACTGACGAACGCGAAAATCCCTCCGCTAAAGCACCCGAAGTCACCTGTGCCGATCTTGGCCGCAAGACGGTGTGTAGCTAGAAATCCCCAAATGGCACGTCAGTCCTCAGACGGCATGGACTAGAGCTGGGACTTTGACGGGGTTTTCGCTCGTTCATGAGAACAGAAGACGATGCAGGTGGATAAAGACAGTAGGAAGGACGGAAGTCGAGAGAGGTCTCAGTAAAGTGAACCAACGAAGTCACATTGAGCTTTGAAGCCTACTTTTAATGGAAAAGTGCAAACTCCCCTAACGGTGGAGGGTCCGTGATGTCGTTTTGGAACGTACCACTTGAAATGAAAGGGAAAGACTCAGATAAAGCAGGACATCCAGGAAGTTTCGAGGAGAGCGATACTTGATTCAGCAGGAGAACGGAAAGCTCTGGGAGTTAACGGGCACGTCAATACGTGAAAAATGCCTCCGGTTTGGGAAGACTGCCTTTCGCATGCTCTCGTCAAGGATTGCGAGGACTGCTAATGGAACTGCCCTGGCATTTTCTCTCCGTTATCGTGTTCAGATTCAACTTTTAACCCTACGTGCCCGCTCCGCCCCAGGCACACACACCCCGGAAGATGCCCACTCACACTCTCGGGGAGACAAGTCTTTTCTTCGGATCCTAGCCTGGGGAGTCAATTCTTACGAGATGGCTCTACAAGTACACTCCCACGTTTCGTTTCCAACTCTCAGAGCTACCAACAAGACGCCTTCAGGTCGTGCACAGACCAGAAAGGACCTACGGCATGTCCATCCGACCCCATCCGCGCCCCGTCTTCTCCGTTGCCTCCCCACCCCCCACCCCCTGCTTTCAGGCTCGAATTCTCTATTAGTGCGTTTTTCGTGCTTAAAACCAAGTCCGCTGAACTCGGTGTGTTTTAAAGAAGAAGAAATTGACTGCTTCCTCTTGCGGAGGCTGGGACGCCCAAAGTCCCCTCTGCTGGTGTGGACAGTGACCCAGGGCTCTCCCACTGCACGACGGTGGAAGCGGAGAGAGAAGAGCAGAGCAGAGGGCAGAGAGAGAGAAAGACAGACTCTCCTCTTGGAAAGCCCTCAGAAGCTCGCCCCTGACCACCGTTTTGAATCCACTCACTACTGCCTGGTCCTACAATCCGATCACCTCTTCACGGCCCCACCTCCCAACTACCATAATGGGATAGCCCACCCTCTTAACGCTCACAGTGGAGGCTCTTTCTGATACATAACATTTGGGGAAAACTTTTCAAGCTCCAATGAGTTCTGGGGGGACACCACTCCACCCACTACAACCTGCAAAGCGGCCAGAACGACAAAAACAATGTGAGTGTTTGTCCTTGAGACCTATTCTTCCCCACTTGGATTGCTTCCTGTTTGGACCTGGCCCAAGTAGCCAGGAAGGGAAGCACTCCACAGAGGAGGTTCCGTTTGCCATGCAAGTGCTTGTTCTCCTCAGAATTCAGTGAAAGCGCCCGTGGCCCTTTGCCCACGGTGTCCCCGGCGCCGCTCCGGTGCCCCGAAACAATCGTTGAGGCCAGGAAGTGAGAACACGAGTTGAGCCCTGCCCACAGCAATGACTACAGAGACTCTCTCGGGCCTGCCGAGTGCTTGCTGCTGGTTCCTGCCTCCGTCCTGCTCCCAAACACGATGTGCTCCTGGTTCATCCTTCCTCGCACCGAACCGATTCTGCATGAAAAAGCCAAGCCAAGGCAAGCCAAACCAAAGAGGTCTGCGTGGGGGTGTTGGGAAGAAAGCCTTGTTCCCCCTACAGTGGACTTTCCAGTGAGCTTTGCAGCACGTCTAGCAGAGCCTGAAATTCTCCTTCGCTGAGGGGCGGTTCAGGTGATGACGGAGGGTCGTTCCCCTCTGTCTCCAGATTCAGAAAGGCTTCGGCACTTTCCTGAAACTCTGGGCTCCAGAGGAGCTGATCGAGGAGGCTGGGGCTTCCTGCGGAGTGCTGGTCAGCTTGCTGGGGCGGCTGAGTTGGCTCCTGCTTCGGCAGTGCCTGCTGCTGCCACACGGCCACCTCGGCGTGTACAGGCTGCTGAGGGGGTGCTTCTCCGGCGGTCCATTGGAGCATCACACCCTGGTGCCCTGCCCTCGAGCATTGCCTCTGGTGGGAGGTGTCTTGCTGAGCCAGGGCCTGCCACAGTTGCTGAGGGCGACCAGCTTGTGGCTGACAAGAGGCCTTCAAGGGCAATACGGCCAGGCCAGGGTCTCCGGTGCCTTGGTCATCCTGGCGTCCGCTGTGGTATTGGGGCCACACAGGGGTCTGAGTGTGCGAGAGCCCCACTCCTAGTATGGGTGCTGTTGACGCGTGGCTCACGAGAGTGACCGGACCGTGAGACATCTCTCCAGCAGGCACAGGCTGGCTGGGCTGGACCATCGTGAGCCCCGCCGCCCGGCTCACGCGGCCCCCAGAGGGCGCTTCCCAAGGACCAAAGGCCGGGTGCAGTGGGGCCAACGCTTCTCCCGATGGCAGCGGGTTGCCGCCGAAACGAGGGCAGGGAGGAGCGTGAGCAGACACGCTGGGCGCGGTGCACAGGTGGCTCGGCTGCAGCTGAACACTCACGTCAGGTGTCCCACTTGAGCCTTCTGCCAGGAAATTCACGGCTCCGCCTGGGCTCTTCTGGCCTGGGTGCCGAGATCTTCGGTTCTGAAACCAGATTTGAATTCTGGCCTCCGGGAGGCCTGTTTGTGTAGCCAGCTCTTCCCTGGTGGCAATTCCAGGAAACCGATTCTTCTCAAAAGCTTCAATGAGGATCCTGGCTTGGGCGCCGGTGATGGCCGTGCGCTTTCGTCGGCCTTCCTTGGGGACGCGTTCCTGAGCGTGAGGACGAGGCCCTTCCTCAGTCTGCACTTGCTGTTCAGCTGAGGAGCCTCGGGACTTGAGTCGACTCGGCCTCAGCTGTCGTGTTCTCTGGTTTTGAAACCAAATCTGAATTCTACATTCTGGAATGCCAATTGCTTCAGCCAGTTCTTCTCTGGCCGCTATACCAGGGTAGGGGTTCTGCTCAAACGATGCTTGCAGAGCACCCTTTTGACTCGAGCTCAGAACAACCCTCCTGCGTCGGGCTTCTCTTGGCAGAGAGTCTCTCGGGCTGCTCGTCCCCTCCATAGCGAGAAGAGTCGCCTGGGTTCCACGGAGTCAGCCGGCCAACTGAGCAGCTCCCGGAAGGGCGGCGGGACTGGCCGGTCAGGGCCCAGCGGGGGGCCCGCCCAGTCCACACCTACTTTCAGAGCTCCGCCCCTCATTCAATATTCATAACCCCGACGTGCTCACCGGAAGCGAGCCGAGGGTCACTTTAAGGAGAGGTTCAGAGGCCTCCAAATACTTCTGCGTCACACGCAATTCTTTTCCAAAGATCACTTGGATGGTGGGCGACCTCGCTGAGACATATCGAATCCTTTGGGTTCCCAGTACGTTCGAAGGACTCTCCTCTCTTCATGTTGATGGGTGGTGGCATTCTCCAAATCAAGGACTGCCACTACTGCCATGAGTTCTTTACTCACTCTCCTCGGCTTCCCCTGGAACACTTTCACTTTGTCGGCAAATCAATTGGCTGAAATTTGTGAAATGACCTGTGAGGAAACTGGATACTGGTGACTGCTTCCCCGGGTCGAACCAGCGATGTTACCGATCGGCATCGCATCCTGGACAGAGGGCAACCAGTCTCATGAAACCACAAGGTATGGCCGCGGCCAGTCACCTGACAAAACCAGACAACAGGAAATGCGACCTCCGTCTGCAAGCTTTCGAGGAAAGAAAACCAGCCGCCCGTGGGCATCCTCTCCTGCTTTTGCTTGCTACGTGAGGACATGCGTGATGGATGCGTGCGCCCACGGACAAGTTGGGCCTCTTGACACGGAGGGCTTGGGGTCACGGCGGTGTGGGGATCAAGTGAGATGGAACAAGGGAGGTAAAATCCAAAGTCCCTTCCCTTGATGAACAAAGTTTCTTGCCTCAACATCGAAGAAGCAAACACAAGGCAGAAGGAAAGAAGACAGAAGAAAGAAAGGAGGAGGGAAGGAAAGAAGGAAAGGCGAGACAACGAACGGAACGCTCCCAGGACTCTGCAATACCATTTCCCGTTTCTTCAAGGAGGATCTGGGACGCTACCTTCAGAGGGTGTGCGTGTGTGTGTGCACGTGTGTGTCCCGACGCGTGACACAGACCTGCCGACAGACAGAGGAAGAGAGAGACTCTCACCGGCTCCTTCCTCGAGTCACCATTCTGAAGAAAAGGATCTTTGAAGAGTGAGAGAAACGGAGCAGTGAAGAGTGAGTACGGGTCTTCCCGGCACTTGCGATGTATACTGACGAACGCGAAAATCCCTCCGCTAAAGCACCCGAAGTCACCTGTGCCGATCTTGGCCGCAAGACGGTGTGTAGCTAGAAATCCCCAAATGGCACGTCAGTCCTCAGACGGCATGGACTAGAGCTGGGACTTTGACGGGGTTTTCGCTCGTTCATGAGAACAGAAGACGATGCAGGTGGATAAAGACAGTAGGAAGGACGGAAGTCGAGAGAGGTCTCAGTAAAGTGAACCAACGAAGTCACATTGAGCTTTGAAGCCTACTTTTAATGGAAAAGTGCAAACTCCCCTAACGGTGGAGGGTCCGTGATGTCGTTTTGGAACGTACCACTTGAAATGAAAGGGAAAGACTCAGATAAAGCAGGACATCCAGGAAGTTTCGAGGAGAGCGATACTTGATTCAGCAGGAGAACGGAAAGCTCTGGGAGTTAACGGGCACGTCAATACGTGAAAAATGCCTCCGGTTTGGGAAGACTGCCTTTCGCATGCTCTCGTCAAGGATTGCGAGGACTGCTAATGGAACTGCCCTGGCATTTTCTCTCCGTTATCGTGTTCAGATTCAACTTTTAACCCTACGTGCCCGCTCCGCCCCAGGCACACACACCCCGGAAGATGCCCACTCACACTCTCGGGGAGACAAGTCTTTTCTTCGGATCCTAGCCTGGGGAGTCAATTCTTACGAGATGGCTCTACAAGTACACTCCCACGTTTCGTTTCCAACTCTCAGAGCTACCAACAAGACGCCTTCAGGTCGTGCACAGACCAGAAAGGACCTACGGCATGTCCATCCGACCCCATCCGCGCCCCGTCTTCTCCGTTGCCTCCCCACCCCCCACCCCCTGCTTTCAGGCTCGAATTCTCTATTAGTGCGTTTTTCGTGCTTAAAACCAAGTCCGCTGAACTCGGTGTGTTTTAAAGAAGAAGAAATTGACTGCTTCCTCTTGCGGAGGCTGGGACGCCCAAAGTCCCCTCTGCTGGTGTGGACAGTGACCCAGGGCTCTCCCACTGCACGACGGTGGAAGCGGAGAGAGAAGAGCAGAGCAGAGGGCAGAGAGAGAGAAAGACAGACTCTCCTCTTGGAAAGCCCTCAGAAGCTCGCCCCTGACCACCGTTTTGAATCCACTCACTACTGCCTGGTCCTACAATCCGATCACCTCTTCACGGCCCCACCTCCCAACTACCATAATGGGATAGCCCACCCTCTTAACGCTCACAGTGGAGGCTCTTTCTGATACATAACATTTGGGGAAAACTTTTCAAGCTCCAATGAGTTCTGGGGGGACACCACTCCACCCACTACAACCTGCAAAGCGGCCAGAACGACAAAAACAATGTGAGTGTTTGTCCTTGAGACCTATTCTTCCCCACTTGGATTGCTTCCTGTTTGGACCTGGCCCAAGTAGCCAGGAAGGGAAGCACTCCACAGAGGAGGTTCCGTTTGCCATGCAAGTGCTTGTTCTCCTCAGAATTCAGTGAAAGCGCCCGTGGCCCTTTGCCCACGGTGTCCCCGGCGCCGCTCCGGTGCCCCGAAACAATCGTTGAGGCCAGGAAGTGAGAACACGAGTTGAGCCCTGCCCACAGCAATGACTACAGAGACTCTCTCGGGCCTGCCGAGTGCTTGCTGCTGGTTCCTGCCTCCGTCCTGCTCCCAAACACGATGTGCTCCTGGTTCATCCTTCCTCGCACCGAACCGATTCTGCATGAAAAAGCCAAGCCAAGGCAAGCCAAACCAAAGAGGTCTGCGTGGGGGTGTTGGGAAGAAAGCCTTGTTCCCCCTACAGTGGACTTTCCAGTGAGCTTTGCAGCACGTCTAGCAGAGCCTGAAATTCTCCTTCGCTGAGGGGCGGTTCAGGTGATGACGGAGGGTCGTTCCCCTCTGTCTCCAGATTCAGAAAGGCTTCGGCACTTTCCTGAAACTCTGGGCTCCAGAGGAGCTGATCGAGGAGGCTGGGGCTTCCTGCGGAGTGCTGGTCAGCTTGCTGGGGCGGCTGAGTTGGCTCCTGCTTCGGCAGTGCCTGCTGCTGCCACACGGCCACCTCGGCGTGTACAGGCTGCTGAGGGGGTGCTTCTCCGGCGGTCCATTGGAGCATCACACCCTGGTGCCCTGCCCTCGAGCATTGCCTCTGGTGGGAGGTGTCTTGCTGAGCCAGGGCCTGCCACAGTTGCTGAGGGCGACCAGCTTGTGGCTGACAAGAGGCCTTCAAGGGCAATACGGCCAGGCCAGGGTCTCCGGTGCCTTGGTCATCCTGGCGTCCGCTGTGGTATTGGGGCCACACAGGGGTCTGAGTGTGCGAGAGCCCCACTCCTAGTATGGGTGCTGTTGACGCGTGGCTCACGAGAGTGACCGGACCGTGAGACATCTCTCCAGCAGGCACAGGCTGGCTGGGCTGGACCATCGTGAGCCCCGCCGCCCGGCTCACGCGGCCCCCAGAGGGCGCTTCCCAAGGACCAAAGGCCGGGTGCAGTGGGGCCAACGCTTCTCCCGATGGCAGCGGGTTGCCGCCGAAACGAGGGCAGGGAGGAGCGTGAGCAGACACGCTGGGCGCGGTGCACAGGTGGCTCGGCTGCAGCTGAACACTCACGTCAGGTGTCCCACTTGAGCCTTCTGCCAGGAAATTCACGGCTCCGCCTGGGCTCTTCTGGCCTGGGTGCCGAGATCTTCGGTTCTGAAACCAGATTTGAATTCTGGCCTCCGGGAGGCCTGTTTGTGTAGCCAGCTCTTCCCTGGTGGCAATTCCAGGAAACCGATTCTTCTCAAAAGCTTCAATGAGGATCCTGGCTTGGGCGCCGGTGATGGCCGTGCGCTTTCGTCGGCCTTCCTTGGGGACGCGTTCCTGAGCGTGAGGACGAGGCCCTTCCTCAGTCTGCACTTGCTGTTCAGCTGAGGAGCCTCGGGACTTGAGTCGACTCGGCCTCAGCTGTCGTGTTCTCTGGTTTTGAAACCAAATCTGAATTCTACATTCTGGAATGCCAATTGCTTCAGCCAGTTCTTCTCTGGCCGCTATACCAGGGTAGGGGTTCTGCTCAAACGATGCTTGCAGAGCACCCTTTTGACTCGAGCTCAGAACAACCCTCCTGCGTCGGGCTTCTCTTGGCAGAGAGTCTCTCGGGCTGCTCGTCCCCTCCATAGCGAGAAGAGTCGCCTGGGTTCCACGGAGTCAGCCGGCCAACTGAGCAGCTCCCGGAAGGGCGGCGGGACTGGCCGGTCAGGGCCCAGCGGGGGGCCCGCCCAGTCCACACCTACTTTCAGAGCTCCGCCCCTCATTCAATATTCATAACCCCGACGTGCTCACCGGAAGCGAGCCGAGGGTCACTTTAAGGAGAGGTTCAGAGGCCTCCAAATACTTCTGCGTCACACGCAATTCTTTTCCAAAGATCACTTGGATGGTGGGCGACCTCGCTGAGACATATCGAATCCTTTGGGTTCCCAGTACGTTCGAAGGACTCTCCTCTCTTCATGTTGATGGGTGGTGGCATTCTCCAAATCAAGGACTGCCACTACTGCCATGAGTTCTTTACTCACTCTCCTCGGCTTCCCCTGGAACACTTTCACTTTGTCGGCAAATCAATTGGCTGAAATTTGTGAAATGACCTGTGAGGAAACTGGATACTGGTGACTGCTTCCCCGGGTCGAACCAGCGATGTTACCGATCGGCATCGCATCCTGGACAGAGGGCAACCAGTCTCATGAAACCACAAGGTATGGCCGCGGCCAGTCACCTGACAAAACCAGACAACAGGAAATGCGACCTCCGTCTGCAAGCTTTCGAGGAAAGAAAACCAGCCGCCCGTGGGCATCCTCTCCTGCTTTTGCTTGCTACGTGAGGACATGCGTGATGGATGCGTGCGCCCACGGACAAGTTGGGCCTCTTGACACGGAGGGCTTGGGGTCACGGCGGTGTGGGGATCAAGTGAGATGGAACAAGGGAGGTAAAATCCAAAGTCCCTTCCCTTGATGAACAAAGTTTCTTGCCTCAACATCGAAGAAGCAAACACAAGGCAGAAGGAAAGAAGACAGAAGAAAGAAAGGAGGAGGGAAGGAAAGAAGGAAAGGCGAGACAACGAACGGAACGCTCCCAGGACTCTGCAATACCGTTTCCCGTTTCTTCAAGGAGGATCTGGGACGCTACCTTCAGAGGGTGTGCGTGTGTGTGTGCACGTGTGTGTCCCGACGCGTGACACAGACCTGCCGACAGACAGAGGAAGAGAGAGACTCTCACCGGCTCCTTCCTCGAGTCACCATTCTGAAGAAAAGGATCTTTGAAGAGTGAGAGAAACGGAGCAGTGAAGAGTGAGTACGGGTCTTCCCGGCACTTGCGATGTATACTGACGAACGCGAAAATCCCTCCGCTAAAGCACCCGAAGTCACCTGTGCCGATCTTGGCCGCAAGACGGTGTGTAGCTAGAAATCCCCAAATGGCACGTCAGTCCTCAGACGGCATGGACTAGAGCTGGGACTTTGACGGGGTTTTCGCTCGTTCATGAGAACAGAAGACGATGCAGGTGGATAAAGACAGTAGGAAGGACGGAAGTCGAGAGAGGTCTCAGTAAAGTGAACCAACGAAGTCACATTGAGCTTTGAAGCCTACTTTTAATGGAAAAGTGCAAACTCCCCTAACGGTGGAGGGTCCGTGATGTCGTTTTGGAACGTACCACTTGAAATGAAAGGGAAAGACTCAGATAAAGCAGGACATCCAGGAAGTTTCGAGGAGAGCGATACTTGATTCAGCAGGAGAACGCAAAGCTCTGGGAGTTAACGGGCACGTCAATACGTGAAAAATGCCTCCGGTTTGGGAAGACTGCCTTTCGCATGCTCTCGTCAAGGATTGCGAGGACTGCTAATGGAACTGCCCTGGCATTTTCTCTCCGTTATCGTGTTCAGATTCAACTTTTAACCCTACGTGCCCGCTCCGCCCCAGGCACACACACCCCGGAAGATGCCCACTCACACTCTCGGGGAGACAAGTCTTTTCTTCGGATCCTAGCCTGGGGAGTCAATTCTTACGAGATGGCTCTACAAGTACACTCCCACGTTTCGTTTCCAACTCTCAGAGCTACCAACAAGACGCCTTCAGGTCGTGCACAGACCAGAAAGGACCTACGGCATGTCCATCCGACCCCATCCGCGCCCCGTCTTCTCCGTTGCCTCCCCACCCCCCACCCCCTGCTTTCAGGCTCGAATTCTCTATTAGTGCGTTTTTCGTGCTTAAAACCAAGTCCGCTGAACTCGGTGTGTTTTAAAGAAGAAGAAATTGACTGCTTCCTCTTGCGGAGGCTGGGACGCCCAAAGTCCCCTCTGCTGGTGTGGACAGTGACCCAGGGCTCTCCCACTGCACGACGGTGGAAGCGGAGAGAGCAGAGCAGAGCAGAGGGCAGAGAGAGAGAAAGACAGACTCTCCTCTTGGAAAGCCCTCAGAAGCTCGCCCCTGACCACCGTTTTGAATCCACTCACTACTGCCTGGTCCTACAATCCGATCACCTCTTCACGGCCCCACCTCCCAACTACCATAATGGGATAGCCCACCCTCTTAACGCTCACAGTGGAGGCTCTTTCTGATACATAACATTTGGGGAAAACTTTTCAAGCTCCAATGAGTTCTGGGGGGACACCACTCCACCCACTACAACCTGCAAAGCGGCCAGAACGACAAAAACAATGTGAGTGTTTGTCCTTGAGACCTATTCTTCCCCACTTGGATTGCTTCCTGTTTGGACCTGGCCCAAGTAGCCAGGAAGGGAAGCACTCCACAGAGGAGGTTCCGTTTGCCATGCAAGTGCTTGTTCTCCTCAGAATTCAGTGAAAGCGCCCGTGGCCCTTTGCCCACGGTGTCCCCGGCGCCGCTCCGGTGCCCCGAAACAATCGTTGAGGCCAGGAAGTGAGAACACGAGTTGAGCCCTGCCCACAGCAATGACTACAGAGACTCTCTCGGGCCTGCCGAGTGCTTGCTGCTGGTTCCTGCCTCCGTCCTGCTCCCAAACACGATGTGCTCCTGGTTCATCCTTCCTCGCACCGAACCGATTCTGCATGAAAAAGCCAAGCCAAGGCAAGCCAAACCAAAGAGGTCTGCGTGGGGGTGTTGGGAAGAAAGCCTTGTTCCCCCTACAGTGGACTTTCCAGTGAGCTTTGCAGCACGTCTAGCAGAGCCTGAAATTCTCCTTCGCTGAGGGGCGGTTCAGGTGATGACGGAGGGTCGTTCCCCTCTGTCTCCAGATTCAGAAAGGCTTCGGCACTTTCCTGAAACTCTGGGCTCCAGAGGAGCTGATCGAGGAGGCTGGGGCTTCCTGCGGAGTGCTGGTCAGCTTGCTGGGGCCGCTGAGTTGGCTCCTGCTTCGGCAGTGCCTGCTGCTGCCACACGGCCACCTCGGCGTGTACAGGCTGCTGAGGGGGTGCTTCTCCGGCGGTCCATTGGAGCATCACACCCTGGTGCCCTGCCCTCGAGCATTGCCTCTGGTGGGAGGTGTCTTGCTGAGCCAGGGCCTGCCACAGTTGCTGAGGGCGACCAGCTTGTGGCTGACAAGAGGCCTTCAAGGGCAATACGGCCAGGCCAGGGTCTCCGGTGCCTTGGTCATCCTGGCGTCCGCTGTGGTATTGGGGCCACACAGGGGTCTGAGTGTGCGAGAGCCCCACTCCTAGTATGGGTGCTGTTGACGCGTGGCTCACGAGAGTGACCGGACCGTGAGACATCTCTCCAGCAGGCACAGGCTGGCTGGGCTGGACCATCGTGAGCCCCGCCGCCCGGCTCACGCGGCCCCCAGAGGGCGCTTCCCAAGGACCAAAGGCCGGGTGCAGTGGGGCCAACGCTTCTCCCGATGGCAGCGGGTTGCCGCCGAAACGAGGGCAGGGAGGAGCGTGAGCAGACACGCTGGGCGCGGTGCACAGGTGGCTCGGCTGCAGCTGAACACTCACGTCAGGTGTCCCACTTGAGCCTTCTGCCAGGAAATTCACGGCTCCGCCTGGGCTCTTCTGGCCTGGGTGCCGAGATCTTCGGTTCTGAAACCAGATTTGAATTCTGGCCTCCGGGAGGCCTGTTTGTGTAGCCAGCTCTTCCCTGGTGGCAATTCCAGGAAACCGATTCTTCTCAAAAGCTTCAATGAGGATCCTGGCTTGGGCGCCGGTGATGGCCGTGCGCTTTCGTCGGCCTTCCTTGGGGACGCGTTCCTGAGCGTGAGGACGAGGCCCTTCCTCAGTCTGCACTTGCTGTTCAGCTGAGGAGCCTCGGGACTTGAGTCGACTCGGCCTCAGCTGTCGTGTTCTCTGGTTTTGAAACCAAATCTGAATTCTACATTCTGGAATGCCAATTGCTTCAGCCAGTTCTTCTCTGGCCGCTATACCAGGGTAGGGGTTCTGCTCAAACGATGCTTGCAGAGCACCCTTTTGACTCGAGCTCAGAACAACCCTCCTGCGTCGGGCTTCTCTTGGCAGAGAGTCTCTCGGGCTGCTCGTCCCCTCCATAGCGAGAAGAGTCGCCTGGGTTCCACGGAGTCAGCCGGCCAACTGAGCAGCTCCCGGAAGGGCGGCGGGACTGGCCGGTCAGGGCCCAGCGGGGGGCCCGCCCAGTCCACACCTACTTTCAGAGCTCCGCCCCTCATTCAATATTCATAACCCCGACGTGCTCACCGGAAGCGAGCCGAGGGTCACTTTAAGGAGAGGTTCAGAGGCCTCCAAATACTTCTGCGTCACACGCAATTCTTTTCCAAAGATCACTTGGATGGTGGGCGACCTCGCTGAGACATATCGAATCCTTTGGGTTCCCAGTACGTTCAAAGGACTCTCCTCTCTTCATGTTGATGGGTGGTGGCATTCTCCAAATCAAGGACTGCCACTACTGCCATGAGTTCTTTACTCACTCTCCTCGGCTTCCCCTGGAACACTTTCACTTTGTCGGCAAATCAATTGGCTGAAATTTGTGAAATGACCTGTGAGGAAACTGGATACTGGTGACTGCTTCCCCGGGTCGAACCAGCGATGTTACCGATCGGCATCGCATCCTGGACAGAGGGCAACCAGTCTCATGAAACCACAAGGTATGGCCGCGGCCAGTCACCTGACAAAACCAGACAACAGGAAATGCGACCTCCGTCTGCAAGCTTTCGAGGAAAGAAAACCAGCCGCCCGTGGGCATCCTCTCCTGCTTTTGCTTGCTACGTGAGGACATGCGTGATGGATGCGTGCGCCCACGGACAAGTTGGGCCTCTTGACACGGAGGGCTTGGGGTCACGGCGGTGTGGGGATCAAGTGAGATGGAACAAGGGAGGTAAAATCCAAAGTCCCTTCCCTTGATGAACAAAGTTTCTTGCCTCAACATCGAAGAAGCAAACACAAGGCAGAAGGAAAGAAGACAGAAGAAAGAAAGGAGGAGGGAAGGAAAGAAGGAAAGGCGAGACAACGAACGGAACGCTCCCAGGACTCTGCAATACCGTTTCCCGTTTCTTCAAGGAGGATCTGGGACGCTACCTTCAGAGGGTGTGCGTGTGTGTGTGCACGTGTGTGTCCCGACGCGTGACACAGACCTGCCGACAGACAGAGGAAGAGAGAGACTCTCACCGGCTCCTTCCTCGAGTCACCATTCTGAAGAAAAGGATCTTTGAAGAGTGAGAGAAACGGAGCAGTGAAGAGTGAGTACGGGTCTTCCCGGCACTTGCGATGTATACTGACGAACGCGAAAATCCCTCCGCTAAAGCACCCGAAGTCACCTGTGCCGATCTTGGCCGCAAGACGGTGTGTAGCTAGAAATCCCCAAATGGCACGTCAGTCCTCAGACGGCATGGACTAGAGCTGGGACTTTGACGGGGTTTTCGCTCGTTCATGAGAACAGAAGACGATGCAGGTGGATAAAGACAGTAGGAAGGACGGAAGTCGAGAGAGGTCTCAGTAAAGTGAACCAACGAAGTCACATTGAGCTTTGAAGCCTACTTTTAATGGAAAAGTGCAAACTCCCCTAACGGTGGAGGGTCCGTGATGTCGTTTTGGAACTTACCACTTGAAATGAAAGGGAAAGACTCAGATAAAGCAGGACATCCAGGAAGTTTCGAGGAGAGCGATACTTGATTCAGCAGGAGAACGGAAAGCTCTGGGAGTTAACGGGCACGTCAATACGTGAAAAATGCCTCCGGTTTGGGAAGACTGCCTTTCGCATGCTCTCGTCAAGGATTGCGAGGACTGCTAATGGAACTGCCCTGGCATTTTCTCTCCGTTATCGTGTTCAGATTCAACTTTTAACCCTACGTGCCCGCTCCGCCCCAGGCACACACACCCCGGAAGATGCCCACTCACACTCTCGGGGAGACAAGTCTTTTCTTCGGATCCTAGCCTGGGGAGTCAATTCTTACGAGATGGCTCTACAAGTACACTCCCACGTTTCGTTTCCAACTCTCAGAGCTACCAACAAGACGCCTTCAGGTCGTGCACAGACCAGAAAGGACCTACGGCATGTCCATCCGACCCCATCCGCGCCCCGTCTTCTCCGTTGCCTCCCCACCCCCCACCCCCTGCTTTCAGGCTCGAATTCTCTATTAGTGCGTTTTTCGTGCTTAAAACCAAGTCCGCTGAACTCGGTGTGTTTTAAAGAAGAAGAAATTGACTGCTTCCTCTTGCGGAGGCTGGGACGCCCAAAGTCCCCTCTGCTGGTGTGGACAGTGACCCAGGGCTCTCCCACTGCACGACGGTGGAAGCGGAGAGAGAAGAGCAGAGCAGAGGGCAGAGAGAGAGAAAGACAGACTCTCCTCTTGGAAAGCCCTCAGAAGCTCGCCCCTGACCACCGTTTTGATTCCACTCACTACTGCCTGGTCCTACAATCCGATCACCTCTTCACGGCCCCACCTCCCAACTACCATAATGGGATAGCCCACCCTCTTAACGCTCACAGTGGAGGCTCTTTCTGATACATAACATTTGGGGAAAACTTTTCAAGCTCCAATGAGTTCTGGGGGGACACCACTCCACCCACTACAACCTGCAAAGCGGCCAGAACGACAAAAACAATGTGAGTGTTTGTCCTTGAGACCTATTCTTCCCCACTTGGATTGCTTCCTGTTTGGACCTGGCCCAAGTAGCCAGGAAGGGAAGCACTCCACAGAGGAGGTTCCGTTTGCCATGCAAGTGCTTGTTCTCCTCAGAATTCAGTGAAAGCGCCCGTGGCCCTTTGCCCACGGTGTCCCCGGCGCCGCTCCGGTGCCCCGAAACAATCGTTGAGGCCAGGAAGTGAGAACACGAGTTGAGCCCTGCCCACAGCAATGACTACAGAGACTCTCTCGGGCCTGCCGAGTGCTTGCTGCTGGTTCCTGCCTCCGTCCTGCTCCCAAACACGATGTGCTCCTGGTTCATCCTTCCTCGCACCGAACCGATTCTGCATGAAAAAGCCAAGCCAAGGCAAGCCAAACCAAAGAGGTCTGCGTGGGGGTGTTGGGAAGAAAGCCTTGTTCCCCCTACAGTGGACTTTCCAGTGAGCTTTGCAGCACGTCTAGCAGAGCCTGAAATTCTCCTTCGCTGAGGGGCGGTTCAGGTGATGACGGAGGGTCGTTCCCCTCTGTCTCCAGATTCAGAAAGGCTTCGGCACTTTCCTGAAACTCTGGGCTCCAGAGGAGCTGATCGAGGAGGCTGGGGCTTCCTGCGGAGTGCTGGTCAGCTTGCTGGGGCGGCTGAGTTGGCTCCTGCTTCGGCAGTGCCTGCTGCTGCCACACGGCCACCTCGGCGTGTACAGGCTGCTGAGGGGGTGCTTCTCCGGCGGTCCATTGGAGCATCACACCCTGGTGCCCTGCCCTCGAGCATTGCCTCTGGTGGGAGGTGTCTTGCTGAGCCAGGGCCTGCCACAGTTGCTGAGGGCGACCAGCTTGTGGCTGACAAGAGGCCTTCAAGGGCAATACGGCCAGGCCAGGGTCTCCGGTGCCTTGGTCATCCTGGCGTCCGCTGTGGTATTGGGGCCACACAGGGGTCTGAGTGTGCGAGAGCCCCACTCCTAGTATGGGTGCTGTTGACGCGTGGCTCACGAGAGTGACCGGACCGTGAGACATCTCTCCAGCAGGCACAGGCTGGCTGGGCTGGACCATCGTGAGCCCCGCCGCCCGGCTCACGCGGCCCCCAGAGGGCGCTTCCCAAGGACCAAAGGCCGGGTGCAGTGGGGCCAACGCTTCTCCCGATGGCAGCGGGTTGCCGCCGAAACGAGGGCAGGGAGGAGCGTGAGCAGACACGCTGGGCGCGGTGCACAGGTGGCTCGGCTGCAGCTGAACACTCACGTCAGGTGTCCCACTTGAGCCTTCTGCCAGGAAATTCACGGCTCCGCCTGGGCTCTTCTGGCCTGGGTGCCGAGATCTTCGGTTCTGAAACCAGATTTGAATTCTGGCCTCCGGGAGGCCTGTTTGTGTAGCCAGCTCTTCCCTGGTGGCAATTCCAGGAAACCGATTCTTCTCAAAAGCTTCAATGAGGATCCTGGCTTGGGCGCCGGTGATGGCCGTGCGCTTTCGTCGGCCTTCCTTGGGGACGCGTTCCTGAGCGTGAGGACGAGGCCCTTCCTCAGTCTGCACTTGCTGTTCAGCTGAGGAGCCTCGGGACTTGAGTCGACTCGGCCTCAGCTGTCGTGTTCTCTGGTTTTGAAACCAAATCTGAATTCTACATTCTGGAATGCCAATTGCTTCAGCCAGTTCTTCTCTGGCCGCTATACCAGGGTAGGGGTTCTGCTCAAACGATGCTTGCAGAGCACCCTTTTGACTCGAGCTCAGAACAACCCTCCTGCGTCGGGCTTCTCTTGGCAGAGAGTCTCTCGGGCTGCTCGTCCCCTCCATAGCGAGAAGAGTCGCCTGGGTTCCACGGAGTCAGCCGGCCAACTGAGCAGCTCCCGGAAGGGCGGCGGGACTGGCCGGTCAGGGCCCAGCGGGGGGCCCGCCCAGTCCACACCTACTTTCAGAGCTCCGCCCCTCATTCAATATTCATAACCCCGACGTGCTCACCGGAAGCGAGCCGAGGGTCACTTTAAGGAGAGGTTCAGAGGCCTCCAAATACTTCTGCGTCACACGCAATTCTTTTCCAAAGATCACTTGGATGGTGGGCGACCTCGCTGAGACATATCGAATCCTTTGGGTTCCCAGTACGTTCGAAGGACTCTCCTCTCTTCATGTTGATGGGTGGTGGCATTCTCCAAATCAAGGACTGCCACTACTGCCATGAGTTCTTTACTCACTCTCCTCGGCTTCCCCTGGAACACTTTCACTTTGTCGGCAAATCAATTGGCTGAAATTTGTGAAATGACCTGTGAGGAAACTGGATACTGGTGACTGCTTCCCCGGGTCGAACCAGCGATGTTACCGATCGGCATCGCATCCTGGACAGAGGGCAACCAGTCTCATGAAACCACAAGGTATGGCCGCGGCCAGTCACCTGACAAAACCAGACAACAGGAAATGCGACCTCCGTCTGCAAGCTTTCGAGGAAAGAAAACCAGCCGCCCGTGGGCATCCTCTCCTGCTTTTGCTTGCTACGTGAGGACATGCGTGATGGATGCGTGCGCCCACGGACAAGTTGGGCCTCTTGACACGGAGGGCTTGGGGTCACGGCGGTGTGGGGATCAAGTGAGATGGAACAAGGGAGGTAAAATCCAAAGTCCCTTCCCTTGATGAACAAAGTTTCTTGCCTCAACATCGAAGAAGCAAACACAAGGCAGAAGGAAAGAAGACAGAAGAAAGAAAGGAGGAGGGAAGGAAAGAAGGAAAGGCGAGACAACGAACGGAACGCTCCCAGGACTCTGCAATACCGTTTCCCGTTTCTTCAAGGAGGATCTGGGACGCTACCTTCAGAGGGTGTGCGTGTGTGTGTGCACGTGTGTGTCCCGACGCGTGACACAGACCTGCCGACAGACAGAGGAAGAGAGAGACTCTCACCGGCTCCTTCCTCGAGTCACCATTCT
Source organism: Cynocephalus volans (assembly GCF_027409185.1). NCBI lineage: Eukaryota > Metazoa > Chordata > Mammalia > Dermoptera > Cynocephalidae > Cynocephalus > Cynocephalus volans. Next base: position 90,041,347 of record NC_084466.1, read on the forward strand.
GAAGAAAAGGATCTTTGAAGAGTGAGAGAAACGGAGCAGTGAAGAGTGAGTACGGGTCTTCCCGGCACTTGCGATGTATACTGACGAACGCGAAAATCCCTCCGCTAAAGCACCCGAAGTCACCTGTGCCGATCTTGGCCGCAAGACGGTGTGTAGCTAGAAATCCCCAAATGGCACGTCAGTCCTCAGACGGCATGGACTAGAGCTGGGACTTTGACGGGGTTTTCGCTCGTTCATGAGAACAGAAGACGATGCAGGTGGATAAAGACAGTAGGAAGGACGGAAGTCGAGAGAGGTCTCAGTAAAGTGAACCAACGAAGTCACATTGAGCTTTGAAGCCTACTTTTAATGGAAAAGTGCAAACTCCCCTAACGGTGGAGGGTCCGTGATGTCGTTTTGGAACTTACCACTTGAAATGAAAGGGAAAGACTCAGATAAAGCAGGACATCCAGGAAGTTTCGAGGAGAGCGATACTTGATTCAGCAGGAGAACGGAAAGCTCTGGGAGTTAACGGGCACGTCAATACGTGAAAAATGCCTCCGGTTTGGGAAGACTGCCTTTCGCATGCTCTCGTCAAGGATTGCGAGGACTGCTAATGGAACTGCCCTGGCATTTTCTCTCCGTTATCGTGTTCAGATTCAACTTTTAACCCTACGTGCCCGCTCCGCCCCAGGCACACACACCCCGGAAGATGCCCACTCACACTCTCGGGGAGACAAGTCTTTTCTTCGGATCCTAGCCTGGGGAGTCAATTCTTACGAGATGGCTCTACAAGTACACTCCCACGTTTCGTTTCCAACTCTCAGAGCTACCAACAAGACGCCTTCAGGTCGTGCACAGACCAGAAAGGACCTACGGCATGTCCATCCGACCCCATCCGCGCCCCGTCTTCTCCGTTGCCTCCCCACCCCCCACCCCCTGCTTTCAGGCTCGAATTCTCTATTAGTGCGTTTTTCGTGCTTAAAACCAAGTCCGCTGAACTCGGTGTGTTTTAAAGAAGAAGAAATTGACTGCTTCCTCTTGCGGAGGCTGGGACGCCCAAAGTCCCCTCTGCTGGTGTGGACAGTGACCCAGGGCTCTCCCACTGCACGACGGTGGAAGCGGAGAGAGAAGAGCAGAGCAGAGGGCAGAGAGAGAGAAAGACAGACTCTCCTCTTGGAAAGCCCTCAGAAGCTCGCCCCTGACCACCGTTTTGATTCCACTCACTACTGCCTGGTCCTACAATCCGATCACCTCTTCACGGCCCCACCTCCCAACTACCATAATGGGATAGCCCACCCTCTTAACGCTCACAGTGGAGGCTCTTTCTGATACATAACATTTGGGGAAAACTTTTCAAGCTCCAATGAGTTCTGGGGGGACACCACTCCACCCACTACAACCTGCAAAGCGGCCAGAACGACAAAAACAATGTGAGTGTTTGTCCTTGAGACCTATTCTTCCCCACTTGGATTGCTTCCTGTTTGGACCTGGCCCAAGTAGCCAGGAAGGGAAGCACTCCACAGAGGAGGTTCCGTTTGCCATGCAAGTGCTTGTTCTCCTCAGAATTCAGTGAAAGCGCCCGTGGCCCTTTGCCCACGGTGTCCCCGGCGCCGCTCCGGTGCCCCGAAACAATCGTTGAGGCCAGGAAGTGAGAACACGAGTTGAGCCCTGCCCACAGCAATGACTACAGAGACTCTCTCGGGCCTGCCGAGTGCTTGCTGCTGGTTCCTGCCTCCGTCCTGCTCCCAAACACGATGTGCTCCTGGTTCATCCTTCCTCGCACCGAACCGATTCTGCATGAAAAAGCCAAGCCAAGGCAAGCCAAACCAAAGAGGTCTGCGTGGGGGTGTTGGGAAGAAAGCCTTGTTCCCCCTACAGTGGACTTTCCAGTGAGCTTTGCAGCACGTCTAGCAGAGCCTGAAATTCTCCTTCGCTGAGGGGCGGTTCAGGTGATGACGGAGGGTCGTTCCCCTCTGTCTCCAGATTCAGAAAGGCTTCGGCACTTTCCTGAAACTCTGGGCTCCAGAGGAGCTGATCGAGGAGGCTGGGGCTTCCTGCGGAGTGCTGGTCAGCTTGCTGGGGCGGCTGAGTTGGCTCCTGCTTCGGCAGTGCCTGCTGCTGCCACACGGCCACCTCGGCGTGTACAGGCTGCTGAGGGGGTGCTTCTCCGGCGGTCCATTGGAGCATCACACCCTGGTGCCCTGCCCTCGAGCATTGCCTCTGGTGGGAGGTGTCTTGCTGAGCCAGGGCCTGCCACAGTTGCTGAGGGCGACCAGCTTGTGGCTGACAAGAGGCCTTCAAGGGCAATACGGCCAGGCCAGGGTCTCCGGTGCCTTGGTCATCCTGGCGTCCGCTGTGGTATTGGGGCCACACAGGGGTCTGAGTGTGCGAGAGCCCCACTCCTAGTATGGGTGCTGTTGACGCGTGGCTCACGAGAGTGACCGGACCGTGAGACATCTCTCCAGCAGGCACAGGCTGGCTGGGCTGGACCATCGTGAGCCCCGCCGCCCGGCTCACGCGGCCCCCAGAGGGCGCTTCCCAAGGACCAAAGGCCGGGTGCAGTGGGGCCAACGCTTCTCCCGATGGCAGCGGGTTGCCGCCGAAACGAGGGCAGGGAGGAGCGTGAGCAGACACGCTGGGCGCGGTGCACAGGTGGCTCGGCTGCAGCTGAACACTCACGTCAGGTGTCCCACTTGAGCCTTCTGCCAGGAAATTCACGGCTCCGCCTGGGCTCTTCTGGCCTGGGTGCCGAGATCTTCGGTTCTGAAACCAGATTTGAATTCTGGCCTCCGGGAGGCCTGTTTGTGTAGCCAGCTCTTCCCTGGTGGCAATTCCAGGAAACCGATTCTTCTCAAAAGCTTCAATGAGGATCCTGGCTTGGGCGCCGGTGATGGCCGTGCGCTTTCGTCGGCCTTCCTTGGGGACGCGTTCCTGAGCGTGAGGACGAGGCCCTTCCTCAGTCTGCACTTGCTGTTCAGCTGAGGAGCCTCGGGACTTGAGTCGACTCGGCCTCAGCTGTCGTGTTCTCTGGTTTTGAAACCAAATCTGAATTCTACATTCTGGAATGCCAATTGCTTCAGCCAGTTCTTCTCTGGCCGCTATACCAGGGTAGGGGTTCTGCTCAAACGATGCTTGCAGAGCACCCTTTTGACTCGAGCTCAGAACAACCCTCCTGCGTCGGGCTTCTCTTGGCAGAGAGTCTCTCGGGCTGCTCGTCCCCTCCATAGCGAGAAGAGTCGCCTGGGTTCCACGGAGTCAGCCGGCCAACTGAGCAGCTCCCGGAAGGGCGGCGGGACTGGCCGGTCAGGGCCCAGCGGGGGGCCCGCCCAGTCCACACCTACTTTCAGAGCTCCGCCCCTCATTCAATATTCATAACCCCGACGTGCTCACCGGAAGCGAGCCGAGGGTCACTTTAAGGAGAGGTTCAGAGGCCTCCAAATACTTCTGCGTCACACGCAATTCTTTTCCAAAGATCACTTGGATGGTGGGCGACCTCGCTGAGACATATCGAATCCTTTGGGTTCCCAGTACGTTCAAAGGACTCTCCTCTCTTCATGTTGATGGGTGGTGGCATTCTCCAAATCAAGGACTGCCACTACTGCCATGAGTTCTTTACTCACTCTCCTCGGCTTCCCCTGGAACACTTTCACTTTGTCGGCAAATCAATTGGCTGAAATTTGTGAAATGACCTGTGAGGAAACTGGATACTGGTGACTGCTTCCCCGGGTCGAACCAGCGATGTTACCGATCGGCATCGCATCCTGGACAGAGGGCAACCAGTCTCATGAAACCACAAGGTATGGCCGAGGCCAGTCACCTGACAAAACCAGACAACAGGAAATGCGACCTCCGTCTGCAAGCTTTCGAGGAAAGAAAACCAGCCGCCCGTGGGCATCCTCTCCTGCTTTTGCTTGCTACGTGAGGACATGCGTGATGGATGCGTGCGCCCACGGACAAGTTGGGCCTCTTGACACGGAGGGCTTGGGGTCACGGCGGTGTGGGGATCAAGTGAGATGGAACAAGGGAGGTAAAATCCAAAGTCCCTTCCCTTGATGAACAAAGTTTCTTGCCTCAACATCGAAGAAGCAAACACAAGGCAGAAGGAAAGAAGACAGAAGAAAGAAAGGAGGAGGGAAGGAAAGAAGGAAAGGCGAGACAACGAACGGAACGCTCCCAGGACTCTGCAATACCGTTTCCCGTTTCTTCAAGGAGGATCTGGGACGCTACCTTCAGAGGGTGTGCGTGTGTGTGTGCACGTGTGTGTCCCGACGCGTGACACAGACCTGCCGACAGACAGAGGAAGAGAGAGACTCTCACCGGCTCCTTCCTCGAGTCACCATTCTGAAGAAAAGGATCTTTGAAGAGTGAGAGAAACGGAGCAGTGAAGAGTGAGTACGGGTCTTCCCGGCACTTGCGATGTATACTGACGAACGCGAAAATCCCTCCGCTAAAGCACCCGAAGTCACCTGTGCCGATCTTGGCCGCAAGACGGTGTGTAGCTAGAAATCCCCAAATGGCACGTCAGTCCTCAGACGGCATGGACTAGAGCTGGGACTTTGACGGGGTTTTCGCTCGTTCATGAGAACAGAAGACGATGCAGGTGGATAAAGACAGTAGGAAGGACGGAAGTCGAGAGAGGTCTCAGTAAAGTGAACCAACGAAGTCACATTGAGCTTTGAAGCCTACTTTTAATGGAAAAGTGCAAACTCCCCTAACGGTGGAGGGTCCGTGATGTCGTTTTGGAACGTACCACTTGAAATGAAAGGGAAAGACTCAGATAAAGCAGGACATCCAGGAAGTTTCGAGGAGAGCGATACTTGATTCAGCAGGAGAACGGAAAGCTCTGGGAGTTAACGGGCACGTCAATACGTGAAAAATGCCTCCGGTTTGGGAAGACTGCCTTTCGCATGCTCTCGTCAAGGATTGCGAGGACTGCTAATGGAACTGCCCTGGCATTTTCTCTCCGTTATCGTGTTCAGATTCAACTTTTAACCCTACGTGCCCGCTCCGCCCCAGGCACACACACCCCGGAAGATGCCCACTCACACTCTCGGGGAGACAAGTCTTTTCTTCGGATCCTAGCCTGGGGAGTCAATTCTTACGAGATGGCTCTACAAGTACACTCCCACGTTTCGTTTCCAACTCTCAGAGCTACCAACAAGACGCCTTCAGGTCGTGCACAGACCAGAAAGGACCTACGGCATGTCCATCCGACCCCATCCGCGCCCCGTCTTCTCCGTTGCCTCCCCACCCCCCACCCCCTGCTTTCAGGCTCGAATTCTCTATTAGTGCGTTTTTCGTGCTTAAAACCAAGTCCGCTGAACTCGGTGTGTTTTAAAGAAGAAGAAATTGACTGCTTCCTCTTGCGGAGGCTGGGACGCCCAAAGTCCCCTCTGCTGGTGTGGACAGTGACCCAGGGCTCTCCCACTGCACGACGGTGGAAGCGGAGAGAGAAGAGCAGAGCAGAGGGCAGAGAGAGAGAAAGACAGACTCTCCTCTTGGAAAGCCCTCAGAAGCTCGCCCCTGACCACCGTTTTGATTCCACTCACTACTGCCTGGTCCTACAATCCGATCACCTCTTCACGGCCCCACCTCCCAACTACCATAATGGGATAGCCCACCCTCTTAACGCTCACAGTGGAGGCTCTTTCTGATACATAACATTTGGGGAAAACTTTTCAAGCTCCAATGAGTTCTGGGGGGACACCACTCCACCCACTACAACCTGCAAAGCGGCCAGAACGACAAAAACAATGTGAGTGTTTGTCCTTGAGACCTATTCTTCCCCACTTGGATTGCTTCCTGTTTGGACCTGGCCCAAGTAGCCAGGAAGGGAAGCACTCCACAGAGGAGGTTCCGTTTGCCATGCAAGTGCTTGTTCTCCTCAGAATTCAGTGAAAGCGCCCGTGGCCCTTTGCCCACGGTGTCCCCGGCGCCGCTCCGGTGCCCCGAAACAATCGTTGAGGCCAGGAAGTGAGAACACGAGTTGAGCCCTGCCCACAGCAATGACTACAGAGACTCTCTCGGGCCTGCCGAGTGCTTGCTGCTGGTTCCTGCCTCCGTCCTGCTCCCAAACACGATGTGCTCCTGGTTCATCCTTCCTCGCACCGAACCGATTCTGCATGAAAAAGCCAAGCCAAGGCAAGCCAAACCAAAGAGGTCTGCGTGGGGGTGTTGGGAAGAAAGCCTTGTTCCCCCTACAGTGGACTTTCCAGTGAGCTTTGCAGCACGTCTAGCAGAGCCTGAAATTCTCCTTCGCTGAGGGGCGGTTCAGGTGATGACGGAGGGTCGTTCCCCTCTGTCTCCAGATTCAGAAAGGCTTCGGCACTTTCCTGAAACTCTGGGCTCCAGAGGAGCTGATCGAGGAGGCTGGGGCTTCCTGCGGAGTGCTGGTCAGCTTGCTGGGGCGGCTGAGTTGGCTCCTGCTTCGGCAGTGCCTGCTGCTGCCACACGGCCACCTCGGCGTGTACAGGCTGCTGAGGGGGTGCTTCTCCGGCGGTCCATTGGAGCATCACACCCTGGTGCCCTGCCCTCGAGCATTGCCTCTGGTGGGAGGTGTCTTGCTGAGCCAGGGCCTGCCACAGTTGCTGAGGGCGACCAGCTTGTGGCTGACAAGAGGCCTTCAAGGGCAATACGGCCAGGCCAGGGTCTCCGGTGCCTTGGTCATCCTGGCGTCCGCTGTGGTATTGGGGCCACACAGGGGTCTGAGTGTGCGAGAGCCCCACTCCTAGTATGGGTGCTGTTGACGCGTGGCTCACGAGAGTGACCGGACCGTGAGACATCTCTCCAGCAGGCACAGGCTGGCTGGGCTGGACCATCGTGAGCCCCGCCGCCCGGCTCACGCGGCCCCCAGAGGGCGCTTCCCAAGGACCAAAGGCCGGGTGCAGTGGGGCCAACGCTTCTCCCGATGGCAGCGGGTTGCCGCCGAAACGAGGGCAGGGAGGAGCGTGAGCAGACACGCTGGGCGCGGTGCACAGGTGGCTCGGCTGCAGCTGAACACTCACGTCAGGTGTCCCACTTGAGCCTTCTGCCAGGAAATTCACGGCTCCGCCTGGGCTCTTCTGGCCTGGGTGCCGAGATCTTCGGTTCTGAAACCAGATTTGAATTCTGGCCTCCGGGAGGCCTGTTTGTGTAGCCAGCTCTTCCCTGGTGGCAATTCCAGGAAACCGATTCTTCTCAAAAGCTTCAATGAGGATCCTGGCTTGGGCGCCGGTGATGGCCGTGCGCTTTCGTCGGCCTTCCTTGGGGACGCGTTCCTGAGCGTGAGGACGAGGCCCTTCCTCAGTCTGCACTTGCTGTTCAGCTGAGGAGCCTCGGGACTTGAGTCGACTCGGCCTCAGCTGTCGTGTTCTCTGGTTTTGAAACCAAATCTGAATTCTACATTCTGGAATGCCAATTGCTTCAGCCAGTTCTTCTCTGGCCGCTATACCAGGGTAGGGGTTCTGCTCAAACGATGCTTGCAGAGCACCCTTTTGACTCGAGCTCAGAACAACCCTCCTGCGTCGGGCTTCTCTTGGCAGAGAGTCTCTCGGGCTGCTCGTCCCCTCCATAGCGAGAAGAGTCGCCTGGGTTCCACGGAGTCAGCCGGCCAACTGAGCAGCTCCCGGAAGGGCGGCGGGACTGGCCGGTCAGGGCCCAGCGGGGGGCCCGCCCAGCCCACACCTACTTTCAGAGCTCCGCCCCTCATTCAATATTCATAACCCCGACGTGCTCACCGGAAGCGAGCCGAGGGTCACTTTAAGGAGAGGTTCAGAGGCCTCCAAATACTTCTGCGTCACACGCAATTCTTTTCCAAAGATCACTTGGATGGTGGGCGACCTCGCTGAGACATATCGAATCCTTTGGGTTCCCAGTACGTTCAAAGGACTCTCCTCTCTTCATGTTGATGGGTGGTGGCATTCTCCAAATCAAGGACTGCCACTACTGCCATGAGTTCTTTACTCACTCTCCTCGGCTTCCCCTGGAACACTTTCACTTTGTCGGCAAATCAATTGGCTGAAATTTGTGAAATGACCTGTGAGGAAACTGGATACTGGTGACTGCTTCCCCGGGTCGAACCAGCGATGTTACCGATCGGCATCGCATCCTGGACAGAGGGCAACCAGTCTCATGAAACCACAAGGTATGGCCGAGGCCAGTCACCTGACAAAACCAGACAACAGGAAATGCGACCTCCGTCTGCAAGCTTTCGAGGAAAGAAAACCAGCCGCCCGTGGGCATCCTCTCCTGCTTTTGCTTGCTACGTGAGGACATGCGTGATGGATGCGTGCGCCCACGGACAAGTTGGGCCTCTTGACACGGAGGGCTTGGGGTCACGGCGGTGTGGGGATCAAGTGAGATGGAACAAGGGAGGTAAAATCCAAAGTCCCTTCCCTTGATGAACAAAGTTTCTTGCCTCAACATCGAAGAAGCAAACACAAGGCAGAAGGAAAGAAGACAGAAGAAAGAAAGGAGGAGGGAAGGAAAGAAGGAAAGGCGAGACAACGAACGGAACGCTCCCAGGACTCTGCAATACCGTTTCCCGTTTCTTCAAGGAGGATCTGGGACGCTACCTTCAGAGGGTGTGCGTGTGTGTGTGCACGTGTGTGTCCCGACGCGTGACACAGACCTGCCGACAGACAGAGGAAGAGAGAGACTCTCACCGGCTCCTTCCTCGAGTCACCATTCTGAAGAAAAGGATCTTTGAAGAGTGAGAGAAACGGAGCAGTGAAGAGTGAGTACGGGTCTTCCCGGCACTTGCGATGTATACTGACGAACGCGAAAATCCCTCCGCTAAAGCACCCGAAGTCACCTGTGCCGATCTTGGCCGCAAGACGGTGTGTAGCTAGAAATCCCCAAATGGCACGTCAGTCCTCAGACGGCATGGACTAGAGCTGGGACTTTGACGGGGTTTTCGCTCGTTCATGAGAACAGAAGACGATGCAGGTGGATAAAGACAGTAGGAAGGACGGAAGTCGAGAGAGGTCTCAGTAAAGTGAACCAACGAAGTCACATTGAGCTTTGAAGCCTACTTTTAATGGAAAAGTGCAAACTCCCCTAACGGTGGAGGGTCCGTGATGTCGTTTTGGAACGTACCACTTGAAATGAAAGGGAAAGACTCAGATAAAGCAGGACATCCAGGAAGTTTCGAGGAGAGCGATACTTGATTCAGCAGGAGAACGGAAAGCTCTGGGAGTTAACGGGCACGTCAATACGTGAAAAATGCCTCCGGTTTGGGAAGACTGCCTTTCGCATGCTCTCGTCAAGGATTGCGAGGACTGCTAATGGAACTGCCCTGGCATTTTCTCTCCGTTATCGTGTTCAGATTCAACTTTTAACCCTACGTGCCCGCTCCGCCCCAGGCACACACACCCCGGAAGATGCCCACTCACACTCTCGGGGAGACAAGTCTTTTCTTCGGATCCTAGCCTGGGGAGTCAATTCTTACGAGATGGCTCTACAAGTACACTCCCACGTTTCGTTTCCAACTCTCAGAGCTACCAACAAGACGCCTTCAGGTCGTGCACAGACCAGAAAGGACCTACGGCATGTCCATCCGACCCCATCCGCGCCCCGTCTTCTCCGTTGCCTCCCCACCCCCCACCCCCTGCTTTCAGGCTCGAATTCTCTATTAGTGCGTTTTTCGTGCTTAAAACCAAGTCCGCTGAACTCGGTGTGTTTTAAAGAAGAAGAAATTGACTGCTTCCTCTTGCGGAGGCTGGGACGCCCAAAGTCCCCTCTGCTGGTGTGGACAGTGACCCAGGGCTCTCCCACTGCACGACGGTGGAAGCGGAGAGAGCAGAGCAGAGCAGAGGGCAGAGAGAGAGAAAGACAGACTCTCCTCTTGGAAAGCCCTCAGAAGCTCGCCCCTGACCACCGTTTTGAATCCACTCACTACTGCCTGGTCCTACAATCCGATCACCTCTTCACGGCCCCACCTCCCAACTACCATAATGGGATAGCCCACCCTCTTAACGCTCACAGTGGAGGCTCTTTCTGATACATAACATTTGGGGAAAACTTTTCAAGCTCCAATGAGTTCTGGGGGGACACCACTCCACCCACTACAACCTGCAAAGCGGCCAGAACGACAAAAACAATGTGAGTGTTTGTCCTTGAGACCTATTCTTCCCCACTTGGATTGCTTCCTGTTTGGACCTGGCCCAAGTAGCCAGGAAGGGAAGCACTCCACAGAGGAGGTTCCGTTTGCCATGCAAGTGCTTGTTCTCCTCAGAATTCAGTGAAAGCGCCCGTGGCCCTTTGCCCACGGTGTCCCCGGCGCCGCTCCGGTGCCCCGAAACAATCGTTGAGGCCAGGAAGTGAGAACACGAGTTGAGCCCTGCCCACAGCAATGACTACAGGGACTCTCTCGGGCCTGCCGAGTGCTTGCTGCTGGTTCCTGCCTCCGTCCTGCTCCCAAACACGATGTGCTCCTGGTTCATCCTTCCTCGCACCGAACCGATTCTGCATGAAAAAGCCAAGCCAAGGCAAGCCAAACCAAAGAGGTCTGCGTGGGGGTGTTGGGAAGAAAGCCTTGTTGCCCCTACAGTGGACTTTCCAGTGAGCTTTGCAGCACGTCTAGCAGAGCCTGAAATTCTCCTTCGCTGAGGGGCGGTTCAGGTGATGACGGAGGGTCGTTCCCCTCTGTCTCCAGATTCAGAAAGGCTTCGGCACTTTCCTGAAACTCTGGGCTCCAGAGGAGCTGATCGAGGAGGCTGGGGCTTCCTGCGGAGTGCTGGTCAGCTTGCTGGGGCGGCTGAGTTGGCTCCTGCTTCGGCAGTGCCTGCTGCTGCCACACGGCCACCTCGGCGTGTACAGGCTGCTGAGGGGGTGCTTCTCCGGCGGTCCATTGGAGCATCACACCCTGGTGCCCTGCCCTCGAGCATTGCCTCTGGTGGGAGGTGTCTTGCTGAGCCAGGGCCTGCCACAGTTGCTGAGGGCGACCAGCTTGTGGCTGACAAGAGGCCTTCAAGGGCAATACGGCCAGGCCAGGGTCTCCGGTGCCTTGGTCATCCTGGCGTCCGCTGTGGTATTGGGGCCACACAGGGGTCTGAGTGTGCGAGAGCCCCACTCCTAGTATGGGTGCTGTTGACGCGTGGCTCACGAGAGTGACCGGACCGTGAGACATCTCTCCAGCAGGCACAGGCTGGCTGGGCTGGACCATCGTGAGCCCCGCCGCCCGGCTCACGCGGCCCCCAGAGGGCGCTTCCCAAGGACCAAAGGCCGGGTGCAGTGGGGCCAACGCTTCTCCCGATGGCAGCGGGTTGCCGCCGAAACGAGGGCAGGGAGGAGCGTGAGCAGACACGCTGGGCGCGGTGCACAGGTGGCTCGGCTGCAGCTGAACACTCACGTCAGGTGTCCCACTTGAGCCTTCTGCCAGGAAATTCACGGCTCCGCCTGGGCTCTTCTGGCCTGGGTGCCGAGATCTTCGGTTCTGAAACCAGATTTGAATTCTGGCCTCCGGGAGGCCTGTTTGTGTAGCCAGCTCTTCCCTGGTGGCAATTCCAGGAAACCGATTCTTCTCAAAAGCTTCAATGAGGATCCTGGCTTGGGCGCCGGTGATGGCCGTGCGCTTTCGTCGGCCTTCCTTGGGGACGCGTTCCTGAGCGTGAGGACGAGGCCCTTCCTCAGTCTGCACTTGCTGTTCAGCTGAGGAGCCTCGGGACTTGAGTCGACTCGGCCTCAGCTGTCGTGTTCTCTGGTTTTGAAACCAAATCTGAATTCTACATTCTGGAATGCCAATTGCTTCAGCCAGTTCTTCTCTGGCCGCTATACCAGGGTAGGGGTTCTGCTCAAACGATGCTTGCAGAGCACCCTTTTGACTCGAGCTCAGAACAACCCTCCTGCGTCGGGCTTCTCTTGGCAGAGAGTCTCTCGGGCTGCTCGTCCCCTCCATAGCGAGAAGAGTCGCCTGGGTTCCACGGAGTCAGCCGGCCAACTGAGCAGCTCCCGGAAGGGCGGCGGGACTGGCCGGTCAGGGCCCAGCGGGGGGCCCGCCCAGTCCACACCTACTTTCAGAGCTCCGCCCCTCATTCAATATTCATAACCCCGACGTGCTCACCGGAAGCAAGCCGAGGGTCACTTTAAGGAGAGGTTCAGAGGCCTCCAAATACTTCTGCGTCACACGCAATTCTTTTCCAAAGATCACTTGGATGGTGGGCGACCTCGCTGAGACATATCGAATCCTTTGGGTTCCCAGTACGTTCAAAGGACTCTCCTCTCTTCATGTTGATGGGTGGTGGCATTCTCCAAATCAAGGACTGCCACTACTGCCATGAGTTCTTTACTCACTCTCCTCGGCTTCCCCTGGAACACTTTCACTTTGTCGGCAAATCAATTGGCTGAAATTTGTGAAATGACCTGTGAGGAAACTGGATACTGGTGACTGCTTCCCCGGGTCGAACCAGCGATGTTACCGATCGGCATCGCATCCTGGACAGAGGGCAACCAGTCTCATGAAACCACAAGGTATGGCCGAGGCCAGTCACCTGACAAAACCAGACAACAGGAAATGCGACCTCCGTCTGCAAGCTTTCGAGGAAAGAAAACCAGCCGCCCGTGGGCATCCTCTCCTGCTTTTGCTTGCTACGTGAGGACATGCGTGATGGATGCGTGCGCCCACGGACAAGTTGGGCCTCTTGACACGGAGGGCTTGGGGTCACGGCGGTGTGGGGATCAAGTGAGATGGAACAAGGGAGGTAAAATCCAAAGTCCCTTCCCTTGATGAACAAAGTTTCTTGCCTCAACATCGAAGAAGCAAACACAAGGCAGAAGGAAAGAAGACAGAAGAAAGAAAGGAGGAGGGAAGGAAAGAAGGAAAGGCGAGACAACGAACGGAACGCTCCCAGGACTCTGCAATACCGTTTCCCGTTTCTTCAAGGAGGATCTGGGACGCTACCTTCAGAGGGTGTGCGTGTGTGTGTGCACGTGTGTGTCCCGACGCGTGACACAGACCTGCCGACAGACAGAGGAAGAGAGAGACTCTCACCGGCTCCTTCCTCGAGTCACCATTCTGAAGAAAAGGATCTTTGAAGAGTGAGAGAAACGGAGCAGTGAAGAGTGAGTACGGGTCTTCCCGGCACTTGCGATGTATACTGACGAACGCGAAAATCCCTCCGCTAAAGCACCCGAAGTCACCTGTGCCGATCTTGGCCGCAAGACGGTGTGTAGCTAGAAATCCCCAAATGGCACGTCAGTCCTCAGACGGCATGGACTAGAGCTGGGACTTTGACGGGGTTTTCGCTCGTTCATGAGAACAGAAGACGATGCAGGTGGATAAAGACAGTAGGAAGGACGGAAGTCGAGAGAGGTCTCAGTAAAGTGAACCAACGAAGTCACATTGAGCTTTGAAGCCTACTTTTAATGGAAAAGTGCAAACTCCCCTAACGGTGGCGGGTCCGTGATGTCGTTTTGGAACGTACCACTTGAAATGAAAGGGAAAGACTCAGATAAAGCAGGACATCCAGGAAGTTTCGAGGAGAGCGATACTTGATTCAGCAGGAGAACGGAAAGCTCTGGGAGTTAACGGGCACGTCAATACGTGAAAAATGCCTCCGGTTTGGGAAGACTGCCTTTCGCATGCTCTCGTCAAGGATTGCGAGGACTGCTAATGGAACTGCCCTGGCATTTTCTCTCCGTTATCGTGTTCAGATTCAACTTTTAACCCTACGTGCCCGCTCCGCCCCAGGCACACACACCCCGGAAGATGCCCACTCACACTCTCGGGGAGACAAGTCTTTTCTTCGGATCCTAGCCTGGGGAGTCAATTCTTACGAGATGGCTCTACAAGTACACTCCCACGTTTCGTTTCCAACTCTCAGAGCTACCAACAAGACGCCTTCAGGTCGTGCACAGACCAGAAAGGACCTACGGCATGTCCATCCGACCCCATCCGCGCCCCGTCTTCTCCGTTGCCTCCCCACCCCCCACCCCCTGCTTTCAGGCTCGAATTCTCTATTAGTGCGTTTTTCGTGCTTAAAACCAAGTCCGCTGAACTCGGTGTGTTTTAAAGAAGAAGAAATTGACTGCTTCCTCTTGCGGAGGCTGGGACGCCCAAAGTCCCCTCTGCTGGTGTGGACAGTGACCCAGGGCTCTCCCACTGCACGACGGTGGAAGCGGAGAGAGAAGAGCAGAGCAGAGGGCAGAGAGAGAGAAAGACAGACTCTCCTCTTGGAAAGCCCTCAGAAGCTCGCCCCTGACCACCGTTTTGAATCCACTCACTACTGCCTGGTCCTACAATCCGATCACCTCTTCACGGCCCCACCTCCCAACTACCATAATGGGATAGCCCACCCTCTTAACGCTCACAGTGGAGGCTCTTTCTGATACATAACATTTGGGGAAAACTTTTCAAGCTCCAATGAGTTCTGGGGGGACACCACTCCACCCACTACAACCTGCAAAGCGGCCAGAACGACAAAAACAATGTGAGTGTTTGTCCTTGAGACCTATTCTTCCCCACTTGGATTGCTTCCTGTTTGGACCTGGCCCAAGTAGCCAGGAAGGGAAGCACTCCACAGAGGAGGTTCCGTTTGCCATGCAAGTGCTTGTTCTCCTCAGAATTCAGTGAAAGCGCCCGTGGCCCTTTGCCCACGGTGTCCCCGGCGCCGCTCCGGTGCCCCGAAACAATCGTTGAGGCCAGGAAGTGAGAACACGAGTTGAGCCCTGCCCACAGCAATGACTACAGAGACTCTCTCGGGCCTGCCGAGTGCTTGCTGCTGGTTCCTGCCTCCGTCCTGCTCCCAAACACGATGTGCTCCTGGTTCATCCTTCCTCGCACCGAACCGATTCTGCATGAAAAAGCCAAGCCAAGGCAAGCCAAACCAAAGAGGTCTGCGTGGGGGTGTTGGGAAGAAAGCCTTGTTCCCCCTACAGTGGACTTTCCAGTGAGCTTTGCAGCACGTCTAGCAGAGCCTGAAATTCTCCTTCGCTGAGGGGCGGTTCAGGTGATGACGGAGGGTCGTTCCCCTCTGTCTCCAGATTCAGAAAGGCTTCGGCACTTTCCTGAAACTCTGGGCTCCAGAGGAGCTGATCGAGGAGGCTGGGGCTTCCTGCGGAGTGCTGGTCAGCTTGCTGGGGCGGCTGAGTTGGCTCCTGCTTCGGCAGTGCCTGCTGCTGCCACACGGCCACCTCGGCGTGTACAGGCTGCTGAGGGGGTGCTTCTCCGGCGGTCCATTGGAGCATCACACCCTGGTGCCCTGCCCTCGAGCATTGCCTCTGGTGGGAGGTGTCTTGCTGAGCCAGGGCCTGCCACAGTTGCTGAGGGCGACCAGCTTGTGGCTGACAAGAGGCCTTCAAGGGCAATACGGCCAGGCCAGGGTCTCCGGTGCCTTGGTCATCCTGGCGTCCGCTGTGGTATTGGGGCCACACAGGGGTCTGAGTGTGCGAGAGCCCCACTCCTAGTATGGGTGCTGTTGACGCGTGGCTCACGAGAGTGACCGGACCGTGAGACATCTCTCCAGCAGGCACAGGCTGGCTGGGCTGGACCATCGTGAGCCCCGCCGCCCGGCTCACGCGGCCCCCAGAGGGCGCTTCCCAAGGACCAAAGGCCGGGTGCAGTGGGGCCAACGCTTCTCCCGATGGCAGCGGGTTGCCGCCGAAACGAGGGCAGGGAGGAGCGTGAGCAGACACGCTGGGCGCGGTGCACAGGTGGCTCGGCTGCAGCTGAACACTCACGTCAGGTGTCCCACTTGAGCCTTCTGCCAGGAAATTCACGGCTCCGCCTGGGCTCTTCTGGCCTGGGTGCCGAGATCTTCGGTTCTGAAACCAGATTTGAATTCTGGCCTCCGGGAGGCCTGTTTGTGTAGCCAGCTCTTCCCTGGTGGCAATTCCAGGAAACCGATTCTTCTCAAAAGCTTCAATGAGGATCCTGGCTTGGGCGCCGGTGATGGCCGTGCGCTTTCGTCGGCCTTCCTTGGGGACGCGTTCCTGAGCGTGAGGACGAGGCCCTTCCTCAGTCTGCACTTGCTGTTCAGCTGAGGAGCCTCGGGACTTGAGTCGACTCGGCCTCAGCTGTCGTGTTCTCTGGTTTTGAAACCAAATCTGAATTCTACATTCTGGAATGCCAATTGCTTCAGCCAGTTCTTCTCTGGCCGCTATACCAGGGTAGGGGTTCTGCTCAAACGATGCTTGCAGAGCACCCTTTTGACTCGAGCTCAGAACAACCCTCCTGCGTCGGGCTTCTCTTGGCAGAGAGTCTCTCGGGCTGCTCGTCCCCTCCATAGCGAGAAGAGTCGCCTGGGTTCCACGGAGTCAGCCGGCCAACTGAGCAGCTCCCGGAAGGGCGGCGGGACTGGCCGGTCAGGGCCCAGCGGGGGGCCCGCCCAGCCCACACCTACTTTCAGAGCTCCGCCCCTCATTCAATATTCATAACCCCGACGTGCTCACCGGAAGCGAGCCGAGGGTCACTTTAAGGAGAGGTTCAGAGGCCTCCAAATACTTCTGCGTCACACGCAATTCTTTTCCAAAGATCACTTGGATGGTGGGCGACCTCGCTGAGACATATCGAATCCTTTGGGTTCCCAGTACGTTCAAAGGACTCTCCTCTCTTCATGTTGATGGGTGGTGGCATTCTCCAAATCAAGGACTGCCACTACTGCCATGAGTTCTTTACTCACTCTCCTCGGCTTCCCCTGGAACACTTTCACTTTGTCGGCAAATCAATTGGCTGAAATTTGTGAAATGACCTGTGAGGAAACTGGATACTGGTGACTGCTTCCCCGGGTCGAACCAGCGATGTTACCGATCGGCATCGCATCCTGGACAGAGGGCAACCAGTCTCATGAAACCACAAGGTATGGCCGAGGCCAGTCACCTGACAAAACCAGACAACAGGAAATGCGACCTCCGTCTGCAAGCTTTCGAGGAAAGAAAACCAGCCGCCCGTGGGCATCCTCTCCTGCTTTTGCTTGCTACGTGAGGACATGCGTGATGGATGCGTGCGCCCACGGACAAGTTGGGCCTCTTGACACGGAGGGCTTGGGGTCACGGCGGTGTGGGGATCAAGTGAGATGGAACAAGGGAGGTAAAATCCAAAGTCCCTTCCCTTGATGAACAAAGTTTCTTGCCTCAACATCGAAGAAGCAAACACAAGGCAGAAGGAAAGAAGACAGAAGAAAGAAAGGAGGAGGGAAGGAAAGAAGGAAAGGCGAGACAACGAACGGAACGCTCCCAGGACTCTGCAATACCGTTTCCCGTTTCTTCAAGGAGGATCTGGGACGCTACCTTCAGAGGGTGTGCGTGTGTGTGTGCACGTGTGTGTCCCGACGCGTGACACAGACCTGCCGACAGACAGAGGAAGAGAGAGACTCTCACCGGCTCCTTCCTCGAGTCACCATTCTGAAGAAAAGGATCTTTGAAGAGTGAGAGAAACGGAGCAGTGAAGAGTGAGTACGGGTCTTCCCGGCACTTGCGATGTATACTGACGAACGCGAAAATCCCTCCGCTAAAGCACCCGAAGTCACCTGTGCCGATCTTGGCCGCAAGACGGTGTGTAGCTAGAAATCCCCAAATGGCACGTCAGTCCTCAGACGGCATGGACTAGAGCTGGGACTTTGACGGGGTTTTCGCTCGTTCATGAGAACAGAAGACGATGCAGGTGGATAAAGACAGTAGGAAGGACGGAAGTCGAGAGAGGTCTCAGTAAAGTGAACCAACGAAGTCACATTGAGCTTTGAAGCCTACTTTTAATGGAAAAGTGCAAACTCCCCTAACGGTGGAGGGTCCGTGATGTCGTTTTGGAACGTACCACTTGAAATGAAAGGGAAAGACTCAGATAAAGCAGGACATCCAGGAAGTTTCGAGGAGAGCGATACTTGATTCAGCAGGAGAACGGAAAGCTCTGGGAGTTAACGGGCACGTCAATACGTGAAAAATGCCTCCGGTTTGGGAAGACTGCCTTTCGCATGCTCTCGTCAAGGATTGCGAGGACTGCTAATGGAACTGCCCTGGCATTTTCTCTCCGTTATCGTGTTCAGATTCAACTTTTAACCCTACGTGCCCGCTCCGCCCCAGGCACACACACCCCGGAAGATGCCCACTCACACTCTCGGGGAGACAAGTCTTTTCTTCGGATCCTAGCCTGGGGAGTCAATTCTTACGAGATGGCTCTACAAGTACACTCCCACGTTTCGTTTCCAACTCTCAGAGCTACCAACAAGACGCCTTCAGGTCGTGCACAGACCACAAAGGACCTACGGCATGTCCATCCGACCCCATCCGCGCCCCGTCTTCTCCGTTGCCTCCCCACCCCCCACCCCCTGCTTTCAGGCTCGAATTCTCTATTAGTGCGTTTTTCGTGCTTAAAACCAAGTCCGCTGAACTCGGTGTGTTTTAAAGAAGAAGAAATTGACTGCTTCCTCTTGCGGAGGCTGGGACGCCCAAAGTCCCCTCTGCTGGTGTGGACAGTGACCCAGGGCTCTCCCACTGCACGACGGTGGAAGCGGAGAGAGAAGAGCAGAGCAGAGGGCAGAGAGAGAGAAAGACAGACTCTCCTCTTGGAAAGCCCTCAGAAGCTCGCCCCTGACCACCGTTTTGAATCCACTCACTACTGCCTGGTCCTACAATCCGATCACCTCTTCACGGCCCCACCTCCCAACTACCATAATGGGATAGCCCACCCTCTTAACGCTCACAGTGGAGGCTCTTTCTGATACATAACATTTGGGGAAAACTTTTCAAGCTCCAATGAGTTCTGGGGGGACACCACTCCACCCACTACAACCTGCAAAGCGGCCAGAACGACAAAAACAATGTGAGTGTTTGTCCTTGAGACCTATTCTTCCCCACTTGGATTGCTTCCTGTTTGGACCTGGCCCAAGTAGCCAGGAAGGGAAGCACTCCACAGAGGAGGTTCCGTTTGCCATGCAAGTGCTTGTTCTCCTCAGAATTCAGTGAAAGCGCCCGTGGCCCTTTGCCCACGGTGTCCCCGGCGCCGCTCCGGTGCCCCGAAACAATCGTTGAGGCCAGGAAGTGAGAACACGAGTTGAGCCCTGCCCACAGCAATGACTACAGAGACTCTCTCGGGCCTGCCGAGTGCTTGCTGCTGGTTCCTGCCTCCGTCCTGCTCCCAAACACGATGTGCTCCTGGTTCATCCTTCCTCGCACCGAACCGATTCTGCATGAAAAAGCCAAGCCAAGGCAAGCCAAACCAAAGAGGTCTGCGTGGGGGTGTTGGGAAGAAAGCCTTGTTCCCCCTACAGTGGACTTTCCAGTGAGCTTTGCAGCACGTCTAGCAGAGCCTGAAATTCTCCTTCACTGAGGGGCGGTTCAGGTGATGACGGAGGGTCGTTCCCCTCTGTCTCCAGATTCAGAAAGGCTTCGGCACTTTCCTGAAACTCTGGGCTCCAGAGGAGCTGATCGAGGAGGCTGGGGCTTCCTGCGGAGTGCTGGTCAGCTTGCTGGGGCGGCTGAGTTGGCTCCTGCTTCGGCAGTGCCTGCTGCTGCCACACGGCCACCTCGGCGTGTACAGGCTGCTGAGGGGGTGCTTCTCCGGCGGTCCATTGGAGCATCACACCCTGGTGCCCTGCCCTCGAGCATTGCCTCTGGTGGGAGGTGTCTTGCTGAGCCAGGGCCTGCCACAGTTGCTGAGGGCGACCAGCTTGTGGCTGACAAGAGGCCTTCAAGGGCAATACGGCCAGGCCAGGGTCTCCGGTGCCTTGGTCATCCTGGCGTCCGCTGTGGTATTGGGGCCACACAGGGGTCTGAGTGTGCGAGAGCCCCACTCCTAGTATGGGTGCTGTTGACGCGTGGCTCACGAGAGTGACCGGACCGTGAGACATCTCTCCAGCAGGCACAGGCTGGCTGGGCTGGACCATCGTGAGCCCCGCCGCCCGGCTCACGCGGCCCCCAGAGGGCGCTTCCCAAGGACCAAAGGCCGGGTGCAGTGGGGCCAACGCTTCTCCCGATGGCAGCGGGTTGCCGCCGAAACGAGGGCAGGGAGGAGCGTGAGCAGACACGCTGGGCGCGGTGCACAGGTGGCTCGGCTGCAGCTGAACACTCACGTCAGGTGTCCCACTTGAGCCTTCTGCCAGGAAATTCACGGCTCCGCCTGGGCTCTTCTGGCCTGGGTGCCGAGATCTTCGGTTCTGAAACCAGATTTGAATTCTGGCCTCCGGGAGGCCTGTTTGTGTAGCCAGCTCTTCCCTGGTGGCAATTCCAGGAAACCGATTCTTCTCAAAAGCTTCAATGAGGATCCTGGCTTGGGCGCCGGTGATGGCCGTGCGCTTTCGTCGGCCTTCCTTGGGGACGCGTTCCTGAGCGTGAGGACGAGGCCCTTCCTCAGTCTGCACTTGCTGTTCAGCTGAGGAGCCTCGGGACTTGAGTCGACTCGGCCTCAGCTGTCGTGTTCTCTGGTTTTGAAACCAAATCTGAATTCTACATTCTGGAATGCCAATTGCTTCAGCCAGTTCTTCTCTGGCCGCTATACCAGGGTAGGGGTTCTGCTCAAACGATGCTTGCAGAGCACCCTTTTGACTCGAGCTCAGAACAACCCTCCTGCGTCGGGCTTCTCTTGGCAGAGAGTCTCTCGGGCTGCTCGTCCCCTCCATAGCGAGAAGAGTCGCCTGGGTTCCACGGAGTCAGCCGGCCAACTGAGCAGCTCCCGGAAGGGCGGCGGGACTGGCCGGTCAGGGCCCAGCGGGGGGCCCGCCCAGTCCACACCTACTTTCAGAGCTCCGCCCCTCATTCAATATTCATAACCCCGACGTGCTCACCGGAAGCGAGCCGAGGGTCACTTTAAGGAGAGGTTCAGAGGCCTCCAAATACTTCTGCGTCACACGCAATTCTTTTCCAAAGATCACTTGGATGGTGGGCGACCTCGCTGAGACATATCGAATCCTTTGGGTTCCCAGTACGTTCAAAGGACTCTCCTCTCTTCATGTTGATGGGTGGTGGCATTCTCCAAATCAAGGACTGCCACTACTGCCATGAGTTCTTTACTCACTCTCCTCGGCTTCCCCTGGAACACTTTCACTTTGTCGGCAAATCAATTGGCTGAAATTTGTGAAATGACCTGTGAGGAAACTGGATACTGGTGACTGCTTCCCCGGGTCGAACCAGCGATGTTACCGATCGGCATCGCATCCTGGACAGAGGGCAACCAGTCTCATGAAACCACAAGGTATGGCCGAGGCCAGTCACCTGACAAAACCAGACAACAGGAAATGCGACCTCCGTCTGCAAGCTTTCGAGGAAAGAAAACCAGCCGCCCGTGGGCATCCTCTCCTGCTTTTGCTTGCTACGTGAGGACATGCGTGATGGATGCGTGCGCCCACGGACAAGTTGGGCCTCTTGACACGGAGGGCTTGGGGTCACGGCGGTGTGGGGATCAAGTGAGATGGAACAAGGGAGGTAAAATCCAAAGTCCCTTCCCTTGATGAACAAAGTTTCTTGCCTCAACATCGAAGAAGCAAACACAAGGCAGAAGGAAAGAAGACAGAAGAAAGAAAGGAGGAGGGAAGGAAAGAAGGAAAGGCGAGACAACGAACGGAACGCTCCCAGGACTCTGCAATACCGTTTCCCGTTTCTTCAAGGAGGATCTGGGACGCTACCTTCAGAGGGTGTGCGTGTGTGTGTGCACGTGTGTGTCCCGACGCGTGACACAGACCTGCCGACAGACAGAGGAAGAGAGAGACTCTCACCGGCTCCTTCCTCGAGTCACCATTCTGAAGAAAAGGATCTTTGAAGAGTGAGAGAAACGGAGCAGTGAAGAGTGAGTACGGGTCTTCCCGGCACTTGCGATGTATACTGACGAACGCGAAAATCCCTCCGCTAAAGCACCCGAAGTCACCTGTGCCGATCTTGGCCGCAAGACGGTGTGTAGCTAGAAATCCCCAAATGGCACGTCAGTCCTCAGACGGCATGGACTAGAGCTGGGACTTTGACGGGGTTTTCGCTCGTTCATGAGAACAGAAGACGATGCAGGTGGATAAAGACAGTAGGAAGGACGGAAGTCGAGAGAGGTCTCAGTAAAGTGAACCAACGAAGTCACATTGAGCTTTGAAGCCTACTTTTAATGGAAAAGTGCAAACTCCCCTAACGGTGGCGGGTCCGTGATGTCGTTTTGGAACGTACCACTTGAAATGAAAGGGAAAGACTCAGATAAAGCAGGACATCCAGGAAGTTTCGAGGAGAGCGATACTTGATTCAGCAGGAGAACGGAAAGCTCTGGGAGTTAACGGGCACGTCAATACGTGAAAAATGCCTCCGGTTTGGGAAGACTGCCTTTCGCATGCTCTCGTCAAGGATTGCGAGGACTGCTAATGGAACTGCCCTGGCATTTTCTCTCCGTTATCGTGTTCAGATTCAACTTTTAACCCTACGTGCCCGCTCCGCCCCAGGCACACACACCCCGGAAGATGCCCACTCACACTCTCGGGGAGACAAGTCTTTTCTTCGGATCCTAGCCTGGGGAGTCAATTCTTACGAGATGGCTCTACAAGTACACTCCCACGTTTCGTTTCCAACTCTCAGAGCTACCAACAAGACGCCTTCAGGTCGTGCACAGACCACAAAGGACCTACGGCATGTCCATCCGACCCCATCCGCGCCCCGTCTTCTCCGTTGCCTCCCCACCCCCCACCCCCTGCTTTCAGGCTCGAATTCTCTATTAGTGCGTTTTTCGTGCTTAAAACCAAGTCCGCTGAACTCGGTGTGTTTTAAAGAAGAAGAAATTGACTGCTTCCTCTTGCGGAGGCTGGGACGCCCAAAGTCCCCTCTGCTGGTGTGGACAGTGACCCAGGGCTCTCCCACTGCACGACGGTGGAAGCGGAGAGAGAAGAGCAGAGCAGAGGGCAGAGAGAGAGAAAGACAGACTCTCCTCTTGGAAAGCCCTCAGAAGCTCGCCCCTGACCACCGTTTTGAATCCACTCACTACTGCCTGGTCCTACAATCCGATCACCTCTTCACGGCCCCACCTCCCAACTACCATAATGGGATAGCCCACCCTCTTAACGCTCACAGTGGAGGCTCTTTCTGATACATAACATTTGGGGAAAACTTTTCAAGCTCCAATGAGTTCTGGGGGGACACCACTCCACCCACTACAACCTGCAAAGCGGCCAGAACGACAAAAACAATGTGAGTGTTTGTCCTTGAGACCTATTCTTCCCCACTTGGATTGCTTCCTGTTTGGACCTGGCCCAAGTAGCCAGGAAGGGAAGCACTCCACAGAGGAGGTTCCGTTTGCCATGCAAGTGCTTGTTCTCCTCAGAATTCAGTGAAAGCGCCCGTGGCCCTTTGCCCACGGTGTCCCCGGCGCCGCTCCGGTGCCCCGAAACAATCGTTGAGGCCAGGAAGTGAGAACACGAGTTGAGCCCTGCCCACAGCAATGACTACAGAGACTCTCTCGGGCCTGCCGAGTGCTTGCTGCTGGTTCCTGCCTCCGTCCTGCTCCCAAACACGATGTGCTCCTGGTTCATCCTTCCTCGCACCGAACCGATTCTGCATGAAAAAGCCAAGCCAAGGCAAGCCAAACCAAAGAGGTCTGCGTGGGGGTGTTGGGAAGAAAGCCTTGTTCCCCCTACAGTGGACTTTCCAGTGAGCTTTGCAGCACGTCTAGCAGAGCCTGAAATTCTCCTTCGCTGAGGGGCGGTTCAGGTGATGACGGAGGGTCGTTCCCCTCTGTCTCCAGATTCAGAAAGGCTTCGGCACTTTCCTGAAACTCTGGGCTCCAGAGGAGCTGATCGAGGAGGCTGGGGCTTCCTGCGGAGTGCTGGTCAGCTTGCTGGGGCGGCTGAGTTGGCTCCTGCTTCGGCAGTGCCTGCTGCTGCCACACGGCCACCTCGGCGTGTACAGGCTGCTGAGGGGGTGCTTCTCCGGCGGTCCATTGGAGCATCACACCCTGGTGCCCTGCCCTCGAGCATTGCCTCTGGTGGGAGGTGTCTTGCTGAGCCAGGGCCTGCCACAGTTGCTGAGGGCGACCAGCTTGTGGCTGACAAGAGGCCTTCAAGGGCAATACGGCCAGGCCAGGGTCTCCGGTGCCTTGGTCATCCTGGCGTCCGCTGTGGTATTGGGGCCACACAGGGGTCTGAGTG
The DNA here is from genome assembly GCF_027409185.1 of Cynocephalus volans. NCBI lineage: Eukaryota > Metazoa > Chordata > Mammalia > Dermoptera > Cynocephalidae > Cynocephalus > Cynocephalus volans. Next base: position 90,065,340 of record NC_084466.1, read on the forward strand.
TGCGAGAGCCCCACTCCTAGTATGGGTGCTGTTGACGCGTGGCTCACGAGAGTGACCGGACCGTGAGACATCTCTCCAGCAGGCACAGGCTGGCTGGGCTGGACCATCGTGAGCCCCGCCGCCCGGCTCACGCGGCCCCCAGAGGGCGCTTCCCAAGGACCAAAGGCCGGGTGCAGTGGGGCCAACGCTTCTCCCGATGGCAGCGGGTTGCCGCCGAAACGAGGGCAGGGAGGAGCGTGAGCAGACACGCTGGGCGCGGTGCACAGGTGGCTCGGCTGCAGCTGAACACTCACGTCAGGTGTCCCACTTGAGCCTTCTGCCAGGAAATTCACGGCTCCGCCTGGGCTCTTCTGGCCTGGGTGCCGAGATCTTCGGTTCTGAAACCAGATTTGAATTCTGGCCTCCGGGAGGCCTGTTTGTGTAGCCAGCTCTTCCCTGGTGGCAATTCCAGGAAACCGATTCTTCTCAAAAGCTTCAATGAGGATCCTGGCTTGGGCGCCGGTGATGGCCGTGCGCTTTCGTCGGCCTTCCTTGGGGACGCGTTCCTGAGCGTGAGGACGAGGCCCTTCCTCAGTCTGCACTTGCTGTTCAGCTGAGGAGCCTCGGGACTTGAGTCGACTCGGCCTCAGCTGTCGTGTTCTCTGGTTTTGAAACCAAATCTGAATTCTACATTCTGGAATGCCAATTGCTTCAGCCAGTTCTTCTCTGGCCGCTATACCAGGGTAGGGGTTCTGCTCAAACGATGCTTGCAGAGCACCCTTTTGACTCGAGCTCAGAACAACCCTCCTGCGTCGGGCTTCTCTTGGCAGAGAGTCTCTCGGGCTGCTCGTCCCCTCCATAGCGAGAAGAGTCGCCTGGGTTCCACGGAGTCAGCCGGCCAACTGAGCAGCTCCCGGAAGGGCGGCGGGACTGGCCGGTCAGGGCCCAGCGGGGGGCCCGCCCAGTCCACACCTACTTTCAGAGCTCCGCCCCTCATTCAATATTCATAACCCCGACGTGCTCACCGGAAGCGAGCCGAGGGTCACTTTAAGGAGAGGTTCAGAGGCCTCCAAATACTTCTGCGTCACACGCAATTCTTTTCCAAAGATCACTTGGATGGTGGGCGACCTCGCTGAGACATATCGAATCCTTTGGGTTCCCAGTACGTTCAAAGGACTCTCCTCTCTTCATGTTGATGGGTGGTGGCATTCTCCAAATCAAGGACTGCCACTACTGCCATGAGTTCTTTACTCACTCTCCTCGGCTTCCCCTGGAACACTTTCACTTTGTCGGCAAATCAATTGGCTGAAATTTGTGAAATGACCTGTGAGGAAACTGGATACTGGTGACTGCTTCCCCGGGTCGAACCAGCGATGTTACCGATCGGCATCGCATCCTGGACAGAGGGCAACCAGTCTCATGAAACCACAAGGTATGGCCGAGGCCAGTCACCTGACAAAACCAGACAACAGGAAATGCGACCTCCGTCTGCAAGCTTTCGAGGAAAGAAAACCAGCCGCCCGTGGGCATCCTCTCCTGCTTTTGCTTGCTACGTGAGGACATGCGTGATGGATGCGTGCGCCCACGGACAAGTTGGGCCTCTTGACACGGAGGGCTTGGGGTCACGGCGGTGTGGGGATCAAGTGAGATGGAACAAGGGAGGTAAAATCCAAAGTCCCTTCCCTTGATGAACAAAGTTTCTTGCCTCAACATCGAAGAAGCAAACACAAGGCAGAAGGAAAGAAGACAGAAGAAAGAAAGGAGGAGGGAAGGAAAGAAGGAAAGGCGAGACAACGAACGGAACGCTCCCAGGACTCTGCAATACCGTTTCCCGTTTCTTCAAGGAGGATCTGGGACGCTACCTTCAGAGGGTGTGCGTGTGTGTGTGCACGTGTGTGTCCCGACGCGTGACACAGACCTGCCGACAGACAGAGGAAGAGAGAGACTCTCACCGGCTCCTTCCTCGAGTCACCATTCTGAAGAAAAGGATCTTTGAAGAGTGAGAGAAACGGAGCAGTGAAGAGTGAGTACGGGTCTTCCCGGCACTTGCGATGTATACTGACGAACGCGAAAATCCCTCCGCTAAAGCACCCGAAGTCACCTGTGCCGATCTTGGCCGCAAGACGGTGTGTAGCTAGAAATCCCCAAATGGCACGTCAGTCCTCAGACGGCATGGACTAGAGCTGGGACTTTGACGGGGTTTTCGCTCGTTCATGAGAACAGAAGACGATGCAGGTGGATAAAGACAGTAGGAAGGACGGAAGTCGAGAGAGGTCTCAGTAAAGTGAACCAACGAAGTCACATTGAGCTTTGAAGCCTACTTTTAATGGAAAAGTGCAAACTCCCCTAACGGTGGAGGGTCCGTGATGTCGTTTTGGAACGTACCACTTGAAATGAAAGGGAAAGACTCAGATAAAGCAGGACATCCAGGAAGTTTCGAGGAGAGCGATACTTGATTCAGCAGGAGAACGGAAAGCTCTGGGAGTTAATGGGCACGTCAATACGTGAAAAATGCCTCCGGTTTGGGAAGACTGCCTTTCGCATGCTCTCGTCAAGGATTGCGAGGACTGCTAATGGAACTGCCCTGGCATTTTCTCTCCGTTATCGTGTTCAGATTCAACTTTTAACCCTACGTGCCCGCTCCGCCCCAGGCACACACACTCCGGAAGATGCCCACTCACACTCTCGGGGAGACAAGTCTTTTCTTCGGATCCTAGCCTGGGGAGTCAATTCTTACGAGATGGCTCTACAAGTACACTCCCACGTTTCGTTTCCAACTCTCAGAGCTACCAACAAGACGCCTTCAGGTCGTGCACAGACCAGAAAGGACCTACGGCATGTCCATCCGACCCCATCCGCGCCCCGTCTTCTCCGTTGCCTCCCCACCCCCCACCCCCTGCTTTCAGGCTCGAATTCTCTATTAGTGCGTTTTTCGTGCTTAAAACCAAGTCCGCTGAACTCGGTGTGTTTTAAAGAAGAAGAAATTGACTGCTTCCTCTTGCGGAGGCTGGGACGCCCAAAGTCCCCTCTGCTGGTGTGGACAGTGACCCAGGGCTCTCCCACTGCACGACGGTGGAAGCGGAGAGAGAAGAGCAGAGCAGAGGGCAGAGAGAGAGAAAGACAGACTCTCCTCTTGGAAAGCCCTCAGAAGCTCGCCCCTGACCACCGTTTTGATTCCACTCACTACTGCCTGGTCCTACAATCCGATCACCTCTTCACGGCCCCACCTCCCAACTACCATAATGGGATAGCCCACCCTCTTAACGCTCACAGTGGAGGCTCTTTCTGATACATAACATTTGGGGAAAACTTTTCAAGCTCCAATGAGTTCTGGGGGGACACCACTCCACCCACTACAACCTGCAAAGCGGCCAGAACGACAAAAACAATGTGAGTGTTTGTCCTTGAGACCTATTCTTCCCCACTTGGATTGCTTCCTGTTTGGACCTGGCCCAAGTAGCCAGGAAGGGAAGCACTCCACAGAGGAGGTTCCGTTTGCCATGCAAGTGCTTGTTCTCCTCAGAATTCAGTGAAAGCGCCCGTGGCCCTTTGCCCACGGTGTCCCCGGCGCCGCTCCGGTGCCCCGAAACAATCGTTGAGGCCAGGAAGTGAGAACACGAGTTGAGCCCTGCCCACAGCAATGACTACAGAGACTCTCTCGGGCCTGCCGAGTGCTTGCTGCTGGTTCCTGCCTCCGTCCTGCTCCCAAACACGATGTGCTCCTGGTTCATCCTTCCTCGCACCGAACCGATTCTGCATGAAAAAGCCAAGCCAAGGCAAGCCAAACCAAAGAGGTCTGCGTGGGGGTGTTGGGAAGAAAGCCTTGTTCCCCCTACAGTGGACTTTCCAGTGAGCTTTGCAGCACGTCTAGCAGAGCCTGAAATTCTCCTTCGCTGAGGGGCGGTTCAGGTGATGACGGAGGGTCGTTCCCCTCTGTCTCCAGATTCAGAAAGGCTTCGGCACTTTCCTGAAACTCTGGGCTCCAGAGGAGCTGATCGAGGAGGCTGGGGCTTCCTGCGGAGTGCTGGTCAGCTTGCTGGGGCGGCTGAGTTGGCTCCTGCTTCGGCAGTGCCTGCTGCTGCCACACGGCCACCTCGGCGTGTACAGGCTGCTGAGGGGGTGCTTCTCCGGCGGTCCATTGGAGCATCACACCCTGGTGCCCTGCCCTCGAGCATTGCCTCTGGTGGGAGGTGTCTTGCTGAGCCAGGGCCTGCCACAGTTGCTGAGGGCGACCAGCTTGTGGCTGACAAGAGGCCTTCAAGGGCAATACGGCCAGGCCAGGGTCTCCGGTGCCTTGGTCATCCTGGCGTCCGCTGTGGTATTGGGGCCACACAGGGGTCTGAGTGTGCGAGAGCCCCACTCCTAGTATGGGTGCTGTTGACGCGTGGCTCACGAGAGTGACCGGACCGTGAGACATCTCTCCAGCAGGCACAGGCTGGCTGGGCTGGACCATCGTGAGCCCCGCCGCCCGGCTCACGCGGCCCCCAGAGGGCGCTTCCCAAGGACCAAAGGCCGGGTGCAGTGGGGCCAACGCTTCTCCCGATGGCAGCGGGTTGCCGCCGAAACGAGGGCAGGGAGGAGCGTGAGCAGACACGCTGGGCGCGGTGCACAGGTGGCTCGGCTGCAGCTGAACACTCACGTCAGGTGTCCCACTTGAGCCTTCTGCCAGGAAATTCACGGCTCCGCCTGGGCTCTTCTGGCCTGGGTGCCGAGATCTTCGGTTCTGAAACCAGATTTGAATTCTGGCCTCCGGGAGGCCTGTTTGTGTAGCCAGCTCTTCCCTGGTGGCAATTCCAGGAAACCGATTCTTCTCAAAAGCTTCAATGAGGATCCTGGCTTGGGCGCCGGTGATGGCCGTGCGCTTTCGTCGGCCTTCCTTGGGGACGCGTTCCTGAGCGTGAGGACGAGGCCCTTCCTCAGTCTGCACTTGCTGTTCAGCTGAGGAGCCTCGGGACTTGAGTCGACTCGGCCTCAGCTGTCGTGTTCTCTGGTTTTGAAACCAAATCTGAATTCTACATTCTGGAATGCCAATTGCTTCAGCCAGTTCTTCTCTGGCCGCTATACCAGGGTAGGGGTTCTGCTCAAACGATGCTTGCAGAGCACCCTTTTGACTCGAGCTCAGAACAACCCTCCTGCGTCGGGCTTCTCTTGGCAGAGAGTCTCTCGGGCTGCTCGTCCCCTCCATAGCGAGAAGAGTCGCCTGGGTTCCACGGAGTCAGCCGGCCAACTGAGCAGCTCCCGGAAGGGCGGCGGGACTGGCCGGTCAGGGCCCAGCGGGGGGCCCGCCCAGTCCACACCTACTTTCAGAGCTCCGCCCCTCATTCAATATTCATAACCCCGACGTGCTCACCGGAAGCGAGCCGAGGGTCACTTTAAGGAGAGGTTCAGAGGCCTCCAAATACTTCTGCGTCACACGCAATTCTTTTCCAAAGATCACTTGGATGGTGGGCGACCTCGCTGAGACATATCGAATCCTTTGGGTTCCCAGTACGTTCAAAGGACTCTCCTCTCTTCATGTTGATGGGTGGTGGCATTCTCCAAATCAAGGACTGCCACTACTGCCATGAGTTCTTTACTCACTCTCCTCGGCTTCCCCTGGAACACTTTCACTTTGTCGGCAAATCAATTGGCTGAAATTTGTGAAATGACCTGTGAGGAAACTGGATACTGGTGACTGCTTCCCCGGGTCGAACCAGCGATGTTACCGATCGGCATCGCATCCTGGACAGAGGGCAACCAGTCTCATGAAACCACAAGGTATGGCCGAGGCCAGTCACCTGACAAAACCAGACAACAGGAAATGCGACCTCCGTCTGCAAGCTTTCGAGGAAAGAAAACCAGCCGCCCGTGGGCATCCTCTCCTGCTTTTGCTTGCTACGTGAGGACATGCGTGATGGATGCGTGCGCCCACGGACAAGTTGGGCCTCTTGACACGGAGGGCTTGGGGTCACGGCGGTGTGGGGATCAAGTGAGATGGAACAAGGGAGGTAAAATCCAAAGTCCCTTCCCTTGATGAACAAAGTTTCTTGCCTCAACATCGAAGAAGCAAACACAAGGCAGAAGGAAAGAAGACAGAAGAAAGAAAGGAGGAGGGAAGGAAAGAAGGAAAGGCGAGACAACGAACGGAACGCTCCCAGGACTCTGCAATACCGTTTCCCGTTTCTTCAAGGAGGATCTGGGACGCTACCTTCAGAGGGTGTGCGTGTGTGTGTGCACGTGTGTGTCCCGACGCGTGACACAGACCTGCCGACAGACAGAGGAAGAGAGAGACTCTCACCGGCTCCTTCCTCGAGTCACCATTCTGAAGAAAAGGATCTTTGAAGAGTGAGAGAAACGGAGCAGTGAAGAGTGAGTACGGGTCTTCCCGGCACTTGCGATGTATACTGACGAACGCGAAAATCCCTCCGCTAAAGCACCCGAAGTCACCTGTGCCGATCTTGGCCGCAAGACGGTGTGTAGCTAGAAATCCCCAAATGGCACGTCAGTCCTCAGACGGCATGGACTAGAGCTGGGACTTTGACGGGGTTTTCGCTCGTTCATGAGAACAGAAGACGATGCAGGTGGATAAAGACAGTAGGAAGGACGGAAGTCGAGAGAGGTCTCAGTAAAGTGAACCAACGAAGTCACATTGAGCTTTGAAGCCTACTTTTAATGGAAAAGTGCAAACTCCCCTAACGGTGGAGGGTCCGTGATGTCGTTTTGGAACGTACCACTTGAAATGAAAGGGAAAGACTCAGATAAAGCAGGACATCCAGGAAGTTTCGAGGAGAGCGATACTTGATTCAGCAGGAGAACGGAAAGCTCTGGGAGTTAACGGGCACGTCAATACGTGAAAAATGCCTCCGGTTTGGGAAGACTGCCTTTCGCATGCTCTCGTCAAGGATTGCGAGGACTGCTAATGGAACTGCCCTGGCATTTTCTCTCCGTTATCGTGTTCAGATTCAACTTTTAACCCTACGTGCCCGCTCCGCCCCAGGCACACACACCCCGGAAGATGCCCACTCACACTCTCGGGGAGACAAGTCTTTTCTTCGGATCCTAGCCTGGGGAGTCAATTCTTACGAGATGGCTCTACAAGTACACTCCCACGTTTCGTTTCCAACTCTCAGAGCTACCAACAAGACGCCTTCAGGTCGTGCACAGACCAGAAAGGACCTACGGCATGTCCATCCGACCCCATCCGCGCCCCGTCTTCTCCGTTGCCTCCCCACCCCCCACCCCCTGCTTTCAGGCTCGAATTCTCTATTAGTGCGTTTTTCGTGCTTAAAACCAAGTCCGCTGAACTCGGTGTGTTTTAAAGAAGAAGAAATTGACTGCTTCCTCTTGCGGAGGCTGGGACGCCCAAAGTCCCCTCTGCTGGTGTGGACAGTGACCCAGGGCTCTCCCACTGCACGACGGTGGAAGCGGAGAGAGAAGAGCAGAGCAGAGGGCAGAGAGAGAGAAAGACAGACTCTCCTCTTGGAAAGCCCTCAGAAGCTCGCCCCTGACCACCGTTTTGATTCCACTCACTACTGCCTGGTCCTACAATCCGATCACCTCTTCACGGCCCCACCTCCCAACTACCATAATGGGATAGCCCACCCTCTTAACGCTCACAGTGGAGGCTCTTTCTGATACATAACATTTGGGGAAAACTTTTCAAGCTCCAATGAGTTCTGGGGGGACACCACTCCACCCACTACAACCTGCAAAGCGGCCAGAACGACAAAAACAATGTGAGTGTTTGTCCTTGAGACCTATTCTTCCCCACTTGGATTGCTTCCTGTTTGGACCTGGCCCAAGTAGCCAGGAAGGGAAGCACTCCACAGAGGAGGTTCCGTTTGCCATGCAAGTGCTTGTTCTCCTCAGAATTCAGTGAAAGCGCCCGTGGCCCTTTGCCCACGGTGTCCCCGGCGCCGCTCCGGTGCCCCGAAACAATCGTTGAGGCCAGGAAGTGAGAACACGAGTTGAGCCCTGCCCACAGCAATGACTACAGAGACTCTCTCGGGCCTGCCGAGTGCTTGCTGCTGGTTCCTGCCTCCGTCCTGCTCCCAAACACGATGTGCTCCTGGTTCATCCTTCTTCGCACCGAACCGATTCTGCATGAAAAAGCCAAGCCAAGGCAAGCCAAACCAAAGAGGTCTGCGTGGGGGTGTTGGGAAGAAAGCCTTGTTCCCCCTACAGTGGACTTTCCAGTGAGCTTTGCAGCACGTCTAGCAGAGCCTGAAATTCTCCTTCGCTGAGGGGCGGTTCAGGTGATGACGGAGGGTCGTTCCCCTCTGTCTCCAGATTCAGAAAGGCTTCGGCACTTTCCTGAAACTCTGGGCTCCAGAGGAGCTGATCGAGGAGGCTGGGGCTTCCTGCGGAGTGCTGGTCAGCTTGCTGGGGCGGCTGAGTTGGCTCCTGCTTCGGCAGTGCCTGCTGCTGCCACACGGCCACCTCGGCGTGTACAGGCTGCTGAGGGGGTGCTTCTCCGGCGGTCCATTGGAGCATCACACCCTGGTGCCCTGCCCTCGAGCATTGCCTCTGGTGGGAGGTGTCTTGCTGAGCCAGGGCCTGCCACAGTTGCTGAGGGCGACCAGCTTGTGGCTGACAAGAGGCCTTCAAGGGCAATACGGCCAGGCCAGGGTCTCCGGTGCCTTGGTCATCCTGGCGTCCGCTGTGGTATTGGGGCCACACAGGGGTCTGAGTGTGCGAGAGCCCCACTCCTAGTATGGGTGCTGTTGACGCGTGGCTCACGAGAGTGACCGGACCGTGAGACATCTCTCCAGCAGGCACAGGCTGGCTGGGCTGGACCATCGTGAGCCCCGCCGCCCGGCTCACGCGGCCCCCAGAGGGCGCTTCCCAAGGACCAAAGGCCGGGTGCAGTGGGGCCAACGCTTCTCCCGATGGCAGCGGGTTGCCGCCGAAACGAGGGCAGGGAGGAGCGTGAGCAGACACGCTGGGCGCGGTGCACAGGTGGCTCGGCTGCAGCTGAACACTCACGTCAGGTGTCCCACTTGAGCCTTCTGCCAGGAAATTCACGGCTCCGCCTGGGCTCTTCTGGCCTGGGTGCCGAGATCTTCGGTTCTGAAACCAGATTTGAATTCTGGCCTCCGGGAGGCCTGTTTGTGTAGCCAGCTCTTCCCTGGTGGCAATTCCAGGAAACCGATTCTTCTCAAAAGCTTCAATGAGGATCCTGGCTTGGGCGCCGGTGATGGCCGTGCGCTTTCGTCGGCCTTCCTTGGGGACGCGTTCCTGAGCGTGAGGACGAGGCCCTTCCTCAGTCTGCACTTGCTGTTCAGCTGAGGAGCCTCGGGACTTGAGTCGACTCGGCCTCAGCTGTCGTGTTCTCTGGTTTTGAAACCAAATCTGAATTCTACATTCTGGAATGCCAATTGCTTCAGCCAGTTCTTCTCTGGCCGCTATACCAGGGTAGGGGTTCTGCTCAAACGATGCTTGCAGAGCACCCTTTTGACTCGAGCTCAGAACAACCCTCCTGCGTCGGGCTTCTCTTGGCAGAGAGTCTCTCGGGCTGCTCGTCCCCTCCATAGCGAGAAGAGTCGCCTGGGTTCCACGGAGTCAGCCGGCCAACTGAGCAGCTCCCGGAAGGGCGGCGGGACTGGCCGGTCAGGGCCCAGCGGGGGGCCCGCCCAGTCCACACCTACTTTCAGAGCTCCGCCCCTCATTCAATATTCATAACCCCGACGTGCTCACCGGAAGCGAGCCGAGGGTCACTTTAAGGAGAGGTTCAGAGGCCTCCAAATACTTCTGCGTCACACGCAATTCTTTTCCAAAGATCACTTGGATGGTGGGCGACCTCGCTGAGACATATCGAATCCTTTGGGTTCCAGTACGTTCAAAGGACTCTCCTCTCTTCATGTTGATGGGTGGTGGCATTCTCCAAATCAAGGACTGCCACTACTGCCATGAGTTCTTTACTCACTCTCCTCGGCTTCCCCTGGAACACTTTCACTTTGTCGGCAAATCAATTGGCTGAAATTTGTGAAATGACCTGTGAGGAAACTGGATACTGGTGACTGCTTCCCCGGGTCGAACCAGCGATGTTACCGATCGGCATCGCATCCTGGACAGAGGGCAACCAGTCTCATGAAACCACAAGGTATGGCCGAGGCCAGTCACCTGACAAAACCAGACAACAGGAAATGCGACCTCCGTCTGCAAGCTTTCGAGGAAAGAAAACCAGCCGCCCGTGGGCATCCTCTCCTGCTTTTGCTTGCTACGTGAGGACATGCGTGATGGATGCGTGCGCCCACGGACAAGTTGGGCCTCTTGACACGGAGGCTTGGGGTCACGGCGGTGTGGGGATCAAGTGAGATGGAACAAGGGAGGTAAAATCCAAAGTCCCTTCCCTTGATGAACAAAGTTTCTTGCCTCAACATCGAAGAAGCAAACACAAGGCAGAAGGAAAGAAGACAGAAGAAAGAAAGGAGGAGGGAAGGAAAGAAGGAAAGGCGAGACAACGAACGGAACGCTCCCAGGACTCTGCAATACCGTTTCCCGTTTCTTCAAGGAGGATCTGGGACGCTACCTTCAGAGGGTGTGCGTGTGTGTGTGCACGTGTGTGTCCCGACGCGTGACACAGACCTGCCGACAGACAGAGGAAGAGAGAGACTCTCACCGGCTCCTTCCTCGAGTCACCATTCTGAAGAAAAGGATCTTTGAAGAGTGAGAGAAACGGAGCAGTGAAGAGTGAGTACGGGTCCTTCCCGGCACTTGCGATGTATACTGACGAACGCGAAAATCCCTCCGCTAAAGCACCGAAGTCACCTGTGCCGATCTTGGCCGCAAGACGGTGTGTAGCTAGAAATCCCCAAATGGCACGTCAGTCCTCAGACGGCATGGACTAGAGCTGGGACTTTGACGGGGTTTTCGCTCGTTCATGAGAACAGAAGACGATGCAGGTGGATAAAGACAGTAGGAAGGACGGAAGTCGAGAGAGGTCTCAGTAAAGTGAACCAACGAAGTCACATTGAGCTTTGAAGCCTACTTTTAATGGAAAAGTGCAAACTCCCCTAACGGTGGAGGGTCCGTGATGTCGTTTTGGAACGTACCACTTGAAATGAAAGGGAAAGACTCAGATAAAGCAGGACATCCAGGAAGTTTCGAGGAGAGCGATACTTGATTCAGCAGGAGAACGGAAAGCTCTGGGAGTTAACGGGCACGTCAATACGTGAAAAATGCCTCCGGTTTGGGAAGACTGCCTTTCGCATGCTCTCGTCAAGGATTGCGAGGACTGCTAATGGAACTGCCCTGGCATTTTCTCTCCGTTATCGTGTTCAGATTCAACTTTTAACCCTACGTGCCCGCTCCGCCCCAGGCACACACACCCGGAAGATGCCCACTCACACTCTCGGGGAGACAAGTCTTTTCTTCGGATCCTAGCCTGGGGAGTCAATTCTTACGAGATGGCTCTACAAGTACACTCCCACGTTTCGTTTCCAACTCTCAGAGCTACCAACAAGACGCCTTCAGGTCGTGCACAGACCAGAAAGGACCTACGGCATGTCCATCCGACCCCATCCGCGCCCCGTCTTCTCCGTTGCCTCCCCACCCCCCACCCCTGCTTTCAGGCTCGAATTCTCTATTAGTGCGTTTTTCGTGCTTAAACCAAGTCCGCTGAACTCGGTGTGTTTTAAAGAAGAAGAAATTGACTGCTTCCTCTTGCGGAGGCTGGGACGCCCAAAGTCCCCTCTGCTGGTGTGGACAGTGACCCAGGGCTCTCCCACTGCACGACGGTGGAAGCGGAGAGAGAAGAGCAGAGCAGAGGGCAGAGAGAGAGAAAGACAGACTCTCCTCTTGGAAAGCCCTCAGAAGCTCGCCCCTGACCACCGTTTTGATTCCACTCACTACTGCCTGGTCCTACAATCCGATCACCTCTTCACGGCCCCACCTCCCAACTACCATAATGGGATAGCCCACCCTCTTAACGCTCACAGTGGAGGCTCTTTCTGATACATAACATTTGGGGAAAACTTTTCAAGCTCCAATGAGTTCTGGGGGGACACCACTCCACCCACTACAACCTGCAAAGCGGCCAGAACGACAAAAACAATGTGAGTGTTTGTCCTTGAGACCTATTCTTCCCCACTTGGATTGCTTCCTGTTTGGACCTGGCCCAAGTAGCCAGGAAGGGAAGCACTCCACAGAGGAGGTTCCGTTTGCCATGCAAGTGCTTGTTCTCCTCAGAATTCAGTGAAAGCGCCCGTGGCCCTTTGCCCACGGTGTCCCCGGCGCCGCTCCGGTGCCCCGAAACAATCGTTGAGGCCAGGAAGTGAGAACACGAGTTGAGCCCTGCCCACAGCAATGACTACAGAGACTCTCTCGGGCCTGCCGAGTGCTTGCTGCTGGTTCCTGCCTCCGTCCTGCTCCCAAACACGATGTGCTCCTGGTTCATCCTTCCTCGCACCGAACCGATTCTGCATGAAAAAGCCAAGCCAAGGCAAGCCAAACCAAAGAGGTCTGCGTGGGGGTGTTGGGAAGAAAGCCTTGTTCCCCCTACAGTGGACTTTCCAGTGAGCTTTGCAGCACGTCTAGCAGAGCCTGAAATTCTCCTTCGCTGAGGGGCGGTTCAGGTGATGACGGAGGGTCGTTCCCCTCTGTCTCCAGATTCAGAAAGGCTTCGGCACTTTCCTGAAACTCTGGGCTCCAGAGGAGCTGATCGAGGAGGCTGGGGCTTCCTGCGGAGTGCTGGTCAGCTTGCTGGGGCGGCTGAGTTGGCTCCTGCTTCGGCAGTGCCTGCTGCTGCCACACGGCCACCTCGGCGTGTACAGGCTGCTGAGGGGGTGCTTCTCTGGCGGTCCATTGGAGCATCACACCCTGGTGCCCTGCCCTCGAGCATTGCCTCTGGTGGGAGGTGTCTTGCTGAGCCAGGGCCTGCCACAGTTGCTGAGGGCGACCAGCTTGTGGCTGACAAGAGGCCTTCAAGGGCAATACGGCCAGGCCAGGGTCTCCGGTGCCTTGGTCATCCTGGCGTCCGCTGTGGTATTGGGGCCACACAGGGGTCTGAGTGTGCGAGAGCCCCACTCCTAGTATGGGTGCTGTTGACGCGTGGCTCACGAGAGTGACCGGACCGTGAGACATCTCTCCAGCAGGCACAGGCTGGCTGGGCTGGACCATCGTGAGCCCCGCCGCCCGGCTCACGCGGCCCCCAGAGGGCGCTTCCCAAGGACCAAAGGCCGGGTGCAGTGGGGCCAACGCTTCTCCCGATGGCAGCGGGTTGCCGCCGAAACGAGGGCAGGGAGGAGCGTGAGCAGACACGCTGGGCGCGGTGCACAGGTGGCTCGGCTGCAGCTGAACACTCACGTCAGGTGTCCCACTTGAGCCTTCTGCCAGGAAATTCACGGCTCCGCCTGGGCTCTTCTGGCCTGGGTGCCGAGATCTTCGGTTCTGAAACCAGATTTGAATTCTGGCCTCCGGGAGGCCTGTTTGTGTAGCCAGCTCTTCCCTGGTGGCAATTCCAGGAAACCGATTCTTCTCAAAAGCTTCAATGAGGATCCTGGCTTGGGCGCCGGTGATGGCCGTGCGCTTTCGTCGGCCTTCCTTGGGGACGCGTTCCTGAGCGTGAGGACGAGGCCCTTCCTCAGTCTGCACTTGCTGTTCAGCTGAGGAGCCTCGGGACTTGAGTCGACTCGGCCTCAGCTGTCGTGTTCTCTGGTTTTGAAACCAAATCTGAATTCTACATTCTGGAATGCCAATTGCTTCAGCCAGTTCTTCTCTGGCCGCTATACCAGGGTAGGGGTTCTGCTCAAACGATGCTTGCAGAGCACCCTTTTGACTCGAGCTCAGAACAACCCTCCTGCGTCGGGCTTCTCTTGGCAGAGAGTCTCTCGGGCTGCTCGTCCCCTCCATAGCGAGAAGAGTCGCCTGGGTTCCACGGAGTCAGCCGGCCAACTGAGCAGCTCCCGGAAGGGCGGCGGGACTGGCCGGTCAGGGCCCAGCGGGGGGCCCGCCCAGTCCACACCTACTTTCAGAGCTCCGCCCCTCATTCAATATTCATAACCCCGACGTGCTCACCGGAAGCGAGCCGAGGGTCACTTTAAGGAGAGGTTCAGAGGCCTCCAAATACTTCTGCGTCACACGCAATTCTTTTCCAAAGATCACTTGGATGGTGGGCGACCTCGCTGAGACATATCGAATCCTTTGGGTTCCCAGTACGTTCAAAGGACTCTCCTCTCTTCATGTTGATGGGTGGTGGCATTCTCCAAATCAAGGACTGCCACTACTGCCATGAGTTCTTTACTCACTCTCCTCGGCTTCCCCTGGAACACTTTCACTTTGTCGGCAAATCAATTGGCTGAAATTTGTGAAATGACCTGTGAGGAAACTGGATACTGGTGACTGCTTCCCCGGGTCGAACCAGCGATGTTACCGATCGGCATCGCATCCTGGACAGAGGGCAACCAGTCTCATGAAACCACAAGGTATGGCCGAGGCCAGTCACCTGACAAAACCAGACAACAGGAAATGCGACCTCCGTCTGCAAGCTTTCGAGGAAAGAAAACCAGCCGCCCGTGGGCATCCTCTCCTGCTTTTGCTTGCTACGTGAGGACATGCGTGATGGATGCGTGCGCCCACGGACAAGTTGGGCCTCTTGACACGGAGGGCTTGGGGTCACGGCGGTGTGGGGATCAAGTGAGATGGAACAAGGGAGGTAAAATCCAAAGTCCCTTCCCTTGATGAACAAAGTTTCTTGCCTCAACATCGAAGAAGCAAACACAAGGCAGAAGGAAAGAAGACAGAAGAAAGAAAGGAGGAGGGAAGGAAAGAAGGAAAGGCGAGACAACGAACGGAACGCTCCCAGGACTCTGCAATACCGTTTCCCGTTTCTTCAAGGAGGATCTGGGACGCTACCTTCAGAGGGTGTGCGTGTGTGTGTGCACGTGTGTGTCCCGACGCGTGACACAGACCTGCCGACAGACAGAGGAAGAGAGAGACTCTCACCGGCTCCTTCCTCGAGTCACCATTCTGAAGAAAAGGATCTTTGAAGAGTGAGAGAAACGGAGCAGTGAAGAGTGAGTACGGGTCTTCCCGGCACTTGCGATGTATACTGACGAACGCGAAAATCCCTCCGCTAAAGCACCCGAAGTCACCTGTGCCGATCTTGGCCGCAAGACGGTGTGTAGCTAGAAATCCCCAAATGGCACGTCAGTCCTCAGACGGCATGGACTAGAGCTGGGACTTTGACGGGGTTTTCGCTCGTTCATGAGAACAGAAGACGATGCAGGTGGATAAAGACAGTAGGAAGGACGGAAGTCGAGAGAGGTCTCAGTAAAGTGAACCAACGAAGTCACATTGAGCTTTGAAGCCTACTTTTAATGGAAAAGTGCAAACTCCCCTAACGGTGGAGGGTCCGTGATGTCGTTTTGGAACGTACCACTTGAAATGAAAGGGAAAGACTCAGATAAAGCAGGACATCCAGGAAGTTTCGAGGAGAGCGATACTTGATTCAGCAGGAGAACGGAAAGCTCTGGGAGTTAACGGGCACGTCAATACGTGAAAAATGCCTCCGGTTTGGGAAGACTGCCTTTCGCATGCTCTCGTCAAGGATTGCGAGGACTGCTAATGGAACTGCCCTGGCATTTTCTCTCCGTTATCGTGTTCAGATTCAACTTTTAACCCTACGTGCCCGCTCCGCCCCAGGCACACACACCCCGGAAGATGCCCACTCACACTCTCGGGGAGACAAGT
This sequence comes from Cynocephalus volans, assembly GCF_027409185.1. Taxonomy (NCBI): domain Eukaryota; kingdom Metazoa; phylum Chordata; class Mammalia; order Dermoptera; family Cynocephalidae; genus Cynocephalus; species Cynocephalus volans. The sequence goes on from NC_084466.1 coordinate 90,080,988, forward strand.
CTTTTCTTCGGATCCTAGCCTGGGGAGTCAATTCTTACGAGATGGCTCTACAAGTACACTCCCACGTTTCGTTTCCAACTCTCAGAGCTACCAACAAGACGCCTTCAGGTCGTGCACAGACCAGAAAGGACCTACGGCATGTCCATCCGACCCCATCCGCGCCCCGTCTTCTCCGTTGCCTCCCCACCCCCCACCCCCTGCTTTCAGGCTCGAATTCTCTATTAGTGCGTTTTTCGTGCTTAAAACCAAGTCCGCTGAACTCGGTGTGTTTTAAAGAAGAAGAAATTGACTGCTTCCTCTTGCGGAGGCTGGGACGCCCAAAGTCCCCTCTGCTGGTGTGGACAGTGACCCAGGGCTCTCCCACTGCACGACGGTGGAAGCGGAGAGAGAAGAGCAGAGCAGAGGGCAGAGAGAGAGAAAGACAGACTCTCCTCTTGGAAAGCCCTCAGAAGCTCGCCCCTGACCACCGTTTTGATTCCACTCACTACTGCCTGGTCCTACAATCCGATCACCTCTTCACGGCCCCACCTCCCAACTACCATAATGGGATAGCCCACCCTCTTAACGCTCACAGTGGAGGCTCTTTCTGATACATAACATTTGGGGAAAACTTTTCAAGCTCCAATGAGTTCTGGGGGGACACCACTCCACCCACTACAACCTGCAAAGCGGCCAGAACGACAAAAACAATGTGAGTGTTTGTCCTTGAGACCTATTCTTCCCCACTTGGATTGCTTCCTGTTTGGACCTGGCCCAAGTAGCCAGGAAGGGAAGCACTCCACAGAGGAGGTTCCGTTTGCCATGCAAGTGCTTGTTCTCCTCAGAATTCAGTGAAAGCGCCCGTGGCCCTTTGCCCACGGTGTCCCCGGCGCCGCTCCGGTGCCCCGAAACAATCGTTGAGGCCAGGAAGTGAGAACACGAGTTGAGCCCTGCCCACAGCAATGACTACAGAGACTCTCTCGGGCCTGCCGAGTGCTTGCTGCTGGTTCCTGCCTCCGTCCTGCTCCCAAACACGATGTGCTCCTGGTTCATCCTTCCTCGCACCGAACCGATTCTGCATGAAAAAGCCAAGCCAAGGCAAGCCAAACCAAAGAGGTCTGCGTGGGGGTGTTGGGAAGAAAGCCTTGTTCCCCCTACAGTGGACTTTCCAGTGAGCTTTGCAGCACGTCTAGCAGAGCCTGAAATTCTCCTTCGCTGAGGGGCGGTTCAGGTGATGACGGAGGGTCGTTCCCCTCTGTCTCCAGATTCAGAAAGGCTTCGGCACTTTCCTGAAACTCTGGGCTCCAGAGGAGCTGATCGAGGAGGCTGGGGCTTCCTGCGGAGTGCTGGTCAGCTTGCTGGGGCGGCTGAGTTGGCTCCTGCTTCGGCAGTGCCTGCTGCTGCCACACGGCCACCTCGGCGTGTACAGGCTGCTGAGGGGGTGCTTCTCCGGCGGTCCATTGGAGCATCACACCCTGGTGCCCTGCCCTCGAGCATTGCCTCTGGTGGGAGGTGTCTTGCTGAGCCAGGGCCTGCCACAGTTGCTGAGGGCGACCAGCTTGTGGCTGACAAGAGGCCTTCAAGGGCAATACGGCCAGGCCAGGGTCTCCGGTGCCTTGGTCATCCTGGCGTCCGCTGTGGTATTGGGGCCACACAGGGGTCTGAGTGTGCGAGAGCCCCACTCCTAGTATGGGTGCTGTTGACGCGTGGCTCACGAGAGTGACCGGACCGTGAGACATCTCTCCAGCAGGCACAGGCTGGCTGGGCTGGACCATCGTGAGCCCCGCCGCCCGGCTCACGCGGCCCCCAGAGGGCGCTTCCCAAGGACCAAAGGCCGGGTGCAGTGGGGCCAACGCTTCTCCCGATGGCAGCGGGTTGCCGCCGAAACGAGGGCAGGGAGGAGCGTGAGCAGACACGCTGGGCGCGGTGCACAGGTGGCTCGGCTGCAGCTGAACACTCACGTCAGGTGTCCCACTTGAGCCTTCTGCCAGGAAATTCACGGCTCCGCCTGGGCTCTTCTGGCCTGGGTGCCGAGATCTTCGGTTCTGAAACCAGATTTGAATTCTGGCCTCCGGGAGGCCTGTTTGTGTAGCCAGCTCTTCCCTGGTGGCAATTCCAGGAAACCGATTCTTCTCAAAAGCTTCAATGAGGATCCTGGCTTGGGCGCCGGTGATGGCCGTGCGCTTTCGTCGGCCTTCCTTGGGGACGCGTTCCTGAGCGTGAGGACGAGGCCCTTCCTCAGTCTGCACTTGCTGTTCAGCTGAGGAGCCTCGGGACTTGAGTCGACTCGGCCTCAGCTGTCGTGTTCTCTGGTTTTGAAACCAAATCTGAATTCTACATTCTGGAATGCCAATTGCTTCAGCCAGTTCTTCTCTGGCCGCTATACCAGGGTAGGGGTTCTGCTCAAACGATGCTTGCAGAGCACCCTTTTGACTCGAGCTCAGAACAACCCTCCTGCGTCGGGCTTCTCTTGGCAGAGAGTCTCTCGGGCTGCTCGTCCCCTCCATAGCGAGAAGAGTCGCCTGGGTTCCACGGAGTCAGCCGGCCAACTGAGCAGCTCCCGGAAGGGCGGCGGGACTGGCCGGTCAGGGCCCAGCGGGGGGCCCGCCCAGTCCACACCTACTTTCAGAGCTCCGCCCCTCATTCAATATTCATAACCCCGACGTGCTCACCGGAAGCGAGCCGAGGGTCACTTTAAGGAGAGGTTCAGAGGCCTCCAAATACTTCTGCGTCACACGCAATTCTTTTCCAAAGATCACTTGGATGGTGGGCGACCTCGCTGAGACATATCGAATCCTTTGGGTTCCCAGTACGTTCAAAGGACTCTCCTCTCTTCATGTTGATGGGTGGTGGCATTCTCCAAATCAAGGACTGCCACTACTGCCATGAGTTCTTTACTCACTCTCCTCGGCTTCCCCTGGAACACTTTCACTTTGTCGGCAAATCAATTGGCTGAAATTTGTGAAATGACCTGTGAGGAAACTGGATACTGGTGACTGCTTCCCCGGGTCGAACCAGCGATGTTACCGATCGGCATCGCATCCTGGACAGAGGGCAACCAGTCTCATGAAACCACAAGGTATGGCCGAGGCCAGTCACCTGACAAAACCAGACAACAGGAAATGCGACCTCCGTCTGCAAGCTTTCGAGGAAAGAAAACCAGCCGCCCGTGGGCATCCTCTCCTGCTTTTGCTTGCTACGTGAGGACATGCGTGATGGATGCGTGCGCCCACGGACAAGTTGGGCCTCTTGACACGGAGGGCTTGGGGTCACGGCGGTGTGGGGATCAAGTGAGATGGAACAAGGGAGGTAAAATCCAAAGTCCCTTCCCTTGATGAACAAAGTTTCTTGCCTCAACATCGAAGAAGCAAACACAAGGCAGAAGGAAAGAAGACAGAAGAAAGAAAGGAGGAGGGAAGGAAAGAAGGAAAGGCGAGACAACGAACGGAACGCTCCCAGGACTCTGCAATACCGTTTCCCGTTTCTTCAAGGAGGATCTGGGACGCTACCTTCAGAGGGTGTGCGTGTGTGTGTGCACGTGTGTGTCCCGACGCGTGACACAGACCTGCCGACAGACAGAGGAAGAGAGAGACTCTCACCGGCTCCTTCCTCGAGTCACCATTCTGAAGAAAAGGATCTTTGAAGAGTGAGAGAAACGGAGCAGTGAAGAGTGAGTACGGGTCTTCCCGGCACTTGCGATGTATACTGACGAACGCGAAAATCCCTCCGCTAAAGCACCCGAAGTCACCTGTGCCGATCTTGGCCGCAAGACGGTGTGTAGCTAGAAATCCCCAAATGGCACGTCAGTCCTCAGACGGCATGGACTAGAGCTGGGACTTTGACGGGGTTTTCGCTCGTTCATGAGAACAGAAGACGATGCAGGTGGATAAAGACAGTAGGAAGGACGGAAGTCGAGAGAGGTCTCAGTAAAGTGAACCAACGAAGTCACATTGAGCTTTGAAGCCTACTTTTAATGGAAAAGTGCAAACTCCCCTAACGGTGGAGGGTCCGTGATGTCGTTTTGGAACGTACCACTTGAAATGAAAGGGAAAGACTCAGATAAAGCAGGACATCCAGGAAGTTTCGAGGAGAGCGATACTTGATTCAGCAGGAGAACGGAAAGCTCTGGGAGTTAACGGGCACGTCAATACGTGAAAAATGCCTCCGGTTTGGGAAGACTGCCTTTCGCATGCTCTCGTCAAGGATTGCGAGGACTGCTAATGGAACTGCCCTGGCATTTTCTCTCCGTTATCGTGTTCAGATTCAACTTTTAACCCTACGTGCCCGCTCCGCCCCAGGCACACACACCCCGGAAGATGCCCACTCACACTCTCGGGGAGACAAGTCTTTTCTTCGGATCCTAGCCTGGGGAGTCAATTCTTACGAGATGGCTCTACAAGTACACTCCCACGTTTCGTTTCCAACTCTCAGAGCTACCAACAAGACGCCTTCAGGTCGTGCACAGACCAGAAAGGACCTACGGCATGTCCATCCGACCCCATCCGCGCCCCGTCTTCTCCGTTGCCTCCCCACCCCCCACCCCCTGCTTTCAGGCTCGAATTCTCTATTAGTGCGTTTTTCGTGCTTAAAACCAAGTCCGCTGAACTCGGTGTGTTTTAAAGAAGAAGAAATTGACTGCTTCCTCTTGCGGAGGCTGGGACGCCCAAAGTCCCCTCTGCTGGTGTGGACAGTGACCCAGGGCTCTCCCACTGCACGACGGTGGAAGCGGAGAGAGAAGAGCAGAGCAGAGGGCAGAGAGAGAGAAAGACAGACTCTCCTCTTGGAAAGCCCTCAGAAGCTCGCCCCTGACCACCGTTTTGATTCCACTCACTACTGCCTGGTCCTACAATCCGATCACCTCTTCACGGCCCCACCTCCCAACTACCATAATGGGATAGCCCACCCTCTTAACGCTCACAGTGGAGGCTCTTTCTGATACATAACATTTGGGGAAAACTTTTCAAGCTCCAATGAGTTCTGGGGGGACACCACTCCACCCACTACAACCTGCAAAGCGGCCAGAACGACAAAAACAATGTGAGTGTTTGTCCTTGAGACCTATTCTTCCCCACTTGGATTGCTTCCTGTTTGGACCTGGCCCAAGTAGCCAGGAAGGGAAGCACTCCACAGAGGAGGTTCCGTTTGCCATGCAAGTGCTTGTTCTCCTCAGAATTCAGTGAAAGCGCCCGTGGCCCTTTGCCCACGGTGTCCCCGGCGCCGCTCCGGTGCCCCGAAACAATCGTTGAGGCCAGGAAGTGAGAACACGAGTTGAGCCCTGCCCACAGCAATGACTACAGAGACTCTCTCGGGCCTGCCGAGTGCTTGCTGCTGGTTCCTGCCTCCGTCCTGCTCCCAAACACGATGTGCTCCTGGTTCATCCTTCCTCGCACCGAACCGATTCTGCATGAAAAAGCCAAGCCAAGGCAAGCCAAACCAAAGAGGTCTGCGTGGGGGTGTTGGGAAGAAAGCCTTGTTGCCCCTACAGTGGACTTTCCAGTGAGCTTTGCAGCACGTCTAGCAGAGCCTGAAATTCTCCTTCGCTGAGGGGCGGTTCAGGTGATGACGGAGGGTCGTTCCCCTCTGTCTCCAGATTCAGAAAGGCTTCGGCACTTTCCTGAAACTCTGGGCTCCAGAGGAGCTGATCGAGGAGGCTGGGGCTTCCTGCGGAGTGCTGGTCAGCTTGCTGGGGCGGCTGAGTTGGCTCCTGCTTCGGCAGTGCCTGCTGCTGCCACACGGCCACCTCGGCGTGTACAGGCTGCTGAGGGGGTGCTTCTCCGGCGGTCCATTGGAGCATCACACCCTGGTGCCCTGCCCTCGAGCATTGCCTCTGGTGGGAGGTGTCTTGCTGAGCCAGGGCCTGCCACAGTTGCTGAGGGCGACCAGCTTGTGGCTGACAAGAGGCCTTCAAGGGCAATACGGCCAGGCCAGGGTCTCCGGTGCCTTGGTCATCCTGGCGTCCGCTGTGGTATTGGGGCCACACAGGGGTCTGAGTGTGCGAGAGCCCCACTCCTAGTATGGGTGCTGTTGACGCGTGGCTCACGAGAGTGACCGGACCGTGAGACATCTCTCCAGCAGGCACAGGCTGGCTGGGCTGGACCATCGTGAGCCCCGCCGCCCGGCTCACGCGGCCCCCAGAGGGCGCTTCCCAAGGACCAAAGGCCGGGTGCAGTGGGGCCAACGCTTCTCCCGATGGCAGCGGGTTGCCGCCGAAACGAGGGCAGGGAGGAGCGTGAGCAGACACGCTGGGCGCGGTGCACAGGTGGCTCGGCTGCAGCTGAACACTCACGTCAGGTGTCCCACTTGAGCCTTCTGCCAGGAAATTCACGGCTCCGCCTGGGCTCTTCTGGCCTGGGTGCCGAGATCTTCGGTTCTGAAACCAGATTTGAATTCTGGCCTCCGGGAGGCCTGTTTGTGTAGCCAGCTCTTCCCTGGTGGCAATTCCAGGAAACCGATTCTTCTCAAAAGCTTCAATGAGGATCCTGGCTTGGGCGCCGGTGATGGCCGTGCGCTTTCGTCGGCCTTCCTTGGGGACGCGTTCCTGAGCGTGAGGACGAGGCCCTTCCTCAGTCTGCACTTGCTGTTCAGCTGAGGAGCCTCGGGACTTGAGTCGACTCGGCCTCAGCTGTCGTGTTCTCTGGTTTTGAAACCAAATCTGAATTCTACATTCTGGAATGCCAATTGCTTCAGCCAGTTCTTCTCTGGCCGCTATACCAGGGTAGGGGTTCTGCTCAAACGATGCTTGCAGAGCACCCTTTTGACTCGAGCTCAGAACAACCCTCCTGCGTCGGGCTTCTCTTGGCAGAGAGTCTCTCGGGCTGCTCGTCCCCTCCATAGCGAGAAGAGTCGCCTGGGTTCCACGGAGTCAGCCGGCCAACTGAGCAGCTCCCGGAAGGGCGGCGGGACTGGCCGGTCAGGGCCCAGCGGGGGGCCCGCCCAGTCCACACCTACTTTCAGAGCTCCGCCCCTCATTCAATATTCATAACCCCGACGTGCTCACCGGAAGCGAGCCGAGGGTCACTTTAAGGAGAGGTTCAGAGGCCTCCAAATACTTCTGCGTCACACGCAATTCTTTTCCAAAGATCACTTGGATGGTGGGCGACCTCGCTGAGACATATCGAATCCTTTGGGTTCCCAGTACGTTCAAAGGACTCTCCTCTCTTCATGTTGATGGGTGGTGGCATTCTCCAAATCAAGGACTGCCACTACTGCCATGAGTTCTTTACTCACTCTCCTCGGCTTCCCCTGGAACACTTTCACTTTGTCGGCAAATCAATTGGCTGAAATTTGTGAAATGACCTGTGAGGAAACTGGATACTGGTGACTGCTTCCCCGGGTCGAACCAGCGATGTTACCGATCGGCATCGCATCCTGGACAGAGGGCAACCAGTCTCATGAAACCACAAGGTATGGCCGAGGCCAGTCACCTGACAAAACCAGACAACAGGAAATGCGACCTCCGTCTGCAAGCTTTCGAGGAAAGAAAACCAGCCGCCCGTGGGCATCCTCTCCTGCTTTTGCTTGCTACGTGAGGACATGCGTGATGGATGCGTGCGCCCACGGACAAGTTGGGCCTCTTGACACGGAGGGCTTGGGGTCACGGCGGTGTGGGGATCAAGTGAGATGGAACAAGGGAGGTAAAATCCAAAGTCCCTTCCCTTGATGAACAAAGTTTCTTGCCTCAACATCGAAGAAGCAAACACAAGGCAGAAGGAAAGAAGACAGAAGAAAGAAAGGAGGAGGGAAGGAAAGAAGGAAAGGCGAGACAACGAACGGAACGCTCCCAGGACTCTGCAATACCGTTTCCCGTTTCTTCAAGGAGGATCTGGGACGCTACCTTCAGAGGGTGTGCGTGTGTGTGTGCACGTGTGTGTCCCGACGCGTGACACAGACCTGCCGACAGACAGAGGAAGAGAGAGACTCTCACCGGCTCCTTCCTCGAGTCACCATTCTGAAGAAAAGGATCTTTGAAGAGTGAGAGAAACGGAGCAGTGAAGAGTGAGTACGGGTCTTCCCGGCACTTGCGATGTATACTGACGAACGCGAAAATCCCTCCGCTAAAGCACCCGAAGTCACCTGTGCCGATCTTGGCCGCAAGACGGTGTGTAGCTAGAAATCCCCAAATGGCACGTCAGTCCTCAGACGGCATGGACTAGAGCTGGGACTTTGACGGGGTTTTCGCTCGTTCATGAGAACAGAAGACGATGCAGGTGGATAAAGACAGTAGGAAGGACGGAAGTCGAGAGAGGTCTCAGTAAAGTGAACCAACGAAGTCACATTGAGCTTTGAAGCCTACTTTTAATGGAAAAGTGCAAACTCCCCTAACGGTGGAGGGTCCGTGATGTCGTTTTGGAACGTACCACTTGAAATGAAAGGGAAAGACTCAGATAAAGCAGGACATCCAGGAAGTTTCGAGGAGAGCGATACTTGATTCAGCAGGAGAACGGAAAGCTCTGGGAGTTAACGGGCACGTCAATACGTGAAAAATGCCTCCGGTTTGGGAAGACTGCCTTTCGCATGCTCTCGTCAAGGATTGCGAGGACTGCTAATGGAACTGCCCTGGCATTTTCTCTCCGTTATCGTGTTCAGATTCAACTTTTAACCCTACGTGCCCGCTCCGCCCCAGGCACACACACCCCGGAAGATGCCCACTCACACTCTCGGGGAGACAAGTCTTTTCTTCGGATCCTAGCCTGGGGAGTCAATTCTTACGAGATGGCTCTACAAGTACACTCCCACGTTTCGTTTCCAACTCTCAGAGCTACCAACAAGACGCCTTCAGGTCGTGCACAGACCAGAAAGGACCTACGGCATGTCCATCCGACCCCATCCGCGCCCCGTCTTCTCCGTTGCCTCCCCACCCCCCACCCCCTGCTTTCAGGCTCGAATTCTCTATTAGTGCGTTTTTCGTGCTTAAAACCAAGTCCGCTGAACTCGGTGTGTTTTAAAGAAGAAGAAATTGACTGCTTCCTCTTGCGGAGGCTGGGACGCCCAAAGTCCCCTCTGCTGGTGTGGACAGTGACCCAGGGCTCTCCCACTGCACGACGGTGGAAGCGGAGAGAGAAGAGCAGAGCAGAGGGCAGAGAGAGAGAAAGACAGACTCTCCTCTTGGAAAGCCCTCAGAAGCTCGCCCCTGACCACCGTTTTGAATCCACTCACTACTGCCTGGTCCTACAATCCGATCACCTCTTCACGGCCCCACCTCCCAACTACCATAATGGGATAGCCCACCCTCTTAACGCTCACAGTGGAGGCTCTTTCTGATACATAACATTTGGGGAAAACTTTTCAAGCTCCAATGAGTTCTGGGGGGACACCACTCCACCCACTACAACCTGCAAAGCGGCCAGAACGACAAAAACAATGTGAGTGTTTGTCCTTGAGACCTATTCTTCCCCACTTGGATTGCTTCCTGTTTGGACCTGGCCCAAGTAGCCAGGAAGGGAAGCACTCCACAGAGGAGGTTCCGTTTGCCATGCAAGTGCTTGTTCTCCTCAGAATTCAGTGAAAGCGCCCGTGGCCCTTTGCCCACGGTGTCCCCGGCGCCGCTCCGGTGCCCCGAAACAATCGTTGAGGCCAGGAAGTGAGAACACGAGTTGAGCCCTGCCCACAGCAATGACTACAGAGACTCTCTCGGGCCTGCCGAGTGCTTGCTGCTGGTTCCTGCCTCCGTCCTGCTCCCAAACACGATGTGCTCCTGGTTCATCCTTCCTCGCACCGAACCGATTCTGCATGAAAAAGCCAAGCCAAGGCAAGCCAAACCAAAGAGGTCTGCGTGGGGGTGTTGGGAAGAAAGCCTTGTTGCCCCTACAGTGGACTTTCCAGTGAGCTTTGCAGCACGTCTAGCAGAGCCTGAAATTCTCCTTCGCTGAGGGGCGGTTCAGGTGATGACGGAGGGTCGTTCCCCTCTGTCTCCAGATTCAGAAAGGCTTCGGCACTTTCCTGAAACTCTGGGCTCCAGAGGAGCTGATCGAGGAGGCTGGGGCTTCCTGCGGAGTGCTGGTCAGCTTGCTGGGGCGGCTGAGTTGGCTCCTGCTTCGGCAGTGCCTGCTGCTGCCACACGGCCACCTCGGCGTGTACAGGCTGCTGAGGGGGTGCTTCTCCGGCGGTCCATTGGAGCATCACACCCTGGTGCCCTGCCCTCGAGCATTGCCTCTGGTGGGAGGTGTCTTGCTGAGCCAGGGCCTGCCACAGTTGCTGAGGGCGACCAGCTTGTGGCTGACAAGAGGCCTTCAAGGGCAATACGGCCAGGCCAGGGTCTCCGGTGCCTTGGTCATCCTGGCGTCCGCTGTGGTATTGGGGCCACACAGGGGTCTGAGTGTGCGAGAGCCCCACTCCTAGTATGGGTGCTGTTGACGCGTGGCTCACGAGAGTGACCGGACCGTGAGACATCTCTCCAGCAGGCACAGGCTGGCTGGGCTGGACCATCGTGAGCCCCGCCGCCCAGCTCACGCGGCCCCCAGAGGGCGCTTCCCAAGGACCAAAGGCCGGGTGCAGTGGGGCCAACGCTTCTCCCGATGGCAGCGGGTTGCCGCCGAAACGAGGGCAGGGAGGAGCGTGAGCAGACACGCTGGGCGCGGTGCACAGGTGGCTCGGCTGCAGCTGAACACTCACGTCAGGTGTCCCACTTGAGCCTTCTGCCAGGAAATTCACGGCTCCGCCTGGGCTCTTCTGGCCTGGGTGCCGAGATCTTCGGTTCTGAAACCAGATTTGAATTCTGGCCTCCGGGAGGCCTGTTTGTGTAGCCAGCTCTTCCCTGGTGGCAATTCCAGGAAACCGATTCTTCTCAAAAGCTTCAATGAGGATCCTGGCTTGGGCGCCGGTGATGGCCGTGCGCTTTCGTCGGCCTTCCTTGGGGACGCGTTCCTGAGCGTGAGGACGAGGCCCTTCCTCAGTCTGCACTTGCTGTTCAGCTGAGGAGCCTCGGGACTTGAGTCGACTCGGCCTCAGCTGTCGTGTTCTCTGGTTTTGAAACCAAATCTGAATTCTACATTCTGGAATGCCAATTGCTTCAGCCAGTTCTTCTCTGGCCGCTATACCAGGGTAGGGGTTCTGCTCAAACGATGCTTGCAGAGCACCCTTTTGACTCGAGCTCAGAACAACCCTCCTGCGTCGGGCTTCTCTTGGCAGAGAGTCTCTCGGGCTGCTCGTCCCCTCCATAGCGAGAAGAGTCGCCTGGGTTCCACGGAGTCAGCCGGCCAACTGAGCAGCTCCCGGAAGGGCGGCGGGACTGGCCGGTCAGGGCCCAGCGGGGGGCCCGCCCAGTCCACACCTACTTTCAGAGCTCCGCCCCTCATTCAATATTCATAACCCCGACGTGCTCACCGGAAGCGAGCCGAGGGTCACTTTAAGGAGAGGTTCAGAGGCCTCCAAATACTTCTGCGTCACACGCAATTCTTTTCCAAAGATCACTTGGATGGTGGGCGACCTCGCTGAGACATATCGAATCCTTTGGGTTCCCAGTACGTTCAAAGGACTCTCCTCTCTTCATGTTGATGGGTGGTGGCATTCTCCAAATCAAGGACTGCCACTACTGCCATGAGTTCTTTACTCACTCTCCTCGGCTTCCCCTGGAACACTTTCACTTTGTCGGCAAATCAATTGGCTGAAATTTGTGAAATGACCTGTGAGGAAACTGGATACTGGTGACTGCTTCCCCGGGTCGAACCAGCGATGTTACCGATCGGCATCGCATCCTGGACAGAGGGCAACCAGTCTCATGAAACCACAAGGTATGGCCGAGGCCAGTCACCTGACAAAACCAGACAACAGGAAATGCGACCTCCGTCTGCAAGCTTTCGAGGAAAGAAAACCAGCCGCCCGTGGGCATCCTCTCCTGCTTTTGCTTGCTACGTGAGGACATGCGTGATGGATGCGTGCGCCCACGGACAAGTTGGGCCTCTTGACACGGAGGGCTTGGGGTCACGGCGGTGTGGGGATCAAGTGAGATGGAACAAGGGAGGTAAAATCCAAAGTCCCTTCCCTTGATGAACAAAGTTTCTTGCCTCAACATCGAAGAAGCAAACACAAGGCAGAAGGAAAGAAGACAGAAGAAAGAAAGGAGGAGGGAAGGAAAGAAGGAAAGGCGAGACAACGAACGGAACGCTCCCAGGACTCTGCAATACCGTTTCCCGTTTCTTCAAGGAGGATCTGGGACGCTACCTTCAGAGGGTGTGCGTGTGTGTGTGCACGTGTGTGTCCCGACGCGTGACACAGACCTGCCGACAGACAGAGGAAGAGAGAGACTCTCACCGGCTCCTTCCTCGAGTCACCATTCTGAAGAAAAGGATCTTTGAAGAGTGAGAGAAACGGAGCAGTGAAGAGTGAGTACGGGTCTTCCCGGCACTTGCGATGTATACTGACGAACGCGAAAATCCCTCCGCTAAAGCACCCGAAGTCACCTGTGCCGATCTTGGCCGCAAGACGGTGTGTAGCTAGAAATCCCCAAATGGCACGTCAGTCCTCAGACGGCATGGACTAGAGCTGGGACTTTGACGGGGTTTTCGCTCGTTCATGAGAACAGAAGACGATGCAGGTGGATAAAGACAGTAGGAAGGACGGAAGTCGAGAGAGGTCTCAGTAAAGTGAACCAACGAAGTCACATTGAGCTTTGAAGCCTACTTTTAATGGAAAAGTGCAAACTCCCCTAACGGTGGAGGGTCCGTGATGTCGTTTTGGAACGTACCACTTGAAATGAAAGGGAAAGACTCAGATAAAGCAGGACATCCAGGAAGTTTCGAGGAGAGCGATACTTGATTCAGCAGGAGAACGGAAAGCTCTGGGAGTTAACGGGCACGTCAATACGTGAAAAATGCCTCCGGTTTGGGAAGACTGCCTTTCGCATGCTCTCGTCAAGGATTGCGAGGACTGCTAATGGAACTGCCCTGGCATTTTCTCTCCGTTATCGTGTTCAGATTCAACTTTTAACCCTACGTGCCCGCTCCGCCCCAGGCACACACACCCCGGAAGATGCCCACTCACACTCTCGGGGAGACAAGTCTTTTCTTCGGATCCTAGCCTGGGGAGTCAATTCTTACGAGATGGCTCTACAAGTACACTCCCACGTTTCGTTTCCAACTCTCAGAGCTACCAACAAGACGCCTTCAGGTCGTGCACAGACCAGAAAGGACCTACGGCATGTCCATCCGACCCCATCCGCGCCCCGTCTTCTCCGTTGCCTCCCCACCCCCCACCCCCTGCTTTCAGGCTCGAATTCTCTATTAGTGCGTTTTTCGTGCTTAAAACCAAGTCCGCTGAACTCGGTGTGTTTTAAAGAAGAAGAAATTGACTGCTTCCTCTTGCGGAGGCTGGGACGCCCAAAGTCCCCTCTGCTGGTGTGGACAGTGACCCAGGGCTCTCCCACTGCACGACGGTGGAAGCGGAGAGAGAAGAGCAGAGCAGAGGGCAGAGAGAGAGAAAGACAGACTCTCCTCTTGGAAAGCCCTCAGAAGCTCGCCCCTGACCACCGTTTTGAATCCACTCACTACTGCCTGGTCCTACAATCCGATCACCTCTTCACGGCCCCACCTCCCAACTACCATAATGGGATAGCCCACCCTCTTAACGCTCACAGTGGAGGCTCTTTCTGATACATAACATTTGGGGAAAACTTTTCAAGCTCCAATGAGTTCTGGGGGGACACCACTCCACCCACTACAACCTGCAAAGCGGCCAGAACGACAAAAACAATGTGAGTGTTTGTCCTTGAGACCTATTCTTCCCCACTTGGATTGCTTCCTGTTTGGACCTGGCCCAAGTAGCCAGGAAGGGAAGCACTCCACAGAGGAGGTTCCGTTTGCCATGCAAGTGCTTGTTCTCCTCAGAATTCAGTGAAAGCGCCCGTGGCCCTTTGCCCACGGTGTCCCCGGCGCCGCTCCGGTGCCCCGAAACAATCGTTGAGGCCAGGAAGTGAGAACACGAGTTGAGCCCTGCCCACAGCAATGACTACAGAGACTCTCTCGGGCCTGCCGAGTGCTTGCTGCTGGTTCCTGCCTCCGTCCTGCTCCCAAACACGATGTGCTCCTGGTTCATCCTTCCTCGCACCGAACCGATTCTGCATGAAAAAGCCAAGCCAAGGCAAGCCAAACCAAAGAGGTCTGCGTGGGGGTGTTGGGAAGAAAGCCTTGTTGCCCCTACAGTGGACTTTCCAGTGAGCTTTGCAGCACGTCTAGCAGAGCCTGAAATTCTCCTTCGCTGAGGGGCGGTTCAGGTGATGACGGAGGGTCGTTCCCCTCTGTCTCCAGATTCAGAAAGGCTTCGGCACTTTCCTGAAACTCTGGGCTCCAGAGGAGCTGATCGAGGAGGCTGGGGCTTCCTGCGGAGTGCTGGTCAGCTTGCTGGGGCGGCTGAGTTGGCTCCTGCTTCGGCAGTGCCTGCTGCTGCCACACGGCCACCTCGGCGTGTACAGGCTGCTGAGGGGGTGCTTCTCCGGCGGTCCATTGGAGCATCACACCCTGGTGCCCTGCCCTCGAGCATTGCCTCTGGTGGGAGGTGTCTTGCTGAGCCAGGGCCTGCCACAGTTGCTGAGGGCGACCAGCTTGTGGCTGACAAGAGGCCTTCAAGGGCAATACGGCCAGGCCAGGGTCTCCGGTGCCTTGGTCATCCTGGCGTCCGCTGTGGTATTGGGGCCACACAGGGGTCTGAGTGTGCGAGAGCCCCACTCCTAGTATGGGTGCTGTTGACGCGTGGCTCACGAGAGTGACCGGACCGTGAGACATCTCTCCAGCAGGCACAGGCTGGCTGGGCTGGACCATCGTGAGCCCCGCCGCCCGGCTCACGCGGCCCCCAGAGGGCGCTTCCCAAGGACCAAAGGCCGGGTGCAGTGGGGCCAACGCTTCTCCCGATGGCAGCGGGTTGCCGCCGAAACGAGGGCAGGGAGGAGCGTGAGCAGACACGCTGGGCGCGGTGCACAGGTGGCTCGGCTGCAGCTGAACACTCACGTCAGGTGTCCCACTTGAGCCTTCTGCCAGGAAATTCACGGCTCCGCCTGGGCTCTTCTGGCCTGGGTGCCGAGATCTTCGGTTCTGAAACCAGATTTGAATTCTGGCCTCCGGGAGGCCTGTTTGTGTAGCCAGCTCTTCCCTGGTGGCAATTCCAGGAAACCGATTCTTCTCAAAAGCTTCAATGAGGATCCTGGCTTGGGCGCCGGTGATGGCCGTGCGCTTTCGTCGGCCTTCCTTGGGGACGCGTTCCTGAGCGTGAGGACGAGGCCCTTCCTCAGTCTGCACTTGCTGTTCAGCTGAGGAGCCTCGGGACTTGAGTCGACTCGGCCTCAGCTGTCGTGTTCTCTGGTTTTGAAACCAAATCTGAATTCTACATTCTGGAATGCCAATTGCTTCAGCCAGTTCTTCTCTGGCCGCTATACCAGGGTAGGGGTTCTGCTCAAACGATGCTTGCAGAGCACCCTTTTGACTCGAGCTCAGAACAACCCTCCTGCGTCGGGCTTCTCTTGGCAGAGAGTCTCTCGGGCTGCTCGTCCCCTCCATAGCGAGAAGAGTCGCCTGGGTTCCACGGAGTCAGCCGGCCAACTGAGCAGCTCCCGGAAGGGCGGCGGGACTGGCCGGTCAGGGCCCAGCGGGGGGCCCGCCCAGTCCACACCTACTTTCAGAGCTCCGCCCCTCATTCAATATTCATAACCCCGACGTGCTCACCGGAAGCGAGCCGAGGGTCACTTTAAGGAGAGGTTCAGAGGCCTCCAAATACTTCTGCGTCACACGCAATTCTTTTCCAAAGATCACTTGGATGGTGGGCGACCTCACTGAGACATATCGAATCCTTTGGGTTCCCAGTACGTTCAAAGGACTCTCCTCTCTTCATGTTGATGGGTGGTGGCATTCTCCAAATCAAGGACTGCCACTACTGCCATGAGTTCTTTACTCACTCTCCTCGGCTTCCCCTGGAACACTTTCACTTTGTCGGCAAATCAATTGGCTGAAATTTGTGAAATGACCTGTGAGGAAACTGGATACTGGTGACTGCTTCCCCGGGTCGAACCAGCGATGTTACCGATCGGCATCGCATCCTGGACAGAGGGCAACCAGTCTCATGAAACCACAAGGTATGGCCGAGGCCAGTCACCTGACAAAACCAGACAACAGGAAATGCGACCTCCGTCTGCAAGCTTTCGAGGAAAGAAAACCAGCCGCCCGTGGGCATCCTCTCCTGCTTTTGCTTGCTACGTGAGGACATGCGTGATGGATGCGTGCGCCCACGGACAAGTTGGGCCTCTTGACACGGAGGGCTTGGGGTCACGGCGGTGTGGGGATCAAGTGAGATGGAACAAGGGAGGTAAAATCCAAAGTCCCTTCCCTTGATGAACAAAGTTTCTTGCCTCAACATCGAAGAAGCAAACACAAGGCAGAAGGAAAGAAGACAGAAGAAAGAAAGGAGGAGGGAAGGAAAGAAGGAAAGGCGAGACAACGAACGGAACGCTCCCAGGACTCTGCAATACCGTTTCCCGTTTCTTCAAGGAGGATCTGGGACGCTACCTTCAGAGGGTGTGCGTGTGTGTGTGCACGTGTGTGTCCCGACGCGTGACACAGACCTGCCGACAGACAGAGGAAGAGAGAGACTCTCACCGGCTCCTTCCTCGAGTCACCATTCTGAAGAAAAGGATCTTTGAAGAGTGAGAGAAACGGAGCAGTGAAGAGTGAGTACGGGTCTTCCCGGCACTTGCGATGTATACTGACGAACGCGAAAATCCCTCCGCTAAAGCACCCGAAGTCACCTGTGCCGATCTTGGCCGCAAGACGGTGTGTAGCTAGAAATCCCCAAATGGCACGTCAGTCCTCAGACGGCATGGACTAGAGCTGGGACTTTGACGGGGTTTTCGCTCGTTCATGAGAACAGAAGACGATGCAGGTGGATAAAGACAGTAGGAAGGACGGAAGTCGAGAGAGGTCTCAGTAAAGTGAACCAACGAAGTCACATTGAGCTTTGAAGCCTACTTTTAATGGAAAAGTGCAAACTCCCCTAACGGTGGAGGGTCCGTGATGTCGTTTTGGAACGTACCACTTGAAATGAAAGGGAAAGACTCAGATAAAGCAGGACATCCAGGAAGTTTCGAGGAGAGCGATACTTGATTCAGCAGGAGAACGGAAAGCTCTGGGAGTTAACGGGCACGTCAATACGTGAAAAATGCCTCCGGTTTGGGAAGACTGCCTTTCGCATGCTCTCGTCAAGGATTGCGAGGACTGCTAATGGAACTGCCCTGGCATTTTCTCTCCGTTATCGTGTTCAGATTCAACTTTTAACCCTACGTGCCCGCTCCGCCCCAGGCACACACACCCCGGAAGATGCCCACTCACACTCTCGGGGAGACAAGTCTTTTCTTCGGATCCTAGCCTGGGGAGTCAATTCTTACGAGATGGCTCTACAAGTACACTCCCACGTTTCGTTTCCAACTCTCAGAGCTACCAACAAGACGCCTTCAGGTCGTGCACAGACCAGAAAGGACCTACGGCATGTCCATCCGACCCCATCCGCGCCCCGTCTTCTCCGTTGCCTCCCCACCCCCCACCCCCTGCTTTCAGGCTCGAATTCTCTATTAGTGCGTTTTTCGTGCTTAAAACCAAGTCCGCTGAACTCGGTGTGTTTTAAAGAAGAAGAAATTGACTGCTTCCTCTTGCGGAGGCTGGGACGCCCAAAGTCCCCTCTGCTGGTGTGGACAGTGACCCAGGGCTCTCCCACTGCACGACGGTGGAAGCGGAGAGAGAAGAGCAGAGCAGAGGGCAGAGAGAGAGAAAGACAGACTCTCCTCTTGGAAAGCCCTCAGAAGCTCGCCCCTGACCACCGTTTTGAATCCACTCACTACTGCCTGGTCCTACAATCCGATCACCTCTTCACGGCCCCACCTCCCAACTACCATAATGGGATAGCCCACCCTCTTAACGCTCACAGTGGAGGCTCTTTCTGATACATAACATTTGGGGAAAACTTTTCAAGCTCCAATGAGTTCTGGGGGGACACCACTCCACCCACTACAACCTGCAAAGCGGCCAGAACGACAAAAACAATGTGAGTGTTTGTCCTTGAGACCTATTCTTCCCCACTTGGATTGCTTCCTGTTTGGACCTGGCCCAAGTAGCCAGGAAGGGAAGCACTCCACAGAGGAGGTTCCGTTTGCCATGCAAGTGCTTGTTCTCCTCAGAATTCAGTGAAAGCGCCCGTGGCCCTTTGCCCACGGTGTCCCCGGCGCCGCTCCGGTGCCCCGAAACAATCGTTGAGGCCAGGAAGTGAGAACACGAGTTGAGCCCTGCCCACAGCAATGACTACAGAGACTCTCTCGGGCCTGCCGAGTGCTTGCTGCTGGTTCCTGCCTCCGTCCTGCTCCCAAACACGATGTGCTCCTGGTTCATCCTTCCTCGCACCGAACCGATTCTGCATGAAAAAGCCAAGCCAAGGCAAGCCAAACCAAAGAGGTCTGCGTGGGGGTGTTGGGAAGAAAGCCTTGTTGCCCCTACAGTGGACTTTCCAGTGAGCTTTGCAGCACGTCTAGCAGAGCCTGAAATTCTCCTTCGCTGAGGGGCGGTTCAGGTGATGACGGAGGGTCGTTCCCCTCTGTCTCCAGATTCAGAAAGGCTTCGGCACTTTCCTGAAACTCTGGGCTCCAGAGGAGCTGATCGAGGAGGCTGGGGCTTCCTGCGGAGTGCTGGTCAGCTTGCTGGGGCGGCTGAGTTGGCTCCTGCTTCGGCAGTGCCTGCTGCTGCCACACGGCCACCTCGGCGTGTACAGGCTGCTGAGGGGGTGCTTCTCCGGCGGTCCATTGGAGCATCACACCCTGGTGCCCTGCCCTCGAGCATTGCCTCTGGTGGGAGGTGTCTTGCTGAGCCAGGGCCTGCCACAGTTGCTGAGGGCGACCAGCTTGTGGCTGACAAGAGGCCTTCAAGGGCAATACGGCCAGGCCAGGGTCTCCGGTGCCTTGGTCATCCTGGCGTCCGCTGTGGTATTGGGGCCACACAGGGGTCTGAGTGTGCGAGAGCCCCACTCCTAGTATGGGTGCTGTTGACGCGTGGCTCACGAGAGTGACCGGACCGTGAGACATCTCTCCAGCAGGCACAGGCTGGCTGGGCTGGACCATCGTGAGCCCCGCCGCCCGGCTCACGCGGCCCCCAGAGGGCGCTTCCCAAGGACCAAAGGCCGGGTGCAGTGGGGCCAACGCTTCTCCCGATGGCAGCGGGTTGCCGCCGAAACGAGGGCAGGGAGGAGCGTGAGCAGACACGCTGGGCGCGGTGCACAGGTGGCTCGGCTGCAGCTGAACACTCACGTCAGGTGTCCCACTTGAGCCTTCTGCCAGGAAATTCACGGCTCCGCCTGGGCTCTTCTGGCCTGGGTGCCGAGATCTTCGGTTCTGAAACCAGATTTGAATTCTGGCCTCCGGGAGGCCTGTTTGTGTAGCCAGCTCTTCCCTGGTGGCAATTCCAGGAAACCGATTCTTCTCAAAAGCTTCAATGAGGATCCTGGCTTGGGCGCCGGTGATGGCCGTGCGCTTTCGTCGGCCTTCCTTGGGGACGCGTTCCTGAGCGTGAGGACGAGGCCCTTCCTCAGTCTGCACTTGCTGTTCAGCTGAGGAGCCTCGGGACTTGAGTCGACTCGGCCTCAGCTGTCGTGTTCTCTGGTTTTGAAACCAAATCTGAATTCTACATTCTGGAATGCCAATTGCTTCAGCCAGTTCTTCTCTGGCCGCTATACCAGGGTAGGGGTTCTGCTCAAACGATGCTTGCAGAGCACCCTTTTGACTCGAGCTCAGAACAACCCTCCTGCGTCGGGCTTCTCTTGGCAGAGAGTCTCTCGGGCTGCTCGTCCCCTCCATAGCGAGAAGAGTCGCCTGGGTTCCACGGAGTCAGCCGGCCAACTGAGCAGCTCCCGGAAGGGCGGCGGGACTGGCCGGTCAGGGCCCAGCGGGGGGCCCGCCCAGTCCACACCTACTTTCAGAGCTCCGCCCCTCATTCAATATTCATAACCCCGACGTGCTCACCGGAAGCAAGCCGAGGGTCACTTTAAGGAGAGGTTCAGAGGCCTCCAAATACTTCTGCGTCACACGCAATTCTTTTCCAAAGATCACTTGGATGGTGGGCGACCTCGCTGAGACATATCGAATCCTTTGGGTTCCCAGTACGTTCAAAGGACTCTCCTCTCTTCATGTTGATGGGTGGTGGCATTCTCCAAATCAAGGACTGCCACTACTGCCATGAGTTCTTTACTCACTCTCCTCGGCTTCCCCTGGAACACTTTCACTTTGTCGGCAAATCAATTGGCTGAAATTTGTGAAATGACCTGTGAGGAAACTGGATACTGGTGACTGCTTCCCCGGGTCGAACCAGCGATGTTACCGATCGGCATCGCATCCTGGACAGAGGGCAACCAGTCTCATGAAACCACAAGGTATGGCCGAGGCCAGTCACCTGACAAAACCAGACAACAGGAAATGCGACCTCCGTCTGCAAGCTTTCGAGGAAAGAAAACCAGCCGCCCGTGGGCATCCTCTCCTGCTTTTGCTTGCTACGTGAGGACATGCGTGATGGATGCGTGCGCCCACGGACAAGTTGGGCCTCTTGACACGGAGGGCTTGGGGTCACGGCGGTGTGGGGATCAAGTGAGATGGAACAAGGGAGGTAAAATCCAAAGTCCCTTCCCTTGATGAACAAAGTTTCTTGCCTCAACATCGAAGAAGCAAACACAAGGCAGAAGGAAAGAAGACAGAAGAAAGAAAGGAGGAGGGAAGGAAAGAAGGAAAGGCGAGACAACGAACGGAACGCTCCCAGGACTCTGCAATACCGTTTCCCGTTTCTTCAAGGAGGATCTGGGACGCTACCTTCAGAGGGTGTGCGTGTGTGTGTGCACGTGTGTGTCCCGACGCGTGACACAGACCTGCCGACAGACAGAGGAAGAGAGAGACTCTCACTGGCTCCTTCCTCGAGTCACCATTCTGAAGAAAAGGATCTTTGAAGAGTGAGAGAAACGGAGCAGTGAAGAGTGAGTACGGGTCTTCCCGGCACTTGCGATGTATACTGACGAACGCGAAAATCCCTCCGCTAAAGCACCCGAAGTCACCTGTGCCGATCTTGGCCGCAAGACGGTGTGTAGCTAGAAATCCCCAAATGGCACGTCAGTCCTCAGACGGCATGGACTAGAGCTGGGACTTTGACGGGGTTTTCGCTCGTTCATGAGAACAGAAGACGATGCAGGTGGATAAAGACAGTAGGAAGGACGGAAGTCGAGAGAGGTCTCAGTAAAGTGAACCAACGAAGTCACATTGAGCTTTGAAGCCTACTTTTAATGGAAAAGTGCAAACTCCCCTAACGGTGGAGGGTCCGTGATGTCGTTTTGGAACGTACCACTTGAAATGAAAGGGAAAGACTCAGATAAAGCAGGACATCCAGGAAGTTTCGAGGAGAGCGATACTTGATTCAGCAGGAGAACGGAAAGCTCTGGGAGTTAACGGGCACGTCAATACGTGAAAAATGCCTCCGGTTTGGGAAGACTGCCTTTCGCATGCTCTCGTCAAGGATTGCGAGGACTGCTAATGGAACTGCCCTGGCATTTTCTCTCCGTTATCGTGTTCAGATTCAACTTTTAACCCTACGTGCCCGCTCCGCCCCAGGCACACACACCCCGGAAGATGCCCACTCACACTCTCGGGGAGACAAGTCTTTTCTTCGGATCCTAGCCTGGGGAGTCAATTCTTACGAGATGGCTCTACAAGTACACTCCCACGTTTCGTTTCCAACTCTCGGAGCTACCAACAAGACGCCTTCAGGTCGTGCACAGACCAGAAAGGACCTACGGCATGTCCATCCGACCCCATCCGCGCCCCGTCTTCTCCGTTGCCTCCCCACCCCCCACCCCCTGCTTTCAGGCTCGAATTCTCTATTAGTGCGTTTTTCGTGCTTAAAACCAAGTCCGCTGAACTCGGTGTGTTTTAAAGAAGAAGAAATTGACTGCTTCCTCTTGCGGAGGCTGGGACGCCCAAAGTCCCCTCTGCTGGTGTGGACAGTGACCCAGGGCTCTCCCACTGCACGACGGTGGAAGCGGAGAGAGAAGAGCAGAGCAGAGGGCAGAGAGAGAGAAAGACAGACTCTCCTCTTGGAAAGCCCTCAGAAGCTCGCCCCTGACCACCGTTTTGAATCCACTCACTACTGCCTGGTCCTACAATCCGATCACCTCTTCACGGCCCCACCTCCCAACTACCATAATGGGATAGCCCACCCTCTTAACGCTCACAGTGGAGGCTCTTTCTGATACATAACATTTGGGGAAAACTTTTCAAGCTCCAATGAGTTCTGGGGGGACACCACTCCACCCACTACAACCTGCAAAGCGGCCAGAACGACAAAAACAATGTGAGTGTTTGTCCTTGAGGCCTATTCTTCCCCACTTGGATTGCTTCCTGTTTGGACCTGGCCCAAGTAGCCAGGAAGGGAAGCACTCCACAGAGGAGGTTCCGTTTGCCATGCAAGTGCTTGTTCTCCTCAGAATTCAGTGAAAGCGCCCGTGGCCCTTTGCCCACGGTGTCCCCGGCGCCGCTCCGGTGCCCCGAAACAATCGTTGAGGCCAGGAAGTGAGAACACGAGTTGAGCCCTGCCCACAGCAATGACTACAGAGACTCTCTCGGGCCTGCCGAGTGCTTGCTGCTGGTTCCTGCCTCCGTCCTGCTCCCAAACACGATGTGCTCCTGGTTCATCCTTCCTCGCACCGAACCGATTCTGCATGAAAAAGCCAAGCCAAGGCAAGCCAAACCAAAGAGGTCTGCGTGGGGGTGTTGGGAAGAAAGCCTTGTTGCCCCTACAGTGGACTTTCCAGTGAGCTTTGCAGCACGTCTAGCAGAGCCTGAAATTCTCCTTCGCTGAGGGGCGGTTCAGGTGATGACGGAGGGTCGTTCCCCTCTGTCTCCAGATTCAGAAAGGCTTCGGCACTTTCCTGAAACTCTGGGCTCCAGAGGAGCTGATCGAGGAGGCTGGGGCTTCCTGCGGAGTGCTGGTCAGCTTGCTGGGGCGGCTGAGTTGGCTCCTGCTTCGGCAGTGCCTGCTGCTGCCACACGGCCACCTCGGCGTGTACAGGCTGCTGAGGGGGTGCTTCTCCGGCGGTCCATTGGAGCATCACACCCTGGTGCCCTGCCCTCGAGCATTGCCTCTGGTGGGAGGTGTCTTGCTGAGCCAGGGCCTGCCACAGTTGCTGAGGGCGACCAGCTTGTGGCTGACAAGAGGCCTTCAAGGGCAATACGGCCAGGCCAGGGTCTCCGGTGCCTTGGTCATCCTGGCGTCCGCTGTGGTATTGGGGCCACACAGGGGTCTGAGTGTGCGAGAGCCCCACTCCTAGTATGGGTGCTGTTGACGCGTGGCTCACGAGAGTGACCGGACCGTGAGACATCTCTCCAGCAGGCACAGGCTGGCTGGGCTGGACCATCGTGAGCCCCGCCGCCCGGCTCACGCGGCCCCCAGAGGGCGCTTCCCAAGGACCAAAGGCCGGGTGCAGTGGGGCCAACGCTTCTCCCGATGGCAGCGGGTTGCCGCCGAAACGAGGGCAGGGAGGAGCGTGAGCAGACACGCTGGGCGCGGTGCACAGGTGGCTCGGCTGCAGCTGAACACTCACGTCAGGTGTCCCACTTGAGCCTTCTGCCAGGAAATTCACGGCTCCGCCTGGGCTCTTCTGGCCTGGGTGCCGAGATCTTCGGTTCTGAAACCAGATTTGAATTCTGGCCTCCGGGAGGCCTGTTTGTGTAGCCAGCTCTTCCCTGGTGGCAATTCCAGGAAACCGATTCTTCTCAAAAGCTTCAATGAGGATCCTGGCTTGGGCGCCGGTGATGGCCGTGCGCTTTCGTCGGCCTTCCTTGGGGACGCGTTCCTGAGCGTGAGGACGAGGCCCTTCCTCAGTCTGCACTTGCTGTTCAGCTGAGGAGCCTCGGGACTTGAGTCGACTCGGCCTCAGCTGTCGTGTTCTCTGGTTTTGAAACCAAATCTGAATTCTACATTCTGGAATGCCAATTGCTTCAGCCAGTTCTTCTCTGGCCGCTATACCAGGGTAGGGGTTCTGCTCAAACGATGCTTGCAGAGCACCCTTTTGACTCGAGCTCAGAACAACCCTCCTGCGTCGGGCTTCTCTTGGCAGAGAGTCTCTCGGGCTGCTCGTCCCCTCCATAGCGAGAAGAGTCGCCTGGGTTCCACGGAGTCAGCCGGCCAACTGAGCAGCTCCCGGAAGGGCGGCGGGACTGGCCGGTCAGGGCCCAGCGGGGGGCCCGCCCAGTCCACACCTACTTTCAGAGCTCCGCCCCTCATTCAATATTCATAACCCCGACGTGCTCACCGGAAGCGAGCCGAGGGTCACTTTAAGG
Organism: Cynocephalus volans; assembly: GCF_027409185.1. Taxonomy (NCBI): domain Eukaryota; kingdom Metazoa; phylum Chordata; class Mammalia; order Dermoptera; family Cynocephalidae; genus Cynocephalus; species Cynocephalus volans. The sequence continues at coordinate 90,105,292 of NC_084466.1, forward strand.
AGAGGTTCAGAGGCCTCCAAATACTTCTGCGTCACACGCAATTCTTTTCCAAAGATCACTTGGATGGTGGGCGACCTCGCTGAGACATATCGAATCCTTTGGGTTCCCAGTACGTTCAAAGGACTCTCCTCTCTTCATGTTGATGGGTGGTGGCATTCTCCAAATCAAGGACTGCCACTACTGCCATGAGTTCTTTACTCACTCTCCTCGGCTTCCCCTGGAACACTTTCACTTTGTCGGCAAATCAATTGGCTGAAATTTGTGAAATGACCTGTGAGGAAACTGGATACTGGTGACTGCTTCCCCGGGTCGAACCAGCGATGTTACCGATCGGCATCGCATCCTGGACAGAGGGCAACCAGTCTCATGAAACCACAAGGTATGGCCGAGGCCAGTCACCTGACAAAACCAGACAACAGGAAATGCGACCTCCGTCTGCAAGCTTTCGAGGAAAGAAAACCAGCCGCCCGTGGGCATCCTCTCCTGCTTTTGCTTGCTACGTGAGGACATGCGTGATGGATGCGTGCGCCCACGGACAAGTTGGGCCTCTTGACACGGAGGGCTTGGGGTCACGGCGGTGTGGGGATCAAGTGAGATGGAACAAGGGAGGTAAAATCCAAAGTCCCTTCCCTTGATGAACAAAGTTTCTTGCCTCAACATCGAAGAAGCAAACACAAGGCAGAAGGAAAGAAGACAGAAGAAAGAAAGGAGGAGGGAAGGAAAGAAGGAAAGGCGAGACAACGAACGGAACGCTCCCAGGACTCTGCAATACCGTTTCCCGTTTCTTCAAGGAGGATCTGGGACGCTACCTTCAGAGGGTGTGCGTGTGTGTGTGCACGTGTGTGTCCCGACGCGTGACACAGACCTGCCGACAGACAGAGGAAGAGAGAGACTCTCACTGGCTCCTTCCTCGAGTCACCATTCTGAAGAAAAGGATCTTTGAAGAGTGAGAGAAACGGAGCAGTGAAGAGTGAGTACGGGTCTTCCCGGCACTTGCGATGTATACTGACGAACGCGAAAATCCCTCCGCTAAAGCACCCGAAGTCACCTGTGCCGATCTTGGCCGCAAGACGGTGTGTAGCTAGAAATCCCCAAATGGCACGTCAGTCCTCAGACGGCATGGACTAGAGCTGGGACTTTGACGGGGTTTTCGCTCGTTCATGAGAACAGAAGACGATGCAGGTGGATAAAGACAGTAGGAAGGACGGAAGTCGAGAGAGGTCTCAGTAAAGTGAACCAACGAAGTCACATTGAGCTTTGAAGCCTACTTTTAATGGAAAAGTGCAAACTCCCCTAACGGTGGAGGGTCCGTGATGTCGTTTTGGAACGTACCACTTGAAATGAAAGGGAAAGACTCAGATAAAGCAGGACATCCAGGAAGTTTCGAGGAGAGCGATACTTGATTCAGCAGGAGAACGGAAAGCTCTGGGAGTTAACGGGCACGTCAATACGTGAAAAATGCCTCCGGTTTGGGAAGACTGCCTTTCGCATGTTCTCGTCAAGGATTGCGAGGACTGCTAATGGAACTGCCCTGGCATTTTCTCTCCGTTATCGTGTTCAGATTCAACTTTTAACCCTACGTGCCCGCTCCGCCCCAGGCACACACACCCCGGAAGATGCCCACTCACACTCTCGGGGAGACAAGTCTTTTCTTCGGATCCTAGCCTGGGGAGTCAATTCTTACGAGATGGCTCTACAAGTACACTCCCACGTTTCGTTTCCAACTCTCGGAGCTACCAACAAGACGCCTTCAGGTCGTGCACAGACCAGAAAGGACCTACGGCATGTCCATCCGACCCCATCCGCGCCCCGTCTTCTCCGTTGCCTCCCCACCCCCCACCCCCTGCTTTCAGGCTCGAATTCTCTATTAGTGCGTTTTTCGTGCTTAAAACCAAGTCCGCTGAACTCGGTGTGTTTTAAAGAAGAAGAAATTGACTGCTTCCTCTTGCGGAGGCTGGGACGCCCAAAGTCCCCTCTGCTGGTGTGGACAGTGACCCAGGGCTCTCCCACTGCACGACGGTGGAAGCGGAGAGAGAAGAGCAGAGCAGAGGGCAGAGAGAGAGAAAGACAGACTCTCCTCTTGGAAAGCCCTCAGAAGCTCGCCCCTGACCACCGTTTTGAATCCACTCACTACTGCCTGGTCCTACAATCCGATCACCTCTTCACGGCCCCACCTCCCAACTACCATAATGGGATAGCCCACCCTCTTAACGCTCACAGTGGAGGCTCTTTCTGATACATAACATTTGGGGAAAACTTTTCAAGCTCCAATGAGTTCTGGGGGGACACCACTCCACCCACTACAACCTGCAAAGCGGCCAGAACGACAAAAACAATGTGAGTGTTTGTCCTTGAGGCCTATTCTTCCCCACTTGGATTGCTTCCTGTTTGGACCTGGCCCAAGTAGCCAGGAAGGGAAGCACTCCACAGAGGAGGTTCCGTTTGCCATGCAAGTGCTTGTTCTCCTCAGAATTCAGTGAAAGCGCCCGTGGCCCTTTGCCCACGGTGTCCCCGGCGCCGCTCCGGTGCCCCGAAACAATCGTTGAGGCCAGGAAGTGAGAACACGAGTTGAGCCCTGCCCACAGCAATGACTACAGAGACTCTCTCGGGCCTGCCGAGTGCTTGCTGCTGGTTCCTGCCTCCGTCCTGCTCCCAAACACGATGTGCTCCTGGTTCATCCTTCCTCGCACCGAACCGATTCTGCATGAAAAAGCCAAGCCAAGGCAAGCCAAACCAAAGAGGTCTGCGTGGGGGTGTTGGGAAGAAAGCCTTGTTGCCCCTACAGTGGACTTTCCAGTGAGCTTTGCAGCACGTCTAGCAGAGCCTGAAATTCTCCTTCGCTGAGGGGCGGTTCAGGTGATGACGGAGGGTCGTTCCCCTCTGTCTCCAGATTCAGAAAGGCTTCGGCACTTTCCTGAAACTCTGGGCTCCAGAGGAGCTGATCGAGGAGGCTGGGGCTTCCTGCGGAGTGCTGGTCAGCTTGCTGGGGCGGCTGAGTTGGCTCCTGCTTCGGCAGTGCCTGCTGCTGCCACACGGCCACCTCGGCGTGTACAGGCTGCTGAGGGGGTGCTTCTCCGGCGGTCCATTGGAGCATCACACCCTGGTGCCCTGCCCTCGAGCATTGCCTCTGGTGGGAGGTGTCTTGCTGAGCCAGGGCCTGCCACAGTTGCTGAGGGCGACCAGCTTGTGGCTGACAAGAGGCCTTCAAGGGCAATACGGCCAGGCCAGGGTCTCCGGTGCCTTGGTCATCCTGGCGTCCGCTGTGGTATTGGGGCCACACAGGGGTCTGAGTGTGCGAGAGCCCCACTCCTAGTATGGGTGCTGTTGACGCGTGGCTCACGAGAGTGACCGGACCGTGAGACATCTCTCCAGCAGGCACAGGCTGGCTGGGCTGGACCATCGTGAGCCCCGCCGCCCGGCTCACGCGGCCCCCAGAGGGCGCTTCCCAAGGACCAAAGGCCGGGTGCAGTGGGGCCAACGCTTCTCCCGATGGCAGCGGGTTGCCGCCGAAACGAGGGCAGGGAGGAGCGTGAGCAGACACGCTGGGCGCGGTGCACAGGTGGCTCGGCTGCAGCTGAACACTCACGTCAGGTGTCCCACTTGAGCCTTCTGCCAGGAAATTCACGGCTCCGCCTGGGCTCTTCTGGCCTGGGTGCCGAGATCTTCGGTTCTGAAACCAGATTTGAATTCTGGCCTCCGGGAGGCCTGTTTGTGTAGCCAGCTCTTCCCTGGTGGCAATTCCAGGAAACCGATTCTTCTCAAAAGCTTCAATGAGGATCCTGGCTTGGGCGCCGGTGATGGCCGTGCGCTTTCGTCGGCCTTCCTTGGGGACGCGTTCCTGAGCGTGAGGACGAGGCCCTTCCTCAGTCTGCACTTGCTGTTCAGCTGAGGAGCCTCGGGACTTGAGTCGACTCGGCCTCAGCTGTCGTGTTCTCTGGTTTTGAAACCAAATCTGAATTCTACATTCTGGAATGCCAATTGCTTCAGCCAGTTCTTCTCTGGCCGCTATACCAGGGTAGGGGTTCTGCTCAAACGATGCTTGCAGAGCACCCTTTTGACTCGAGCTCAGAACAACCCTCCTGCGTCGGGCTTCTCTTGGCAGAGAGTCTCTCGGGCTGCTCGTCCCCTCCATAGCGAGAAGAGTCGCCTGGGTTCCACGGAGTCAGCCGGCCAACTGAGCAGCTCCCGGAAGGGCGGCGGGACTGGCCGGTCAGGGCCCAGCGGGGGGCCCGCCCAGTCCACACCTACTTTCAGAGCTCCGCCCCTCATTCAATATTCATAACCCCGACGTGCTCACCGGAAGCGAGCCGAGGGTCACTTTAAGGAGAGGTTCAGAGGCCTCCAAATACTTCTGCGTCACACGCAATTCTTTTCCAAAGATCACTTGGATGGTGGGCGACCTCGCTGAGACATATCGAATCCTTTGGGTTCCCAGTACGTTCAAAGGACTCTCCTCTCTTCATGTTGATGGGTGGTGGCATTCTCCAAATCAAGGACTGCCACTACTGCCATGAGTTCTTTACTCACTCTCCTCGGCTTCCCCTGGAACACTTTCACTTTGTCGGCAAATCAATTGGCTGAAATTTGTGAAATGACCTGTGAGGAAACTGGATACTGGTGACTGCTTCCCCGGGTCGAACCAGCGATGTTACCGATCGGCATCGCATCCTGGACAGAGGGCAACCAGTCTCATGAAACCACAAGGTATGGCCGAGGCCAGTCACCTGACAAAACCAGACAACAGGAAATGCGACCTCCGTCTGCAAGCTTTCGAGGAAAGAAAACCAGCCGCCCGTGGGCATCCTCTCCTGCTTTTGCTTGCTACGTGAGGACATGCGTGATGGATGCGTGCGCCCACGGACAAGTTGGGCCTCTTGACACGGAGGGCTTGGGGTCACGGCGGTGTGGGGATCAAGTGAGATGGAACAAGGGAGGTAAAATCCAAAGTCCCTTCCCTTGATGAACAAAGTTTCTTGCCTCAACATCGAAGAAGCAAACACAAGGCAGAAGGAAAGAAGACAGAAGAAAGAAAGGAGGAGGGAAGGAAAGAAGGAAAGGCGAGACAACGAACGGAACGCTCCCAGGACTCTGCAATACCGTTTCCCGTTTCTTCAAGGAGGATCTGGGACGCTACCTTCAGAGGGTGTGCGTGTGTGTGTGCACGTGTGTGTCCCGACGCGTGACACAGACCTGCCGACAGACAGAGGAAGAGAGAGACTCTCACTGGCTCCTTCCTCGAGTCACCATTCTGAAGAAAAGGATCTTTGAAGAGTGAGAGAAACGGAGCAGTGAAGAGTGAGTACGGGTCTTCCCGGCACTTGCGATGTATACTGACGAACGCGAAAATCCCTCCGCTAAAGCACCCGAAGTCACCTGTGCCGATCTTGGCCGCAAGACGGTGTGTAGCTAGAAATCCCCAAATGGCACGTCAGTCCTCAGACGGCATGGACTAGAGCTGGGACTTTGACGGGGTTTTCGCTCGTTCATGAGAACAGAAGACGATGCAGGTGGATAAAGACAGTAGGAAGGACGGAAGTCGAGAGAGGTCTCAGTAAAGTGAACCAACGAAGTCACATTGAGCTTTGAAGCCTACTTTTAATGGAAAAGTGCAAACTCCCCTAACGGTGGAGGGTCCGTGATGTCGTTTTGGAACGTACCACTTGAAATGAAAGGGAAAGACTCAGATAAAGCAGGACATCCAGGAAGTTTCGAGGAGAGCGATACTTGATTCAGCAGGAGAACGGAAAGCTCTGGGAGTTAACGGGCACGTCAATACGTGAAAAATGCCTCCGGTTTGGGAAGACTGCCTTTCGCATGCTCTCGTCAAGGATTGCGAGGACTGCTAATGGAACTGCCCTGGCATTTTCTCTCCGTTATCGTGTTCAGATTCAACTTTTAACCCTACGTGCCCGCTCCGCCCCAGGCACACACACCCCGGAAGATGCCCACTCACACTCTCGGGGAGACAAGTCTTTTCTTCGGATCCTAGCCTGGGGAGTCAATTCTTACGAGATGGCTCTACAAGTACACTCCCACGTTTCGTTTCCAACTCTCGGAGCTACCAACAAGACGCCTTCAGGTCGTGCACAGACCAGAAAGGACCTACGGCATGTCCATCCGACCCCATCCGCGCCCCGTCTTCTCCGTTGCCTCCCCACCCCCCACCCCCTGCTTTCAGGCTCGAATTCTCTATTAGTGCGTTTTTCGTGCTTAAAACCAAGTCCGCTGAACTCGGTGTGTTTTAAAGAAGAAGAAATTGACTGCTTCCTCTTGCGGAGGCTGGGACGCCCAAAGTCCCCTCTGCTGGTGTGGACAGTGACCCAGGGCTCTCCCACTGCACGACGGTGGAAGCGGAGAGAGAAGAGCAGAGCAGAGGGCAGAGAGAGAGAAAGACAGACTCTCCTCTTGGAAAGCCCTCAGAAGCTCGCCCCTGACCACCGTTTTGAATCCACTCACTACTGCCTGGTCCTACAATCCGATCACCTCTTCACGGCCCCACCTCCCAACTACCATAATGGGATAGCCCACCCTCTTAACGCTCACAGTGGAGGCTCTTTCTGATACATAACATTTGGGGAAAACTTTTCAAGCTCCAATGAGTTCTGGGGGGACACCACTCCACCCACTACAACCTGCAAAGCGGCCAGAACGACAAAAACAATGTGAGTGTTTGTCCTTGAGACCTATTCTTCCCCACTTGGATTGCTTCCTGTTTGGACCTGGCCCAAGTAGCCAGGAAGGGAAGCACTCCACAGAGGAGGTTCCGTTTGCCATGCAAGTGCTTGTTCTCCTCAGAATTCAGTGAAAGCGCCCGTGGCCCTTTGCCCACGGTGTCCCCGGCGCCGCTCCGGTGCCCCGAAACAATCGTTGAGGCCAGGAAGTGAGAACACGAGTTGAGCCCTGCCCACAGCAATGACTACAGAGACTCTCTCGGGCCTGCCGAGTGCTTGCTGCTGGTTCCTGCCTCCGTCCTGCTCCCAAACACGATGTGCTCCTGGTTCATCCTTCCTCGCACCGAACCGATTCTGCATGAAAAAGCCAAGCCAAGGCAAGCCAAACCAAAGAGGTCTGCGTGGGGGTGTTGGGAAGAAAGCCTTGTTGCCCCTACAGTGGACTTTCCAGTGAGCTTTGCAGCACGTCTAGCAGAGCCTGAAATTCTCCTTCGCTGAGGGGCGGTTCAGGTGATGACGGAGGGTCGTTCCCCTCTGTCTCCAGATTCAGAAAGGCTTCGGCACTTTCCTGAAACTCTGGGCTCCAGAGGAGCTGATCGAGGAGGCTGGGGCTTCCTGCGGAGTGCTGGTCAGCTTGCTGGGGCGGCTGAGTTGGCTCCTGCTTCGGCAGTGCCTGCTGCTGCCACACGGCCACCTCGGCGTGTACAGGCTGCTGAGGGGGTGCTTCTCTGGCGGTCCATTGGAGCATCACACCCTGGTGCCCTGCCCTCGAGCATTGCCTCTGGTGGGAGGTGTCTTGCTGAGCCAGGGCCTGCCACAGTTGCTGAGGGCGACCAGCTTGTGGCTGACAAGAGGCCTTCAAGGGCAATACGGCCAGGCCAGGGTCTCCGGTGCCTTGGTCATCCTGGCGTCCGCTGTGGTATTGGGGCCACACAGGGGTCTGAGTGTGCGAGAGCCCCACTCCTAGTATGGGTGCTGTTGACGCGTGGCTCACGAGAGTGACCGGACCGTGAGACATCTCTCCAGCAGGCACAGGCTGGCTGGGCTGGACCATCGTGAGCCCCGCCGCCCGGCTCACGCGGCCCCCAGAGGGCGCTTCCCAAGGACCAAAGGCCGGGTGCAGTGGGGCCAACGCTTCTCCCGATGGCAGCGGGTTGCCGCCGAAACGAGGGCAGGGAGGAGCGTGAGCAGACACGCTGGGCGCGGTGCACAGGTGGCTCGGCTGCAGCTGAACACTCACGTCAGGTGTCCCACTTGAGCCTTCTGCCAGGAAATTCACGGCTCCGCCTGGGCTCTTCTGGCCTGGGTGCCGAGATCTTCGGTTCTGAAACCAGATTTGAATTCTGGCCTCCGGGAGGCCTGTTTGTGTAGCCAGCTCTTCCCTGGTGGCAATTCCAGGAAACCGATTCTTCTCAAAAGCTTCAATGAGGATCCTGGCTTGGGCGCCGGTGATGGCCGTGCGCTTTCGTCGGCCTTCCTTGGGGACGCGTTCCTGAGCGTGAGGACGAGGCCCTTCCTCAGTCTGCACTTGCTGTTCAGCTGAGGAGCCTCGGGACTTGAGTCGACTCGGCCTCAGCTGTCGTGTTCTCTGGTTTTGAAACCAAATCTGAATTCTACATTCTGGAATGCCAATTGCTTCAGCCAGTTCTTCTCTGGCCGCTATACCAGGGTAGGGGTTCTGCTCAAACGATGCTTGCAGAGCACCCTTTTGACTCGAGCTCAGAACAACCCTCCTGCGTCGGGCTTCTCTTGGCAGAGAGTCTCTCGGGCTGCTCGTCCCCTCCATAGCGAGAAGAGTCGCCTGGGTTCCACGGAGTCAGCCGGCCAACTGAGCAGCTCCCGGAAGGGCGGCGGGACTGGCCGGTCAGGGCCCAGCGGGGGGCCCGCCCAGTCCACACCTACTTTCAGAGCTCCGCCCCTCATTCAATATTCATAACCCCGACGTGCTCACCGGAAGCAAGCCGAGGGTCACTTTAAGGAGAGGTTCAGAGGCCTCCAAATACTTCTGCGTCACACGCAATTCTTTTCCAAAGATCACTTGGATGGTGGGCGACCTCGCTGAGACATATCGAATCCTTTGGGTTCCCAGTACGTTCAAAGGACTCTCCTCTCTTCATGTTGATGGGTGGTGGCATTCTCCAAATCAAGGACTGCCACTACTGCCATGAGTTCTTTACTCACTCTCCTCGGCTTCCCCTGGAACACTTTCACTTTGTCGGCAAATCAATTGGCTGAAATTTGTGAAATGACCTGTGAGGAAACTGGATACTGGTGACTGCTTCCCCGGGTCGAACCAGCGATGTTACCGATCGGCATCGCATCCTGGACAGAGGGCAACCAGTCTCATGAAACCACAAGGTATGGCCGAGGCCAGTCACCTGACAAAACCAGACAACAGGAAATGCGACCTCCGTCTGCAAGCTTTCGAGGAAAGAAAACCAGCCGCCCGTGGGCATCCTCTCCTGCTTTTGCTTGCTACGTGAGGACATGCGTGATGGATGCGTGCGCCCACGGACAAGTTGGGCCTCTTGACACGGAGGGCTTGGGGTCACGGCGGTGTGGGGATCAAGTGAGATGGAACAAGGGAGGTAAAATCCAAAGTCCCTTCCCTTGATGAACAAAGTTTCTTGCCTCAACATCGAAGAAGCAAACACAAGGCAGAAGGAAAGAAGACAGAAGAAAGAAAGGAGGAGGGAAGGAAAGAAGGAAAGGCGAGACAACGAACGGAACGCTCCCAGGACTCTGCAATACCGTTTCCCGTTTCTTCAAGGAGGATCTGGGACGCTACCTTCAGAGGGTGTGCGTGTGTGTGTGCACGTGTGTGTCCCGACGCGTGACACAGACCTGCCGACAGACAGAGGAAGAGAGAGACTCTCACTGGCTCCTTCCTCGAGTCACCATTCTGAAGAAAAGGATCTTTGAAGAGTGAGAGAAACGGAGCAGTGAAGAGTGAGTACGGGTCTTCCCGGCACTTGCGATGTATACTGACGAACGCGAAAATCCCTCCGTTAAAGCACCCGAAGTCACCTGTGCCGATCTTGGCCGCAAGACGGTGTGTAGCTAGAAATCCCCAAATGGCACGTCAGTCCTCAGACGGCATGGACTAGAGCTGGGACTTTGACGGGGTTTTCGCTCGTTCATGAGAACAGAAGACGATGCAGGTGGATAAAGACAGTAGGAAGGACGGAAGTCGAGAGAGGTCTCAGTAAAGTGAACCAACGAAGTCACATTGAGCTTTGAAGCCTACTTTTAATGGAAAAGTGCAAACTCCCCTAACGGTGGAGGGTCCGTGATGTCGTTTTGGAACGTACCACTTGAAATGAAAGGGAAAGACTCAGATAAAGCAGGACATCCAGGAAGTTTCGAGGAGAGCGATACTTGATTCAGCAGGAGAACGGAAAGCTCTGGGAGTTAACGGGCACGTCAATACGTGAAAAATGCCTCCGGTTTGGGAAGACTGCCTTTCGCATGCTCTCGTCAAGGATTGCGAGGACTGCTAATGGAACTGCCCTGGCATTTTCTCTCCGTTATCGTGTTCAGATTCAACTTTTAACCCTACGTGCCCGCTCCGCCCCAGGCACACACACCCCGGAAGATGCCCACTCACACTCTCGGGGAGACAAGTCTTTTCTTCGGATCCTAGCCTGGGGAGTCAATTCTTACGAGATGGCTCTACAAGTACACTCCCACGTTTCGTTTCCAACTCTCGGAGCTACCAACAAGACGCCTTCAGGTCGTGCACAGACCAGAAAGGACCTACGGCATGTCCATCCGACCCCATCCGCGCCCCGTCTTCTCCGTTGCCTCCCCACCCCCCACCCCCTGCTTTCAGGCTCGAATTCTCTATTAGTGCGTTTTTCGTGCTTAAAACCAAGTCCGCTGAACTCGGTGTGTTTTAAAGAAGAAGAAATTGACTGCTTCCTCTTGCGGAGGCTGGGACGCCCAAAGTCCCCTCTGCTGGTGTGGACAGTGACCCAGGGCTCTCCCACTGCACGACGGTGGAAGCGGAGAGAGAAGAGCAGAGCAGAGGGCAGAGAGAGAGAAAGACAGACTCTCCTCTTGGAAAGCCCTCAGAAGCTCGCCCCTGACCACCGTTTTGAATCCACTCACTACTGCCTGGTCCTACAATCCGATCACCTCTTCACGGCCCCACCTCCCAACTACCATAATGGGATAGCCCACCCTCTTAACGCTCACAGTGGAGGCTCTTTCTGATACATAACATTTGGGGAAAACTTTTCAAGCTCCAATGAGTTCTGGGGGGACACCACTCCACCCACTACAACCTGCAAAGCGGCCAGAACGACAAAAACAATGTGAGTGTTTGTCCTTGAGACCTATTCTTCCCCACTTGGATTGCTTCCTGTTTGGACCTGGCCCAAGTAGCCAGGAAGGGAAGCACTCCACAGAGGAGGTTCCGTTTGCCATGCAAGTGCTTGTTCTCCTCAGAATTCAGTGAAAGCGCCCGTGGCCCTTTGCCCACGGTGTCCCCGGCGCCGCTCCGGTGCCCCGAAACAATCGTTGAGGCCAGGAAGTGAGAACACGAGTTGAGCCCTGCCCACAGCAATGACTACAGAGACTCTCTCGGGCCTGCCGAGTGCTTGCTGCTGGTTCCTGCCTCCGTCCTGCTCCCAAACACGATGTGCTCCTGGTTCATCCTTCCTCGCACCGAACCGATTCTGCATGAAAAAGCCAAGCCAAGGCAAGCCAAACCAAAGAGGTCTGCGTGGGGGTGTTGGGAAGAAAGCCTTGTTGCCCCTACAGTGGACTTTCCAGTGAGCTTTGCAGCACGTCTAGCAGAGCCTGAAATTCTCCTTCGCTGAGGGGCGGTTCAGGTGATGACGGAGGGTCGTTCCCCTCTGTCTCCAGATTCAGAAAGGCTTCGGCACTTTCCTGAAACTCTGGGCTCCAGAGGAGCTGATCGAGGAGGCTGGGGCTTCCTGCGGAGTGCTGGTCAGCTTGCTGGGGCGGCTGAGTTGGCTCCTGCTTCGGCAGTGCCTGCTGCTGCCACACGGCCACCTCGGCGTGTACAGGCTGCTGAGGGGGTGCTTCTCCGGCGGTCCATTGGAGCATCACACCCTGGTGCCCTGCCCTCGAGCATTGCCTCTGGTGGGAGGTGTCTTGCTGAGCCAGGGCCTGCCACAGTTGCTGAGGGCGACCAGCTTGTGGCTGACAAGAGGCCTTCAAGGGCAATACGGCCAGGCCAGGGTCTCCGGTGCCTTGGTCATCCTGGCGTCCGCTGTGGTATTGGGGCCACACAGGGGTCTGAGTGTGCGAGAGCCCCACTCCTAGTATGGGTGCTGTTGACGCGTGGCTCACGAGAGTGACCGGACCGTGAGACATCTCTCCAGCAGGCACAGGCTGGCTGGGCTGGACCATCGTGAGCCCCGCCGCCCGGCTCACGCGGCCCCCAGAGGGCGCTTCCCAAGGACCAAAGGCCGGGTGCAGTGGGGCCAACGCTTCTCCCGATGGCAGCGGGTTGCCGCCGAAACGAGGGCAGGGAGGAGCGTGAGCAGACACGCTGGGCGCGGTGCACAGGTGGCTCGGCTGCAGCTGAACACTCACGTCAGGTGTCCCACTTGAGCCTTCTGCCAGGAAATTCACGGCTCCGCCTGGGCTCTTCTGGCCTGGGTGCCGAGATCTTCGGTTCTGAAACCAGATTTGAATTCTGGCCTCCGGGAGGCCTGTTTGTGTAGCCAGCTCTTCCCTGGTGGCAATTCCAGGAAACCGATTCTTCTCAAAAGCTTCAATGAGGATCCTGGCTTGGGCGCCGGTGATGGCCGTGCGCTTTCGTCGGCCTTCCTTGGGGACGCGTTCCTGAGCGTGAGGACGAGGCCCTTCCTCAGTCTGCACTTGCTGTTCAGCTGAGGAGCCTCGGGACTTGAGTCGACTCGGCCTCAGCTGTCGTGTTCTCTGGTTTTGAAACCAAATCTGAATTCTACATTCTGGAATGCCAATTGCTTCAGCCAGTTCTTCTCTGGCCGCTATACCAGGGTAGGGGTTCTGCTCAAACGATGCTTGCAGAGCACCCTTTTGACTCGAGCTCAGAACAACCCTCCTGCGTCGGGCTTCTCTTGGCAGAGAGTCTCTCGGGCTGCTCGTCCCCTCCATAGCGAGAAGAGTCGCCTGGGTTCCACGGAGTCAGCCGGCCAACTGAGCAGCTCCCGGAAGGGCGGCGGGACTGGCCGGTCAGGGCCCAGCGGGGGGCCCGCCCAGTCCACACCTACTTTCAGAGCTCCGCCCCTCATTCAATATTCATAACCCCGACGTGCTCACCGGAAGCGAGCCGAGGGTCACTTTAAGGAGAGGTTCAGAGGCCTCCAAATACTTCTGCGTCACACGCAATTCTTTTCCAAAGATCACTTGGATGGTGGGCGACCTCGCTGAGACATATCGAATCCTTTGGGTTCCCAGTACGTTCAAAGGACTCTCCTCTCTTCATGTTGATGGGTGGTGGCATTCTCCAAATCAAGGACTGCCACTACTGCCATGAGTTCTTTACTCACTCTCCTCGGCTTCCCCTGGAACACTTTCACTTTGTCGGCAAATCAATTGGCTGAAATTTGTGAAATGACCTGTGAGGAAACTGGATACTGGTGACTGCTTCCCCGGGTCGAACCAGCGATGTTACCGATCGGCATCGCATCCTGGACAGAGGGCAACCAGTCTCATGAAACCACAAGGTATGGCCGAGGCCAGTCACCTGACAAAACCAGACAACAGGAAATGCGACCTCCGTCTGCAAGCTTTCGAGGAAAGAAAACCAGCCGCCCGTGGGCATCCTCTCCTGCTTTTGCTTGCTACGTGAGGACATGCGTGATGGATGCGTGCGCCCACGGACAAGTTGGGCCTCTTGACACGGAGGGCTTGGGGTCACGGCGGTGTGGGGATCAAGTGAGATGGAACAAGGGAGGTAAAATCCAAAGTCCCTTCCCTTGATGAACAAAGTTTCTTGCCTCAACATCGAAGAAGCAAACACAAGGCAGAAGGAAAGAAGACAGAAGAAAGAAAGGAGGAGGGAAGGAAAGAAGGAAAGGCGAGACAACGAACGGAACGCTCCCAGGACTCTGCAATACCGTTTCCCGTTTCTTCAAGGAGGATCTGGGACGCTACCTTCAGAGGGTGTGCGTGTGTGTGTGCACGTGTGTGTCCCGACGCGTGACACAGACCTGCCGACAGACAGAGGAAGAGAGAGACTCTCACTGGCTCCTTCCTCGAGTCACCATTCTGAAGAAAAGGATCTTTGAAGAGTGAGAGAAACGGAGCAGTGAAGAGTGAGTACGGGTCTTCCCGGCACTTGCGATGTATACTGACGAACGCGAAAATCCCTCCGCTAAAGCACCCGAAGTCACCTGTGCCGATCTTGGCCGCAAGACGGTGTGTAGCTAGAAATCCCCAAATGGCACGTCAGTCCTCAGACGGCATGGACTAGAGCTGGGACTTTGACGGGGTTTTCGCTCGTTCATGAGAACAGAAGACGATGCAGGTGGATAAAGACAGTAGGAAGGACGGAAGTCGAGAGAGGTCTCAGTAAAGTGAACCAACGAAGTCACATTGAGCTTTGAAGCCTACTTTTAATGGAAAAGTGCAAACTCCCCTAACGGTGGAGGGTCCGTGATGTCGTTTTGGAACGTACCACTTGAAATGAAAGGGAAAGACTCAGATAAAGCAGGACATCCAGGAAGTTTCGAGGAGAGCGATACTTGATTCAGCAGGAGAACGGAAAGCTCTGGGAGTTAACGGGCACGTCAATACGTGAAAAATGCCTCCGGTTTGGGAAGACTGCCTTTCGCATGCTCTCGTCAAGGATTGCGAGGACTGCTAATGGAACTGCCCTGGCATTTTCTCTCCGTTATCGTGTTCAGATTCAACTTTTAACCCTACGTGCCCGCTCCGCCCCAGGCACACACACCCCGGAAGATGCCCACTCACACTCTCGGGGAGACAAGTCTTTTCTTCGGATCCTAGCCTGGGGAGTCAATTCTTACGAGATGGCTCTACAAGTACACTCCCACGTTTCGTTTCCAACTCTCGGAGCTACCAACAAGACGCCTTCAGGTCGTGCACAGACCAGAAAGGACCTACGGCATGTCCATCCGACCCCATCCGCGCCCCGTCTTCTCCGTTGCCTCCCCACCCCCCACCCCCTGCTTTCAGGCTCGAATTCTCTATTAGTGCGTTTTTCGTGCTTAAAACCAAGTCCGCTGAACTCGGTGTGTTTTAAAGAAGAAGAAATTGACTGCTTCCTCTTGCGGAGGCTGGGACGCCCAAAGTCCCCTCTGCTGGTGTGGACAGTGACCCAGGGCTCTCCCACTGCACGACGGTGGAAGCGGAGAGAGCAGAGCAGAGCAGAGGGCAGAGAGAGAGAAAGACAGACTCTCCTCTTGGAAAGCCCTCAGAAGCTCGCCCCTGACCACCGTTTTGAATCCACTCACTACTGCCTGGTCCTACAATCCGATCACCTCTTCACGGCCCCACCTCCCAACTACCATAATGGGATAGCCCACCCTCTTAGCGCTCACAGTGGAGGCTCTTTCTGATACATAACATTTGGGGAAAACTTTTCAAGCTCCAATGAGTTCTGGGGGGACACCACTCCACCCACTACAACCTGCAAAGCGGCCAGAACGACAAAAACAATGTGAGTGTTTGTCCTTGAGACCTATTCTTCCCCACTTGGATTGCTTCCTGTTTGGACCTGGCCCAAGTAGCCAGGAAGGGAAGCACTCCACAGAGGAGGTTCCGTTTGCCATGCAAGTGCTTGTTCTCCTCAGAATTCAGTGAAAGCGCCCGTGGCCCTTTGCCCACGGTGTCCCCGGCGCCGCTCCGGTGCCCCGAAACAATCGTTGAGGCCAGGAAGTGAGAACACGAGTTGAGCCCTGCCCACAGCAATGACTACAGAGACTCTCTCGGGCCTGCCGAGTGCTTGCTGCTGGTTCCTGCCTCCGTCCTGCTCCCAAACACGATGTGCTCCTGGTTCATCCTTCCTCGCACCGAACCGATTCTGCATGAAAAAGCCAAGCCAAGGCAAGCCAAACCAAAGAGGTCTGCGTGGGGGTGTTGGGAAGAAAGCCTTGTTGCCCCTACAGTGGACTTTCCAGTGAGCTTTGCAGCACGTCTAGCAGAGCCTGAAATTCTCCTTCGCTGAGGGGCGGTTCAGGTGATGACGGAGGGTCGTTCCCCTCTGTCTCCAGATTCAGAAAGGCTTCGGCACTTTCCTGAAACTCTGGGCTCCAGAGGAGCTGATCGAGGAGGCTGGGGCTTCCTGCGGAGTGCTGGTCAGCTTGCTGGGGCGGCTGAGTTGGCTCCTGCTTCGGCAGTGCCTGCTGC
This sequence comes from Cynocephalus volans, assembly GCF_027409185.1. Lineage (NCBI taxonomy): Eukaryota > Metazoa > Chordata > Mammalia > Dermoptera > Cynocephalidae > Cynocephalus > Cynocephalus volans. The sequence goes on from NC_084466.1 coordinate 90,121,293, forward strand.
TGCCACACGGCCACCTCGGCGTGTACAGGCTGCTGAGGGGGTGCTTCTCCGGCGGTCCATTGGAGCATCACACCCTGGTGCCCTGCCCTCGAGCATTGCCTCTGGTGGGAGGTGTCTTGCTGAGCCAGGGCCTGCCACAGTTGCTGAGGGCGACCAGCTTGTGGCTGACAAGAGGCCTTCAAGGGCAATACGGCCAGGCCAGGGTCTCCGGTGCCTTGGTCATCCTGGCGTCTGCTGTGGTATTGGGGCCACACAGGGGTCTGAGTGTGCGAGAGCCCCACTCCTAGTATGGGTGCTGTTGACGCGTGGCTCACGAGAGTGACCGGACCGTGAGACATCTCTCCAGCAGGCACAGGCTGGCTGGGCTGGACCATCGTGAGCCCCGCCGCCCGGCTCACGCGGCCCCCAGAGGGCGCTTCCCAAGGACCAAAGGCCGGGTGCAGTGGGGCCAACGCTTCTCCCGATGGCAGCGGGTTGCCGCCGAAACGAGGGCAGGGAGGAGCGTGAGCAGACACGCTGGGCGCGGTGCACAGGTGGCTCGGCTGCAGCTGAACACTCACGTCAGGTGTCCCACTTGAGCCTTCTGCCAGGAAATTCACGGCTCCGCCTGGGCTCTTCTGGCCTGGGTGCCGAGATCTTCGGTTCTGAAACCAGATTTGAATTCTGGCCTCCGGGAGGCCTGTTTGTGTAGCCAGCTCTTCCCTGGTGGCAATTCCAGGAAACCGATTCTTCTCAAAAGCTTCAATGAGGATCCTGGCTTGGGCGCCGGTGATGGCCGTGCGCTTTCGTCGGCCTTCCTTGGGGACGCGTTCCTGAGCGTGAGGACGAGGCCCTTCCTCAGTCTGCACTTGCTGTTCAGCTGAGGAGCCTCGGGACTTGAGTCGACTCGGCCTCAGCTGTCGTGTTCTCTGGTTTTGAAACCAAATCTGAATTCTACATTCTGGAATGCCAATTGCTTCAGCCAGTTCTTCTCTGGCCGCTATACCAGGGTAGGGGTTCTGCTCAAACGATGCTTGCAGAGCACCCTTTTGACTCGAGCTCAGAACAACCCTCCTGCGTCGGGCTTCTCTTGGCAGAGAGTCTCTCGGGCTGCTCGTCCCCTCCATAGCGAGAAGAGTCGCCTGGGTTCCACGGAGTCAGCCGGCCAACTGAGCAGCTCCCGGAAGGGCGGCGGGACTGGCCGGTCAGGGCCCAGCGGGGGGCCCGCCCAGTCCACACCTACTTTCAGAGCTCCGCCCCTCATTCAATATTCATAACCCCGACGTGCTCACCGGAAGCGAGCCGAGGGTCACTTTAAGGAGAGGTTCAGAGGCCTCCAAATACTTCTGCGTCACACGCAATTCTTTTCCAAAGATCACTTGGATGGTGGGCGACCTCGCTGAGACATATCGAATCCTTTGGGTTCCCAGTACGTTCAAAGGACTCTCCTCTCTTCATGTTGATGGGTGGTGGCATTCTCCAAATCAAGGACTGCCACTACTGCCATGAGTTCTTTACTCACTCTCCTCGGCTTCCCCTGGAACACTTTCACTTTGTCGGCAAATCAATTGGCTGAAATTTGTGAAATGACCTGTGAGGAAACTGGATACTGGTGACTGCTTCCCCGGGTCGAACCAGCGATGTTACCGATCGGCATCGCATCCTGGACAGAGGGCAACCAGTCTCATGAAACCACAAGGTATGGCCGAGGCCAGTCACCTGACAAAACCAGACAACAGGAAATGCGACCTCCGTCTGCAAGCTTTCGAGGAAAGAAAACCAGCCGCCCGTGGGCATCCTCTCCTGCTTTTGCTTGCTACGTGAGGACATGCGTGATGGATGCGTGCGCCCACGGACAAGTTGGGCCTCTTGACACGGAGGGCTTGGGGTCACGGCGGTGTGGGGATCAAGTGAGATGGAACAAGGGAGGTAAAATCCAAAGTCCCTTCCCTTGATGAACAAAGTTTCTTGCCTCAACATCGAAGAAGCAAACACAAGGCAGAAGGAAAGAAGACAGAAGAAAGAAAGGAGGAGGGAAGGAAAGAAGGAAAGGCGAGACAACGAACGGAACGCTCCCAGGACTCTGCAATACCGTTTCCCGTTTCTTCAAGGAGGATCTGGGACGCTACCTTCAGAGGGTGTGCGTGTGTGTGTGCACGTGTGTGTCCCGACGCGTGACACAGACCTGCCGACAGACAGAGGAAGAGAGAGACTCTCACTGGCTCCTTCCTCGAGTCACCATTCTGAAGAAAAGGATCTTTGAAGAGTGAGAGAAACGGAGCAGTGAAGAGTGAGTACGGGTCTTCCCGGCACTTGCGATGTATACTGACGAACGCGAAAATCCCTCCGCTAAAGCACCCGAAGTCACCTGTGCCGATCTTGGCCGCAAGACGGTGTGTAGCTAGAAATCCCCAAATGGCACGTCAGTCCTCAGACGGCATGGACTAGAGCTGGGACTTTGACGGGGTTTTCGCTCGTTCATGAGAACAGAAGACGATGCAGGTGGATAAAGACAGTAGGAAGGACGGAAGTCGAGAGAGGTCTCAGTAAAGTGAACCAACGAAGTCACATTGAGCTTTGAAGCCTACTTTTAATGGAAAAGTGCAAACTCCCCTAACGGTGGAGGGTCCGTGATGTCGTTTTGGAACGTACCACTTGAAATGAAAGGGAAAGACTCAGATAAAGCAGGACATCCAGGAAGTTTCGAGGAGAGCGATACTTGATTCAGCAGGAGAACGGAAAGCTCTGGGAGTTAACGGGCACGTCAATACGTGAAAAATGCCTCCGGTTTGGGAAGACTGCCTTTCGCATGCTCTCGTCAAGGATTGCGAGGACTGCTAATGGAACTGCCCTGGCATTTTCTCTCCGTTATCGTGTTCAGATTCAACTTTTAACCCTACGTGCCCGCTCCGCCCCAGGCACACACACCCCGGAAGATGCCCACTCACACTCTCGGGGAGACAAGTCTTTTCTTCGGATCCTAGCCTGGGGAGTCAATTCTTACGAGATGGCTCTACAAGTACACTCCCACGTTTCGTTTCCAACTCTCGGAGCTACCAACAAGACGCCTTCAGGTCGTGCACAGACCAGAAAGGACCTACGGCATGTCCATCCGACCCCATCCGCGCCCCGTCTTCTCCGTTGCCTCCCCACCCCCCACCCCCTGCTTTCAGGCTCGAATTCTCTATTAGTGCGTTTTTCGTGCTTAAAACCAAGTCCGCTGAACTCGGTGTGTTTTAAAGAAGAAGAAATTGACTGCTTCCTCTTGCGGAGGCTGGGACGCCCAAAGTCCCCTCTGCTGGTGTGGACAGTGACCCAGGGCTCTCCCACTGCACGACGGTGGAAGCGGAGAGAGCAGAGCAGAGCAGAGGGCAGAGAGAGAGAAAGACAGACTCTCCTCTTGGAAAGCCCTCAGAAGCTCGCCCCTGACCACCGTTTTGAATCCACTCACTACTGCCTGGTCCTACAATCCGATCACCTCTTCACGGCCCCACCTCCCAACTACCATAATGGGATAGCCCACCCTCTTAGCGCTCACAGTGGAGGCTCTTTCTGATACATAACATTTGGGGAAAACTTTTCAAGCTCCAATGAGTTCTGGGGGGACACCACTCCACCCACTACAACCTGCAAAGCGGCCAGAACGACAAAAACAATGTGAGTGTTTGTCCTTGAGACCTATTCTTCCCCACTTGGATTGCTTCCTGTTTGGACCTGGCCCAAGTAGCCAGGAAGGGAAGCACTCCACAGAGGAGGTTCCGTTTGCCATGCAAGTGCTTGTTCTCCTCAGAATTCAGTGAAAGCGCCCGTGGCCCTTTGCCCACGGTGTCCCCGGCGCCGCTCCGGTGCCCCGAAACAATCGTTGAGGCCAGGAAGTGAGAACACGAGTTGAGCCCTGCCCACAGCAATGACTACAGAGACTCTCTCGGGCCTGCCGAGTGCTTGCTGCTGGTTCCTGCCTCCGTCCTGCTCCCAAACACGATGTGCTCCTGGTTCATCCTTCCTCGCACCGAACCGATTCTGCATGAAAAAGCCAAGCCAAGGCAAGCCAAACCAAAGAGGTCTGCGTGGGGGTGTTGGGAAGAAAGCCTTGTTCCCCCTACAGTGGACTTTCCAGTGAGCTTTGCAGCACGTCTAGCAGAGCCTGAAATTCTCCTTCGCTGAGGGGCGGTTCAGGTGATGACGGAGGGTCGTTCCCCTCTGTCTCCAGATTCAGAAAGGCTTCGGCACTTTCCTGAAACTCTGGGCTCCAGAGGAGCTGATCGAGGAGGCTGGGGCTTCCTGCGGAGTGCTGGTCAGCTTGCTGGGGCGGCTGAGTTGGCTCCTGCTTCGGCAGTGCCTGCTGCTGCCACACGGCCACCTCGGCGTGTACAGGCTGCTGAGGGGGTGCTTCTCCGGCGGTCCATTGGAGCATCACACCCTGGTGCCCTGCCCTCGAGCATTGCCTCTGGTGGGAGGTGTCTTGCTGAGCCAGGGCCTGCCACAGTTGCTGAGGGCGACCAGCTTGTGGCTGACAAGAGGCCTTCAAGGGCAATACGGCCAGGCCAGGGTCTCCGGTGCCTTGGTCATCCTGGCGTCCGCTGTGGTATTGGGGCCACACAGGGGTCTGAGTGTGCGAGAGCCCCACTCCTAGTATGGGTGCTGTTGACGCGTGGCTCACGAGAGTGACCGGACCGTGAGACATCTCTCCAGCAGGCACAGGCTGGCTGGGCTGGACCATCGTGAGCCCCGCCGCCCGGCTCACGCGGCCCCCAGAGGGCGCTTCCCAAGGACCAAAGGCCGGGTGCAGTGGGGCCAACGCTTCTCCCGATGGCAGCGGGTTGCCGCCGAAACGAGGGCAGGGAGGAGCGTGAGCAGACACGCTGGGCGCGGTGCACAGGTGGCTCGGCTGCAGCTGAACACTCACGTCAGGTGTCCCACTTGAGCCTTCTGCCAGGAAATTCACGGCTCCGCCTGGGCTCTTCTGGCCTGGGTGCCGAGATCTTCGGTTCTGAAACCAGATTTGAATTCTGGCCTCCGGGAGGCCTGTTTGTGTAGCCAGCTCTTCCCTGGTGGCAATTCCAGGAAACCGATTCTTCTCAAAAGCTTCAATGAGGATCCTGGCTTGGGCGCCGGTGATGGCCGTGCGCTTTCGTCGGCCTTCCTTGGGGACGCGTTCCTGAGCGTGAGGACGAGGCCCTTCCTCAGTCTGCACTTGCTGTTCAGCTGAGGAGCCTCGGGACTTGAGTCGACTCGGCCTCAGCTGTCGTGTTCTCTGGTTTTGAAACCAAATCTGAATTCTACATTCTGGAATGCCAATTGCTTCAGCCAGTTCTTCTCTGGCCGCTATACCAGGGTAGGGGTTCTGCTCAAACGATGCTTGCAGAGCACCCTTTTGACTCGAGCTCAGAACAACCCTCCTGCGTCGGGCTTCTCTTGGCAGAGAGTCTCTCGGGCTGCTCGTCCCCTCCATAGCGAGAAGAGTCGCCTGGGTTCCACGGAGTCAGCCGGCCAACTGAGCAGCTCCCGGAAGGGCGGCGGGACTGGCCGGTCAGGGCCCAGCGGGGGGCCCGCCCAGTCCACACCTACTTTCAGAGCTCCGCCCCTCATTCAATATTCATAACCCCGACGTGCTCACCGGAAGCGAGCCGAGGGTCACTTTAAGGAGAGGTTCAGAGGCCTCCAAATACTTCTGCGTCACACGCAATTCTTTTCCAAAGATCACTTGGATGGTGGGCGACCTCGCTGAGACATATCGAATCCTTTGGGTTCCCAGTACGTTCAAAGGACTCTCCTCTCTTCATGTTGATGGGTGGTGGCATTCTCCAAATCAAGGACTGCCACTACTGCCATGAGTTCTTTACTCACTCTCCTCGGCTTCCCCTGGAACACTTTCACTTTGTCGGCAAATCAATTGGCTGAAATTTGTGAAATGACCTGTGAGGAAACTGGATACTGGTGACTGCTTCCCCGGGTCGAACCAGCGATGTTACCGATCGGCATCGCATCCTGGACAGAGGGCAACCAGTCTCATGAAACCACAAGGTATGGCCGAGGCCAGTCACCTGACAAAACCAGACAACAGGAAATGCGACCTCCGTCTGCAAGCTTTCGAGGAAAGAAAACCAGCCGCCCGTGGGCATCCTCTCCTGCTTTTGCTTGCTACGTGAGGACATGCGTGATGGATGCGTGCGCCCACGGACAAGTTGGGCCTCTTGACACGGAGGGCTTGGGGTCACGGCGGTGTGGGGATCAAGTGAGATGGAACAAGGGAGGTAAAATCCAAAGTCCCTTCCCTTGATGAACAAAGTTTCTTGCCTCAACATCGAAGAAGCAAACACAAGGCAGAAGGAAAGAAGACAGAAGAAAGAAAGGAGGAGGGAAGGAAAGAAGGAAAGGCGAGACAACGAACGGAACGCTCCCAGGACTCTGCAATACCGTTTCCCGTTTCTTCAAGGAGGATCTGGGACGCTACCTTCAGAGGGTGTGCGTGTGTGTGTGCACGTGTGTGTCCCGACGCGTGACACAGACCTGCCGACAGACAGAGGAAGAGAGAGACTCTCACTGGCTCCTTCCTCGAGTCACCATTCTGAAGAAAAGGATCTTTGAAGAGTGAGAGAAACGGAGCAGTGAAGAGTGAGTACGGGTCTTCCCGGCACTTGCGATGTATACTGACGAACGCGAAAATCCCTCCGCTAAAGCACCCGAAGTCACCTGTGCCGATCTTGGCCGCAAGACGGTGTGTAGCTAGAAATCCCCAAATGGCACGTCAGTCCTCAGACGGCATGGACTAGAGCTGGGACTTTGACGGGGTTTTCGCTCGTTCATGAGAACAGAAGACGATGCAGGTGGATAAAGACAGTAGGAAGGACGGAAGTCGAGAGAGGTCTCAGTAAAGTGAACCAACGAAGTCACATTGAGCTTTGAAGCCTACTTTTAATGGAAAAGTGCAAACTCCCCTAACGGTGGAGGGTCCGTGATGTCGTTTTGGAACGTACCACTTGAAATGAAAGGGAAAGACTCAGATAAAGCAGGACATCCAGGAAGTTTCGAGGAGAGCGATACTTGATTCAGCAGGAGAACGGAAAGCTCTGGGAGTTAACGGGCACGTCAATACGTGAAAAATGCCTCCGGTTTGGGAAGACTGCCTTTCGCATGCTCTCGTCAAGGATTGCGAGGACTGCTAATGGAACTGCCCTGGCATTTTCTCTCCGTTATCGTGTTCAGATTCAACTTTTAACCCTACGTGCCCGCTCCGCCCCAGGCACACACACCCCGGAAGATGCCCACTCACACTCTCGGGGAGACAAGTCTTTTCTTCGGATCCTAGCCTGGGGAGTCAATTCTTACGAGATGGCTCTACAAGTACACTCCCACGTTTCGTTTCCAACTCTCAGAGCTACCAACAAGACGCCTTCAGGTCGTGCACAGACCAGAAAGGACCTACGGCATGTCCATCCGACCCCATCCGCGCCCCGTCTTCTCCGTTGCCTCCCCACCCCCCACCCCCTGCTTTCAGGCTCGAATTCTCTATTAGTGCGTTTTTCGTGCTTAAAACCAAGTCCGCTGAACTCGGTGTGTTTTAAAGAAGAAGAAATTGACTGCTTCCTCTTGCGGAGGCTGGGACGCCCAAAGTCCCCTCTGCTGGTGTGGACAGTGACCCAGGGCTCTCCCACTGCACGACGGTGGAAGCGGAGAGAGCAGAGCAGAGCAGAGGGCAGAGAGAGAGAAAGACAGACTCTCCTCTTGGAAAGCCCTCAGAAGCTCGCCCCTGACCACCGTTTTGAATCCACTCACTACTGCCTGGTCCTACAATCCGATCACCTCTTCACGGCCCCACCTCCCAACTACCATAATGGGATAGCCCACCCTCTTAGCGCTCACAGTGGAGGCTCTTTCTGATACATAACATTTGGGGAAAACTTTTCAAGCTCCAATGAGTTCTGGGGGGACACCACTCCACCCACTACAACCTGCAAAGCGGCCAGAACGACAAAAACAATGTGAGTGTTTGTCCTTGAGACCTATTCTTCCCCACTTGGATTGCTTCCTGTTTGGACCTGGCCCAAGTAGCCAGGAAGGGAAGCACTCCACAGAGGAGGTTCCGTTTGCCATGCAAGTGCTTGTTCTCCTCAGAATTCAGTGAAAGCGCCCGTGGCCCTTTGCCCACGGTGTCCCCGGCGCCGCTCCGGTGCCCCGAAACAATCGTTGAGGCCAGGAAGTGAGAACACGAGTTGAGCCCTGCCCACAGCAATGACTACAGAGACTCTCTCGGGCCTGCCGAGTGCTTGCTGCTGGTTCCTGCCTCCGTCCTGCTCCCAAACACGATGTGCTCCTGGTTCATCCTTCCTCGCACCGAACCGATTCTGCATGAAAAAGCCAAGCCAAGGCAAGCCAAACCAAAGAGGTCTGCGTGGGGGTGTTGGGAAGAAAGCCTTGTTCCCCCTACAGTGGACTTTCCAGTGAGCTTTGCAGCACGTCTAGCAGAGCCTGAAATTCTCCTTCGCTGAGGGGCGGTTCAGGTGATGACGGAGGGTCGTTCCCCTCTGTCTCCAGATTCAGAAAGGCTTCGGCACTTTCCTGAAACTCTGGGCTCCAGAGGAGCTGATCGAGGAGGCTGGGGCTTCCTGCGGAGTGCTGGTCAGCTTGCTGGGGCGGCTGAGTTGGCTCCTGCTTCGGCAGTGCCTGCTGCTGCCACACGGCCACCTCGGCGTGTACAGGCTGCTGAGGGGGTGCTTCTCCGGCGGTCCATTGGAGCATCACACCCTGGTGCCCTGCCCTCGAGCATTGCCTCTGGTGGGAGGTGTCTTGCTGAGCCAGGGCCTGCCACAGTTGCTGAGGGCGACCAGCTTGTGGCTGACAAGAGGCCTTCAAGGGCAATACGGCCAGGCCAGGGTCTCCGGTGCCTTGGTCATCCTGGCGTCCGCTGTGGTATTGGGGCCACACAGGGGTCTGAGTGTGCGAGAGCCCCACTCCTAGTATGGGTGCTGTTGACGCGTGGCTCACGAGAGTGACCGGACCGTGAGACATCTCTCCAGCAGGCACAGGCTGGCTGGGCTGGACCATCGTGAGCCCCGCCGCCCGGCTCACGCGGCCCCCAGAGGGCGCTTCCCAAGGACCAAAGGCCGGGTGCAGTGGGGCCAACGCTTCTCCCGATGGCAGCGGGTTGCCGCCGAAACGAGGGCAGGGAGGAGCGTGAGCAGACACGCTGGGCGCGGTGCACAGGTGGCTCGGCTGCAGCTGAACACTCACGTCAGGTGTCCCACTTGAGCCTTCTGCCAGGAAATTCACGGCTCCGCCTGGGCTCTTCTGGCCTGGGTGCCGAGATCTTCGGTTCTGAAACCAGATTTGAATTCTGGCCTCCGGGAGGCCTGTTTGTGTAGCCAGCTCTTCCCTGGTGGCAATTCCAGGAAACCGATTCTTCTCAAAAGCTTCAATGAGGATCCTGGCTTGGGCGCCGGTGATGGCCGTGCGCTTTCGTCGGCCTTCCTTGGGGACGCGTTCCTGAGCGTGAGGACGAGGCCCTTCCTCAGTCTGCACTTGCTGTTCAGCTGAGGAGCCTCGGGACTTGAGTCGACTCGGCCTCAGCTGTCGTGTTCTCTGGTTTTGAAACCAAATCTGAATTCTACATTCTGGAATGCCAATTGCTTCAGCCAGTTCTTCTCTGGCCGCTATACCAGGGTAGGGGTTCTGCTCAAACGATGCTTGCAGAGCACCCTTTTGACTCGAGCTCAGAACAACCCTCCTGCGTCGGGCTTCTCTTGGCAGAGAGTCTCTCGGGCTGCTCGTCCCCTCCATAGCGAGAAGAGTCGCCTGGGTTCCACGGAGTCAGCCGGCCAACTGAGCAGCTCCCGGAAGGGCGGCGGGACTGGCCGGTCAGGGCCCAGCGGGGGGCCCGCCCAGTCCACACCTACTTTCAGAGCTCCGCCCCTCATTCAATATTCATAACCCCGACGTGCTCACCGGAAGCGAGCCGAGGGTCACTTTAAGGAGAGGTTCAGAGGCCTCCAAATACTTCTGCGTCACACACAATTCTTTTCCAAAGATCACTTGGATGGTGGGCGACCTCGCTGAGACATATCGAATCCTTTGGGTTCCCAGTACGTTCAAAGGACTCTCCTCTCTTCATGTTGATGGGTGGTGGCATTCTCCAAATCAAGGACTGCCACTACTGCCATGAGTTCTTTACTCACTCTCCTCGGCTTCCCCTGGAACACTTTCACTTTGTCGGCAAATCAATTGGCTGAAATTTGTGAAATGACCTGTGAGGAAACTGGATACTGGTGACTGCTTCCCCGGGTCGAACCAGCGATGTTACCGATCGGCATCGCATCCTGGACAGAGGGCAACCAGTCTCATGAAACCACAAGGTATGGCCGAGGCCAGTCACCTGACAAAACCAGACAACAGGAAATGCGACCTCCGTCTGCAAGCTTTCGAGGAAAGAAAACCAGCCGCCCGTGGGCATCCTCTCCTGCTTTTGCTTGCTACGTGAGGACATGCGTGATGGATGCGTGCGCCCACGGACAAGTTGGGCCTCTTGACACGGAGGGCTTGGGGTCACGGCGGTGTGGGGATCAAGTGAGATGGAACAAGGGAGGTAAAATCCAAAGTCCCTTCCCTTGATGAACAAAGTTTCTTGCCTCAACATCGAAGAAGCAAACACAAGGCAGAAGGAAAGAAGACAGAAGAAAGAAAGGAGGAGGGAAGGAAAGAAGGAAAGGCGAGACAACGAACGGAACGCTCCCAGGACTCTGCAATACCGTTTCCCGTTTCTTCAAGGAGGATCTGGGACGCTACCTTCAGAGGGTGTGCGTGTGTGTGTGCACGTGTGTGTCCCGACGCGTGACACAGACCTGCCGACAGACAGAGGAAGAGAGAGACTCTCACTGGCTCCTTCCTCGAGTCACCATTCTGAAGAAAAGGATCTTTGAAGAGTGAGAGAAACGGAGCAGTGAAGAGTGAGTACGGGTCTTCCCGGCACTTGCGATGTATACTGACGAACGCGAAAATCCCTCCGCTAAAGCACCCGAAGTCACCTGTGCCGATCTTGGCCGCAAGACGGTGTGTAGCTAGAAATCCCCAAATGGCACGTCAGTCCTCAGACGGCATGGACTAGAGCTGGGACTTTGACGGGGTTTTCGCTCGTTCATGAGAACAGAAGACGATGCAGGTGGATAAAGACAGTAGGAAGGACGGAAGTCGAGAGAGGTCTCAGTAAAGTGAACCAACGAAGTCACATTGAGCTTTGAAGCCTACTTTTAATGGAAAAGTGCAAACTCCCCTAACGGTGGAGGGTCCGTGATGTCGTTTTGGAACGTACCACTTGAAATGAAAGGGAAAGACTCAGATAAAGCAGGACATCCAGGAAGTTTCGAGGAGAGCGATACTTGATTCAGCAGGAGAACGGAAAGCTCTGGGAGTTAACGGGCACGTCAATACGTGAAAAATGCCTCCGGTTTGGGAAGACTGCCTTTCGCATGCTCTCGTCAAGGATTGCGAGGACTGCTAATGGAACTGCCCTGGCATTTTCTCTCCGTTATCGTGTTCAGATTCAACTTTTAACCCTACGTGCCCGCTCCGCCCCAGGCACACACACCCCGGAAGATGCCCACTCACACTCTCGGGGAGACAAGTCTTTTCTTCGGATCCTAGCCTGGGGAGTCAATTCTTACGAGATGGCTCTACAAGTACACTCCCACGTTTCGTTTCCAACTCTCAGAGCTACCAACAAGACGCCTTCAGGTCGTGCACAGACCAGAAAGGACCTACGGCATGTCCATCCGACCCCATCCGCGCCCCGTCTTCTCCGTTGCCTCCCCACCCCCCACCCCCTGCTTTCAGGCTCGAATTCTCTATTAGTGCGTTTTTCGTGCTTAAAACCAAGTCCGCTGAACTCGGTGTGTTTTAAAGAAGAAGAAATTGACTGCTTCCTCTTGCGGAGGCTGGGACGCCCAAAGTCCCCTCTGCTGGTGTGGACAGTGACCCAGGGCTCTCCCACTGCACGACGGTGGAAGCGGAGAGAGCAGAGCAGAGCAGAGGGCAGAGAGAGAGAAAGACAGACTCTCCTCTTGGAAAGCCCTCAGAAGCTCGCCCCTGACCACCGTTTTGAATCCACTCACTACTGCCTGGTCCTACAATCCGATCACCTCTTCACGGCCCCACCTCCCAACTACCATAATGGGATAGCCCACCCTCTTAGCGCTCACAGTGGAGGCTCTTTCTGATACATAACATTTGGGGAAAACTTTTCAAGCTCCAATGAGTTCTGGGGGGACACCACTCCACCCACTACAACCTGCAAAGCGGCCAGAACGACAAAAACAATGTGAGTGTTTGTCCTTGAGACCTATTCTTCCCCACTTGGATTGCTTCCTGTTTGGACCTGGCCCAAGTAGCCAGGAAGGGAAGCACTCCACAGAGGAGGTTCCGTTTGCCATGCAAGTGCTTGTTCTCCTCAGAATTCAGTGAAAGCGCCCGTGGCCCTTTGCCCACGGTGTCCCCGGCGCCGCTCCGGTGCCCCGAAACAATCGTTGAGGCCAGGAAGTGAGAACACGAGTTGAGCCCTGCCCACAGCAATGACTACAGAGACTCTCTCGGGCCTGCCGAGTGCTTGCTGCTGGTTCCTGCCTCCGTCCTGCTCCCAAACACGATGTGCTCCTGGTTCATCCTTCCTCGCACCGAACCGATTCTGCATGAAAAAGCCAAGCCAAGGCAAGCCAAACCAAAGAGGTCTGCGTGGGGGTGTTGGGAAGAAAGCCTTGTTCCCCCTACAGTGGACTTTCCAGTGAGCTTTGCAGCACGTCTAGCAGAGCCTGAAATTCTCCTTCGCTGAGGGGCGGTTCAGGTGATGACGGAGGGTCGTTCCCCTCTGTCTCCAGATTCAGAAAGGCTTCGGCACTTTCCTGAAACTCTGGGCTCCAGAGGAGCTGATCGAGGAGGCTGGGGCTTCCTGCGGAGTGCTGGTCAGCTTGCTGGGGCGGCTGAGTTGGCTCCTGCTTCGGCAGTGCCTGCTGCTGCCACACGGCCACCTCGGCGTGTACAGGCTGCTGAGGGGGTGCTTCTCCGGCGGTCCATTGGAGCATCACACCCTGGTGCCCTGCCCTCGAGCATTGCCTCTGGTGGGAGGTGTCTTGCTGAGCCAGGGCCTGCCACAGTTGCTGAGGGCGACCAGCTTGTGGCTGACAAGAGGCCTTCAAGGGCAATACGGCCAGGCCAGGGTCTCCGGTGCCTTGGTCATCCTGGCGTCCGCTGTGGTATTGGGGCCACACAGGGGTCTGAGTGTGCGAGAGCCCCACTCCTAGTATGGGTGCTGTTGACGCGTGGCTCACGAGAGTGACCGGACCGTGAGACATCTCTCCAGCAGGCACAGGCTGGCTGGGCTGGACCATCGTGAGCCCCGCCGCCCGGCTCACGCGGCCCCCAGAGGGCGCTTCCCAAGGACCAAAGGCCGGGTGCAGTGGGGCCAACGCTTCTCCCGATGGCAGCGGGTTGCCGCCGAAACGAGGGCAGGGAGGAGCGTGAGCAGACACGCTGGGCGCGGTGCACAGGTGGCTCGGCTGCAGCTGAACACTCACGTCAGGTGTCCCACTTGAGCCTTCTGCCAGGAAATTCACGGCTCCGCCTGGGCTCTTCTGGCCTGGGTGCCGAGATCTTCGGTTCTGAAACCAGATTTGAATTCTGGCCTCCGGGAGGCCTGTTTGTGTAGCCAGCTCTTCCCTGGTGGCAATTCCAGGAAACCGATTCTTCTCAAAAGCTTCAATGAGGATCCTGGCTTGGGCGCCGGTGATGGCCGTGCGCTTTCGTCGGCCTTCCTTGGGGACGCGTTCCTGAGCGTGAGGACGAGGCCCTTCCTCAGTCTGCACTTGCTGTTCAGCTGAGGAGCCTCGGGACTTGAGTCGACTCGGCCTCAGCTGTCGTGTTCTCTGGTTTTGAAACCAAATCTGAATTCTACATTCTGGAATGCCAATTGCTTCAGCCAGTTCTTCTCTGGCCGCTATACCAGGGTAGGGGTTCTGCTCAAACGATGCTTGCAGAGCACCCTTTTGACTCGAGCTCAGAACAACCCTCCTGCGTCGGGCTTCTCTTGGCAGAGAGTCTCTCGGGCTGCTCGTCCCCTCCATAGCGAGAAGAGTCGCCTGGGTTCCACGGAGTCAGCCGGCCAACTGAGCAGCTCCCGGAAGGGCGGCGGGACTGGCCGGTCAGGGCCCAGCGGGGGGCCCGCCCAGTCCACACCTACTTTCAGAGCTCCGCCCCTCATTCAATATTCATAACCCCGACGTGCTCACCGGAAGCGAGCCGAGGGTCACTTTAAGGAGAGGTTCAGAGGCCTCCAAATACTTCTGCGTCACACGCAATTCTTTTCCAAAGATCACTTGGATGGTGGGCGACCTCGCTGAGACATATCGAATCCTTTGGGTTCCCAGTACGTTCAAAGGACTCTCCTCTCTTCATGTTGATGGGTGGTGGCATTCTCCAAATCAAGGACTGCCACTACTGCCATGAGTTCTTTACTCACTCTCCTCGGCTTCCCCTGGAACACTTTCACTTTGTCGGCAAATCAATTGGCTGAAATTTGTGAAATGACCTGTGAGGAAACTGGATACTGGTGACTGCTTCCCCGGGTCGAACCAGCGATGTTACCGATCGGCATCGCATCCTGGACAGAGGGCAACCAGTCTCATGAAACCACAAGGTATGGCCGAGGCCAGTCACCTGACAAAACCAGACAACAGGAAATGCGACCTCCGTCTGCAAGCTTTCGAGGAAAGAAAACCAGCCGCCCGTGGGCATCCTCTCCTGCTTTTGCTTGCTACGTGAGGACATGCGTGATGGATGCGTGCGCCCACGGACAAGTTGGGCCTCTTGACACGGAGGGCTTGGGGTCACGGCGGTGTGGGGATCAAGTGAGATGGAACAAGGGAGGTAAAATCCAAAGTCCCTTCCCTTGATGAACAAAGTTTCTTGCCTCAACATCGAAGAAGCAAACACAAGGCAGAAGGAAAGAAGACAGAAGAAAGAAAGGAGGAGGGAAGGAAAGAAGGAAAGGCGAGACAACGAACGGAACGCTCCCAGGACTCTGCAATACCGTTTCCCGTTTCTTCAAGGAGGATCTGGGACGCTACCTTCAGAGGGTGTGCGTGTGTGTGTGCACGTGTGTGTCCCGACGCGTGACACAGACCTGCCGACAGACAGAGGAAGAGAGAGACTCTCACTGGCTCCTTCCTCGAGTCACCATTCTGAAGAAAAGGATCTTTGAAGAGTGAGAGAAACGGAGCAGTGAAGAGTGAGTACGGGTCTTCCCGGCACTTGCGATGTATACTGACGAACGCGAAAATCCCTCCGCTAAAGCACCCGAAGTCACCTGTGCCGATCTTGGCCGCAAGACGGTGTGTAGCTAGAAATCCCCAAATGGCACGTCAGTCCTCAGACGGCATGGACTAGAGCTGGGACTTTGACGGGGTTTTCGCTCGTTCATGAGAACAGAAGACGATGCAGGTGGATAAAGACAGTAGGAAGGACGGAAGTCGAGAGAGGTCTCAGTAAAGTGAACCAACGAAGTCACATTGAGCTTTGAAGCCTACTTTTAATGGAAAAGTGCAAACTCCCCTAACGGTGGAGGGTCCGTGATGTCGTTTTGGAATGTACCACTTGAAATGAAAGGGAAAGACTCAGATAAAGCAGGACATCCAGGAAGTTTCGAGGAGAGCGATACTTGATTCAGCAGGAGAACGGAAAGCTCTGGGAGTTAACGGGCACGTCAATACGTGAAAAATGCCTCCGGTTTGGGAAGACTGCCTTTCGCATGCTCTCGTCAAGGATTGCGAGGACTGCTAATGGAACTGCCCTGGCATTTTCTCTCCGTTATCGTGTTCAGATTCAACTTTTAACCCTACGTGCCCGCTCCGCCCCAGGCACACACACCCCGGAAGATGCCCACTCACACTCTCGGGGAGACAAGTCTTTTCTTCGGATCCTAGCCTGGGGAGTCAATTCTTACGAGATGGCTCTACAAGTACACTCCCACGTTTCGTTTCCAACTCTCAGAGCTACCAACAAGACGCCTTCAGGTCGTGCACAGACCAGAAAGGACCTACGGCATGTCCATCCGACCCCATCCGCGCCCCGTCTTCTCCGTTGCCTCCCCACCCCCCACCCCCTGCTTTCAGGCTCGAATTCTCTATTAGTGCGTTTTTCGTGCTTAAAACCAAGTCCGCTGAACTCGGTGTGTTTTAAAGAAGAAGAAATTGACTGCTTCCTCTTGCGGAGGCTGGGACGCCCAAAGTCCCCTCTGCTGGTGTGGACAGTGACCCAGGGCTCTCCCACTGCACGACGGTGGAAGCGGAGAGAGCAGAGCAGAGCAGAGGGCAGAGAGAGAGAAAGACAGACTCTCCTCTTGGAAAGCCCTCAGAAGCTCGCCCCTGACCACCGTTTTGAATCCACTCACTACTGCCTGGTCCTACAATCCGATCACCTCTTCACGGCCCCACCTCCCAACTACCATAATGGGATAGCCCACCCTCTTAGCGCTCACAGTGGAGGCTCTTTCTGATACATAACATTTGGGGAAAACTTTTCAAGCTCCAATGAGTTCTGGGGGGACACCACTCCACCCACTACAACCTGCAAAGCGGCCAGAACGACAAAAACAATGTGAGTGTTTGTCCTTGAGACCTATTCTTCCCCACTTGGATTGCTTCCTGTTTGGACCTGGCCCAAGTAGCCAGGAAGGGAAGCACTCCACAGAGGAGGTTCCGTTTGCCATGCAAGTGCTTGTTCTCCTCAGAATTCAGTGAAAGCGCCCGTGGCCCTTTGCCCACGGTGTCCCCGGCGCCGCTCCGGTGCCCCGAAACAATCGTTGAGGCCAGGAAGTGAGAACACGAGTTGAGCCCTGCCCACAGCAATGACTACAGAGACTCTCTCGGGCCTGCCGAGTGCTTGCTGCTGGTTCCTGCCTCCGTCCTGCTCCCAAACACGATGTGCTCCTGGTTCATCCTTCCTCGCACCGAACCGATTCTGCATGAAAAAGCCAAGCCAAGGCAAGCCAAACCAAAGAGGTCTGCGTGGGGGTGTTGGGAAGAAAGCCTTGTTCCCCCTACAGTGGACTTTCCAGTGAGCTTTGCAGCACGTCTAGCAGAGCCTGAAATTCTCCTTCGCTGAGGGGCGGTTCAGGTGATGACGGAGGGTCGTTCCCCTCTGTCTCCAGATTCAGAAAGGCTTCGGCACTTTCCTGAAACTCTGGGCTCCAGAGGAGCTGATCGAGGAGGCTGGGGCTTCCTGCGGAGTGCTGGTCAGCTTGCTGGGGCGGCTGAGTTGGCTCCTGCTTCGGCAGTGCCTGCTGCTGCCACACGGCCACCTCGGCGTGTACAGGCTGCTGAGGGGGTGCTTCTCCGGCGGTCCATTGGAGCATCACACCCTGGTGCCCTGCCCTCGAGCATTGCCTCTGGTGGGAGGTGTCTTGCTGAGCCAGGGCCTGCCACAGTTGCTGAGGGCGACCAGCTTGTGGCTGACAAGAGGCCTTCAAGGGCAATACGGCCAGGCCAGGGTCTCCGGTGCCTTGGTCATCCTGGCGTCCGCTGTGGTATTGGGGCCACACAGGGGTCTGAGTGTGCGAGAGCCCCACTCCTAGTATGGGTGCTGTTGACGCGTGGCTCACGAGAGTGACCGGACCGTGAGACATCTCTCCAGCAGGCACAGGCTGGCTGGGCTGGACCATCGTGAGCCCCGCCGCCCGGCTCACGCGGCCCCCAGAGGGCGCTTCCCAAGGACCAAAGGCCGGGTGCAGTGGGGCCAACGCTTCTCCCGATGGCAGCGGGTTGCCGCCGAAACGAGGGCAGGGAGGAGCGTGAGCAGACACGCTGGGCGCGGTGCACAGGTGGCTCGGCTGCAGCTGAACACTCACGTCAGGTGTCCCACTTGAGCCTTCTGCCAGGAAATTCACGGCTCCGCCTGGGCTCTTCTGGCCTGGGTGCCGAGATCTTCGGTTCTGAAACCAGATTTGAATTCTGGCCTCCGGGAGGCCTGTTTGTGTAGCCAGCTCTTCCCTGGTGGCAATTCCAGGAAACCGATTCTTCTCAAAAGCTTCAATGAGGATCCTGGCTTGGGCGCCGGTGATGGCCGTGCGCTTTCGTCGGCCTTCCTTGGGGACGCGTTCCTGAGCGTGAGGACGAGGCCCTTCCTCAGTCTGCACTTGCTGTTCAGCTGAGGAGCCTCGGGACTTGAGTCGACTCGGCCTCAGCTGTCGTGTTCTCTGGTTTTGAAACCAAATCTGAATTCTACATTCTGGAATGCCAATTGCTTCAGCCAGTTCTTCTCTGGCCGCTATACCAGGGTAGGGGTTCTGCTCAAACGATGCTTGCAGAGCACCCTTTTGACTCGAGCTCAGAACAACCCTCCTGCGTCGGGCTTCTCTTGGCAGAGAGTCTCTCGGGCTGCTCGTCCCCTCCATAGCGAGAAGAGTCGCCTGGGTTCCACGGAGTCAGCCGGCCAACTGAGCAGCTCCCGGAAGGGCGGCGGGACTGGCCGGTCAGGGCCCAGCGGGGGGCCCGCCCAGTCCACACCTACTTTCAGAGCTCCGCCCCTCATTCAATATTCATAACCCCGACGTGCTCACCGGAAGCGAGCCGAGGGTCACTTTAAGGAGAGGTTCAGAGGCCTCCAAATACTTCTGCGTCACACGCAATTCTTTTCCAAAGATCACTTGGATGGTGGGCGACCTCGCTGAGACATATCGAATCCTTTGGGTTCCCAGTACGTTCAAAGGACTCTCCTCTCTTCATGTTGATGGGTGGTGGCATTCTCCAAATCAAGGACTGCCACTACTGCCATGAGTTCTTTACTCACTCTCCTCGGCTTCCCCTGGAACACTTTCACTTTGTCGGCAAATCAATTGGCTGAAATTTGTGAAATGACCTGTGAGGAAACTGGATACTGGTGACTGCTTCCCCGGGTCGAACCAGCGATGTTACCGATCGGCATCGCATCCTGGACAGAGGGCAACCAGTCTCATGAAACCACAAGGTATGGCCGAGGCCAGTCACCTGACAAAACCAGACAACAGGAAATGCGACCTCCGTCTGCAAGCTTTCGAGGAAAGAAAACCAGCCGCCCGTGGGCATCCTCTCCTGCTTTTGCTTGCTACGTGAGGACATGCGTGATGGATGCGTGCGCCCACGGACAAGTTGGGCCTCTTGACACGGAGGGCTTGGGGTCACGGCGGTGTGGGGATCAAGTGAGATGGAACAAGGGAGGTAAAATCCAAAGTCCCTTCCCTTGATGAACAAAGTTTCTTGCCTCAACATCGAAGAAGCAAACACAAGGCAGAAGGAAAGAAGACAGAAGAAAGAAAGGAGGAGGGAAGGAAAGAAGGAAAGGCGAGACAACGAACGGAACGCTCCCAGGACTCTGCAATACCGTTTCCCGTTTCTTCAAGGAGGATCTGGGACGCTACCTTCAGAGGGTGTGCGTGTGTGTGTGCACGTGTGTGTCCCGACGCGTGACACAGACCTGCCGACAGACAGAGGAAGAGAGAGACTCTCACTGGCTCCTTCCTCGAGTCACCATTCTGAAGAAAAGGATCTTTGAAGAGTGAGAGAAACGGAGCAGTGAAGAGTGAGTACGGGTCTTCCCGGCACTTGCGATGTATACTGACGAACGCGAAAATCCCTCCGCTAAAGCACCCGAAGTCACCTGTGCCGATCTTGGCCGCAAGACGGTGTGTAGCTAGAAATCCCCAAATGGCACGTCAGTCCTCAGACGGCATGGACTAGAGCTGGGACTTTGACGGGGTTTTCGCTCGTTCATGAGAACAGAAGACGATGCAGGTGGATAAAGACAGTAGGAAGGACGGAAGTCGAGAGAGGTCTCAGTAAAGTGAACCAACGAAGTCACATTGAGCTTTGAAGCCTACTTTTAATGGAAAAGTGCAAACTCCCCTAACGGTGGAGGGTCCGTGATGTCGTTTTGGAATGTACCACTTGAAATGAAAGGGAAAGACTCAGATAAAGCAGGACATCCAGGAAGTTTCGAGGAGAGCGATACTTGATTCAGCAGGAGAACGGAAAGCTCTGGGAGTTAACGGGCACGTCAATACGTGAAAAATGCCTCCGGTTTGGGAAGACTGCCTTTCGCATGCTCTCGTCAAGGATTGCGAGGACTGCTAATGGAACTGCCCTGGCATTTTCTCTCCGTTATCGTGTTCAGATTCAACTTTTAACCCTACGTGCCCGCTCCGCCCCAGGCACACACACCCCGGAAGATGCCCACTCACACTCTCGGGGAGACAAGTCTTTTCTTCGGATCCTAGCCTGGGGAGTCAATTCTTACGAGATGGCTCTACAAGTACACTCCCACGTTTCGTTTCCAACTCTCAGAGCTACCAACAAGACGCCTTCAGGTCGTGCACAGACCAGAAAGGACCTACGGCATGTCCATCCGACCCCATCCGCGCCCCGTCTTCTCCGTTGCCTCCCCACCCCCCACCCCCTGCTTTCAGGCTCGAATTCTCTATTAGTGCGTTTTTCGTGCTTAAAACCAAGTCCGCTGAACTCGGTGTGTTTTAAAGAAGAAGAAATTGACTGCTTCCTCTTGCGGAGGCTGGGACGCCCAAAGTCCCCTCTGCTGGTGTGGACAGTGACCCAGGGCTCTCCCACTGCACGACGGTGGAAGCGGAGAGAGCAGAGCAGAGCAGAGGGCAGAGAGAGAGAAAGACAGACTCTCCTCTTGGAAAGCCCTCAGAAGCTCGCCCCTGACCACCGTTTTGAATCCACTCACTACTGCCTGGTCCTACAATCCGATCACCTCTTCACGGCCCCACCTCCCAACTACCATAATGGGATAGCCCACCCTCTTAGCGCTCACAGTGGAGGCTCTTTCTGATACATAACATTTGGGGAAAACTTTTCAAGCTCCAATGAGTTCTGGGGGGACACCACTCCACCCACTACAACCTGCAAAGCGGCCAGAACGACAAAAACAATGTGAGTGTTTGTCCTTGAGACCTATTCTTCCCCACTTGGATTGCTTCCTGTTTGGACCTGGCCCAAGTAGCCAGGAAGGGAAGCACTCCACAGAGGAGGTTCCGTTTGCCATGCAAGTGCTTGTTCTCCTCAGAATTCAGTGAAAGCGCCCGTGGCCCTTTGCCCACGGTGTCCCCGGCGCCGCTCCGGTGCCCCGAAACAATCGTTGAGGCCAGGAAGTGAGAACACGAGTTGAGCCCTGCCCACAGCAATGACTACAGAGACTCTCTCGGGCCTGCCGAGTGCTTGCTGCTGGTTCCTGCCTCCGTCCTGCTCCCAAACACGATGTGCTCCTGGTTCATCCTTCCTCGCACCGAACCGATTCTGCATGAAAAAGCCAAGCCAAGGCAAGCCAAACCAAAGAGGTCTGCGTGGGGGTGTTGGGAAGAAAGCCTTGTTCCCCCTACAGTGGACTTTCCAGTGAGCTTTGCAGCACGTCTAGCAGAGCCTGAAATTCTCCTTCGCTGAGGGGCGGTTCAGGTGATGACGGAGGGTCGTTCCCCTCTGTCTCCAGATTCAGAAAGGCTTCGGCACTTTCCTGAAACTCTGGGCTCCAGAGGAGCTGATCGAGGAGGCTGGGGCTTCCTGCGGAGTGCTGGTCAGCTTGCTGGGGCGGCTGAGTTGGCTCCTGCTTCGGCAGTGCCTGCTGCTGCCACACGGCCACCTCGGCGTGTACAGGCTGCTGAGGGGGTGCTTCTCCGGCGGTCCATTGGAGCATCACACCCTGGTGCCCTGCCCTCGAGCATTGCCTCTGGTGGGAGGTGTCTTGCTGAGCCAGGGCCTGCCACAGTTGCTGAGGGCGACCAGCTTGTGGCTGACAAGAGGCCTTCAAGGGCAATACGGCCAGGCCAGGGTCTCCGGTGCCTTGGTCATCCTGGCGTCCGCTGTGGTATTGGGGCCACACAGGGGTCTGAGTGTGCGAGAGCCCCACTCCTAGTATGGGTGCTGTTGACGCGTGGCTCACGAGAGTGACCGGACCGTGAGACATCTCTCCAGCAGGCACAGGCTGGCTGGGCTGGACCATCGTGAGCCCCGCCGCCCGGCTCACGCGGCCCCCAGAGGGCGCTTCCCAAGGACCAAAGGCCGGGTGCAGTGGGGCCAACGCTTCTCCCGATGGCAGCGGGTTGCCGCCGAAACGAGGGCAGGGAGGAGCGTGAGCAGACACGCTGGGCGCGGTGCACAGGTGGCTCGGCTGCAGCTGAACACTCACGTCAGGTGTCCCACTTGAGCCTTCTGCCAGGAAATTCACGGCTCCGCCTGGGCTCTTCTGGCCTGGGTGCCGAGATCTTCGGTTCTGAAACCAGATTTGAATTCTGGCCTCCGGGAGGCCTGTTTGTGTAGCCAGCTCTTCCCTGGTGGCAATTCCAGGAAACCGATTCTTCTCAAAAGCTTCAATGAGGATCCTGGCTTGGGCGCCGGTGATGGCCGTGCGCTTTCGTCGGCCTTCCTTGGGGACGCGTTCCTGAGCGTGAGGACGAGGCCCTTCCTCAGTCTGCACTTGCTGTTCAGCTGAGGAGCCTCGGGACTTGAGTCGACTCGGCCTCAGCTGTCGTGTTCTCTGGTTTTGAAACCAAATCTGAATTCTACATTCTGGAATGCCAATTGCTTCAGCCAGTTCTTCTCTGGCCGCTATACCAGGGTAGGGGTTCTGCTCAAACGATGCTTGCAGAGCACCCTTTTGACTCGAGCTCAGAACAACCCTCCTGCGTCGGGCTTCTCTTGGCAGAGAGTCTCTCGGGCTGCTCGTCCCCTCCATAGCGAGAAGAGTCGCCTGGGTTCCACGGAGTCAGCCGGCCAACTGAGCAGCTCCCGGAAGGGCGGCGGGACTGGCCGGTCAGGGCCCAGCGGGGGGCCCGCCCAGTCCACACCTACTTTCAGAGCTCCGCCCCTCATTCAATATTCATAACCCCGACGTGCTCACCGGAAGCGAGCCGAGGGTCACTTTAAGGAGAGGTTCAGAGGCCTCCAAATACTTCTGCGTCACACGCAATTCTTTTCCAAAGATCACTTGGATGGTGGGCGACCTCGCTGAGACATATCGAATCCTTTGGGTTCCCAGTACGTTCAAAGGACTCTCCTCTCTTCATGTTGATGGGTGGTGGCATTCTCCAAATCAAGGACTGCCACTACTGCCATGAGTTCTTTACTCACTCTCCTCGGCTTCCCCTGGAACACTTTCACTTTGTCGGCAAATCAATTGGCTGAAATTTGTGAAATGACCTGTGAGGAAACTGGATACTGGTGACTGCTTCCCCGGGTCGAACCAGCGATGTTACCGATCGGCATCGCATCCTGGACAGAGGGCAACCAGTCTCATGAAACCACAAGGTATGGCCGAGGCCAGTCACCTGACAAAACCAGACAACAGGAAATGCGACCTCCGTCTGCAAGCTTTCGAGGAAAGAAAACCAGCCGCCCGTGGGCATCCTCTCCTGCTTTTGCTTGCTACGTGAGGACATGCGTGATGGATGCGTGCGCCCACGGACAAGTTGGGCCTCTTGACACGGAGGGCTTGGGGTCACGGCGGTGTGGGGATCAAGTGAGATGGAACAAGGGAGGTAAAATCCAAAGTCCCTTCCCTTGATGAACAAAGTTTCTTGCCTCAACATCGAAGAAGCAAACACAAGGCAGAAGGAAAGAAGACAGAAGAAAGAAAGGAGGAGGGAAGGAAAGAAGGAAAGGCGAGACAACGAACGGAACGCTCCCAGGACTCTGCAATACCGTTTCCCGTTTCTTCAAGGAGGATCTGGGACGCTACCTTCAGAGGGTGTGCGTGTGTGTGTGCACGTGTGTGTCCCGACGCGTGACACAGACCTGCCGACAGACAGAGGAAGAGAGAGACTCTCACTGGCTCCTTCCTCGAGTCACCATTCTGAAGAAAAGGATCTTTGAAGAGTGAGAGAAACGGAGCAGTGAAGAGTGAGTACGGGTCTTCCCGGCACTTGCGATGTATACTGACGAACGCGAAAATCCCTCCGCTAAAGCACCCGAAGTCACCTGTGCCGATCTTGGCCGCAAGACGGTGTGTAGCTAGAAATCCCCAAATGGCACGTCAGTCCTCAGACGGCATGGACTAGAGCTGGGACTTTGACGGGGTTTTCGCTCGTTCATGAGAACAGAAGACGATGCAGGTGGATAAAGACAGTAGGAAGGACGGAAGTCGAGAGAGGTCTCAGTAAAGTGAACCAACGAAGTCACATTGAGCTTTGAAGCCTACTTTTAATGGAAAAGTGCAAACTCCCCTAACGGTGGAGGGTCCGTGATGTCGTTTTGGAACGTACCACTTGAAATGAAAGGGAAAGACTCAGATAAAGCAGGACATCCAGGAAGTTTCGAGGAGAGCGATACTTGATTCAGCAGGAGAACGGAAAGCTCTGGGAGTTAACGGGCACGTCAATACGTGAAAAATGCCTCCGGTTTGGGAAGACTGCCTTTCGCATGCTCTCGTCAAGGATTGCGAGGACTGCTAATGGAACTGCCCTGGCATTTTCTCTCCGTTATCGTGTTCAGATTCAACTTTTAACCCTACGTGCCCGCTCCGCCCCAGGCACACACACCCCGGAAGATGCCCACTCACACTCTCGGGGAGACAAGTCTTTTCTTCAGATCCTAGCCTGGGGAGTCAATTCTTACGAGATGGCTCTACAAGTACACTCCCACGTTTCGTTTCCAACTCTCAGAGCTACCAACAAGACGCCTTCAGGTCGTGCACAGACCAGAAAGGACCTACGGCATGTCCATCCGACCCCATCCGCGCCCCGTCTTCTCCGTTGCCTCCCCACCCCCCACCCCCCCCGCTTTCAGGCTCGAATTCTCTATTAGTGCGTTTTTCGTGCTTAAAACCAAGTCCGCTGAACTCGGTGTGTTTTAAAGAAGAAGAAATTGACTGCTTCCTCTTGCGGAGGCTGGGACGCCCAAAGTCCCCTCTGCTGGTGTGGACAGTGACCCAGGGCTCTCCCACTGCACGACGGTGGAAGCGGAGAGAGCAGAGCAGAGCAGAGGGCAGAGAGAGAGAAAGACAGACTCTCCTCTTGGAAAGCCCTCAGAAGCTCGCCCCTGACCACCGTTTTGAATCCACTCACTACTGCCTGGTCCTACAATCCGATCACCTCTTCACGGCCCCACCTCCCAACTACCATAATGGGATAGCCCACCCTCTTAGCGCTCACAGTGGAGGCTCTTTCTGATACATAACATTTGGGGAAAACTTTTCAAGCTCCAATGAGTTCTGGGGGGACACCACTCAACCCACTACAACCTGCAAAGCGGCCAGAACGACAAAAACAATGTGAGTGTTTGTCCTTGAGACCTATTCTTCCCCACTTGGATTGCTTCCTGTTTGGACCTGGGCCAAGTAGCCAGGAAGGGAAGCACTCCACAGAGGAGGTTCCGTTTGCCATGCAAGTGCTTGTTCTCCTCAGAATTCAGTGAAAGCGCCCGTGGCCCTTTGCCCACGGTGTCCCCGGCGCCGCTCCGGTGCCCCGAAACAATCGTTGAGGCCAGGAAGTGAGAACACGAGTTGAGCCCTGCCCACAGCAATGACTACAGAGACTCTCTCGGGCCTGCCGAGTGCTTGCTGCTGGTTCCTGCCTCCGTCCTGCTCCCAAACACGATGTGCTCCTGGTTCATCCTTCCTCGCACCGAACCGATTCTGCATGAAAAAGCCAAGCCAAGGCAAGCCAAACCAAAGAGGTCCGCGTGGGGGTGTTGGGAAGAAAGCCTTGTTCCCCCTACAGTGGACTTTCCAGTGAGCTTTGCAGCACGTCTAGCAGAGCCTGAAATTCTCCTTCGCTGAGGGGCGGTTCAGGTGATGACGGAGGGTCGTTCCCCTCTGTCTCCAGATTCAGAAAGGCTTCGGCACTTTCCTGAAACTCTGGGCTCCAGAGGAGCTGATCGAGGAGGCTGGGGCTTCCTGCGGAGTGCTGGTCAGCTTGCTGGGGCGGCTGAGTTGGCTCCTGCTTCGGCAGTGCCTGCTGCTGCCACACGGCCACCTCGGCGTGTACAGGCTGCTGAGGGGGTGGCTTCTCCGGCGGTCCATTGGAGCATCACACCCTGGTGCCCTGCCCTCGAGCATTGCCTCTGGTGGGAGGTGTCTTGCTGAGCCAGGGCCTGCCACAGTTGCTGAGGGCGACCAGCTTGTGGCTGACAAGAGGCCTTCAAGGGCAATACGGCCAGGCCAGGGTCTCCGGTGCCTTGGTCATCCTGGCGTCCGCTGTGGTATTGGGGCCACACAGGGGTCTGAGTGTGCGAGAGCCCCACTCCTAGTATGGGTGCTGTTGACGCGTGGCTCACGAGAGTGACCGGACCGTGAGACATCTCTCCAGCAGGCACAGGCTGGCTGGGCTGGACCATCGTGAGCCCCGCCGCCCGGCTCACGCGGCCCCCAGAGGGCGCTTCCCAAGGACCAAAGGCCGGGTGCAGTGGGGCCAACGCTTCTCCCGATGGCAGCGGGTTGCCGCCGAAACGAGGGCAGGGAGGAGCGTGAGCAGACACGCTGGGCGCGGTGCACAGGTGGCTCGGCTGCAGCTGAACACTCACGTCAGGTGTCCCACTTGAGCCTTCTGCCAGGAAATTCACGGCTCCGCCTGGGCTCTTCTGGCCTGGGTGCCGAGATCTTCGGTTCTGAAACCAGATTTGAATTCTGGCCTCCGGGAGGCCTGTTTGTGTAGCCAGCTCTTCCCTGGTGGCAATTCCAGGAAACCGATTCTTCTCAAAAGCTTCAATGAGGATCCTGGCTTGGGCGCCGGTGATGGCCGTGCGCTTTCGTCGGCCTTCCTTGGGGACGCGTTCCTGAGCGTGAGGACGAGGCCCTTCCTCAGTCTGCACTTGCTGTTCAGCTGAGGAGCCTCGGGACTTGAGTCGACTCGGCCTCAGCTGTCGTGTTCTCTGGTTTTGAAACCAAATCTGAATTCTACATTCTGGAATGCCAATTGCTTCAGCCAGTTCTTCTCTGGCCGCTATACCAGGGTAGGGGTTCTGCTCAAACGATGCTTGCAGAGCACCCTTTTGACTCGAGCTCAGAACAACCCTCCTGCGTCGGGCTTCTCTTGGCAGAGAGTCTCTCGGGCTGCTCGTCCCCTCCATAGCGAGAAGAGTCGCCTGGGTTCCACGGAGTCAGCCGGCCAACTGAGCAGCTCCCGGAAGGGCGGCGGGACTGGCCGGTCAGGGCCCAGCGGGGGGCCCGCCCAGTCCACACCTACTTTCAGAGCTCCGCCCCTCATTCAATATTCATAACCCCGACGTGCTCACCGGAAGCGAGCCGAGGGTCACTTTAAGGAGAGGTTCAGAGGCCTCCAAATACTTCTGCGTCACACGCAATTCTTTTCCAAAGATCACTTGGATGGTGGGCGACCTCGCTGAGACATATCGAATCCTTTGGGTTCCCAGTACGTTCAAAGGACTCTCCTCTCTTCATGTTGATGGGTGGTGGCATTCTCCAAATCAAGGACTGCCACTACTGCCATGAGTTCTTTACTCACTCTCCTCGGCTTCCCCTGGAACACTTTCACTTTGTCGGCAAATCAATTGGCTGAAATTTGTGAAATGACCTGTGAGGAAACTGGATACTGGTGACTGCTTCCCCGGGTCGAACCAGCGATGTTACCGATCGGCATCGCATCCTGGACAGAGGGCAACCAGTCTCATGAAACCACAAGGTATGGCCGAGGCCAGTCACCTGACAAAACCAGACAACAGGAAATGCGACCTCCGTCTGCAAGCTTTCGAGGAAAGAAAACCAGCCGCCCGTGGGCATCCTCTCCTGCTTTTGCTTGCTACGTGAGGACATGCGTGATGGATGCGTGCGCCCACGGACAAGTTGGGCCTCTTGACACGGAGGGCTTGGGGTCACGGCGGTGTGGGGATCAAGTGAGATGGAACAAGGGAGGTAAAATCCAAAGTCCCTTCCCTTGATGAACAAAGTTTCTTGCCTCAACATCGAAGAAGCAAACACAAGGCAGAAGGAAAGAAGACAGAAGAAAGAAAGGAGGAGGGAAGGAAAGAAGGAAAGGCGAGACAACGAACGGAACGCTCCCAGGACTCTGCAATACCGTTTCCCGTTTCTTCAAGGAGGATCTGGGACGCTACCTTCAGAGGGTGTGCGTGTGTGTGTGCACGTGTGTGTCCCGACGCGTGACACAGACCTGCCGACAGACAGAGGAAGAGAGAGACTCTCACCGGCTCCTTCCTCGAGTCACCATTCTGAAGAAAAGGATCTTTGAAGAGTGAGAGAAACGGAGCAGTGAAGAGTGAGTACGGGTCTTCCCGGCACTTGCGATGTATACTGACGAACGCGAAAATCCCTCCGCTAAAGCACCCGAAGTCACCTGTGCCGATCTTGGCCGCAAGACGGTGTGTAGCTAGAAATCCCCAAATGGCACGTCAGTCCTCAGACGGCATGGACTAGAGCTGGGACTTTGACGGGGTTTTCGCTCGTTCATGAGAACAGAAGACGATGCAGGTGGATAAAGACAGTAGGAAGGACGGAAGTCGAGAGAGGTCTCAGTAAAGTGAACCAACGAAGTCACATTGAGCTTTGAAGCCTACTTTTAATGGAAAAGTGCAAACTCCCCTAACGGTGGAGGGTCCGTGATGTCGTTTTGGAACGTACCACTTGAAATGAAAGGGAAAGACTCAGATAAAGCAGGACATCCAGGAAGTTTCGAGGAGAGCGATACTTGATTCAGCAGGAGAACGGAAAGCTCTGGGAGTTAACGGGCACGTCAATACGTGAAAAATGCCTCCGGTTTGGGAAGACTGCCTTTCGCATGCTCTCGTCAAGGATTGCGAGGACTGCTAATGGAACTGCCCTGGCATTTTCTCTCCGTTATCGTGTTCAGATTCAACTTTTAACCCTACGTGCCCGCTCCGCCCCAGGCACACACACCCCGGAAGATGCCCACTCACACTCTCGGGGAGACAAGTCTTTTCTTCGGATCCTAGCCTGGGGAGTCAATTCTTACGAGATGGCTCTACAAGTACACTCCCACGTTTCGTTTCCAACTCTCAGAGCTACCAACAAGACGCCTTCAGGTCGTGCACAGACCAGAAAGGACCTACGGCATGTCCATCCGACCCCATCCGCGCCCCGTCTTCTCCGTTGCCTCCCCACCCCCCCCCCCCGCTTTCAGGCTCGAATTCTCTATTAGTGCGTTTTTCGTGCTTAAAACCAAGTCCGCTGAACTCGGTGTGTTTTAAAGAAGAAGAAATTGACTGCTTCCTCTTGCGGAGGCTGGGACGCCCAAAGTCCCCTCTGCTGGTGTGGACAGTGACCCAGGGCTCTCCCACTGCACGACGGTGGAAGCGGAGAGAGCAGAGCAGAGCAGAGGGCAGAGAGAGAGAAAGACAGACTCTCCTCTTGGAAAGCCCTCAGAAGCTCGCCCCTGACCACCGTTTTGAATCCACTCACTACTGCCTGGTCCTACAATCCGATCACCTCTTCACGGCCCCACCTCCCAACTACCATAATGGGATAGCCCACCCTCTTAGCGCTCACAGTGGAGGCTCTTTCTGATACATAACATTTGGGGAAAACTTTTCAAGCTCCAATGAGTTCTGGGGGGACACCACTCAACCCACTACAACCTGCAAAGCGGCCAGAACGACAAAAACAATGTGAGTGTTTGTCCTTGAGACCTATTCTTCCCCACTTGGATTGCTTCCTGTTTGGACCTGGCCCAAGTAGCCAGGAAGGGAAGCACTCCACAGAGGAGGTTCCGTTTGCCATGCAAGTGCTTGTTCTCCTCAGAATTCAGTGAAAGCGCCCGTGGCCCTTTGCCCACGGTGTCCCCGGCGCCGCTCCGGTGCCCCGAAACAATCGTTGAGGCCAGGAAGTGAGAACACGAGTTGAGCCCTGCCCACAGCAATGACTACAGAGACTCTCTCGGGCCTGCCGAGTGCTTGCTGCTGGTTCCTGCCTCCGTCCTGCTCCCAAACACGATGTGCTCCTGGTTCATCCTTCTTCGCACCGAACCGATTCTGCATGAAAAAGCCAAGCCAAGGCAAGCCAAACCAAAGAGGTCCGCGTGGGGGTGTTGGGAAGAAAGCCTTGTTCCCCCTACAGTGGACTTTCCAGTGAGCTTTGCAGCACGTCTAGCAGAGCCTGAAATTCTCCTTCGCTGAGGGGCGGTTCAGGTGATGACGGAGGGTCGTTCCCCTCTGTCTCCAGATTCAGAAAGGCTTCGGCACTTTCCTGAAACTCTGGGCTCCAGAGGAGCTGATCGAGGAGGCTGGGGCTTCCTGCGGAGTGCTGGTCAGCTTGCTGGGGCGGCTGAGTTGGCTCCTGCTTCGGCAGTGCCTGCTGCTGCCACACGGCCACCTAGGCGTGTACAGGCTGCTGAGGGGGTGGCTTCTCCGGCGGTCCATTGGAGCATCACACCCTGGTGCCCTGCCCTCGAGCATTGCCTCTGGTGGGAGGTGTCTTGCTGAGCCAGGGCCTGCCACAGTTGCTGAGGGCGACCAGCTTGTGGCTGACAAGAGGCCTTCAAGGGCAATACGGCCAGGCCAGGGTCTCCGGTGCCTTGGTCATCCTGGCGTCCGCTGTGGTATTGGGGCCACACAGGGGTCTGAGTGTGCGAGAGCCCCACTCCTAGTATGGGTGCTGTTGACGCGTGGCTCACGAGAGTGACCGGACCGTGAGACATCTCTCCAGCAGGCACAGGCTGGCTGGGCTGGACCATCGTGAGCCCCGCCGCCCGGCTCACGCGGCCCCCAGAGGGCGCTTCCCAAGGACCAAAGGCCGGGTGCAGTGGGGCCAACGCTTCTCCCGATGGCAGCGGGTTGCCGCCGAAACGAGGGCAGGGAGGAGCGTGAGCAGACACGCTGGGCGCGGTGCACAGGTGGCTCGGCTGCAGCTGAACACTCACGTCAGGTGTCCCACTTGAGCCTTCTGCCAGGAAATTCACGGCTCCGCCTGGGCTCTTCTGGCCTGGGTGCCGAGATCTTCGGTTCTGAAACCAGATTTGAATTCTGGCCTCCGGGAGGCCTGTTTGTGTAGCCAGCTCTTCCCTGGTGGCAATTCCAGGAAACCGATTCTTCTCAAAAGCTTCAATGAGGATCCTGGCTTGGGCGCCGGTGATGGCCGTGCGCTTTCGTCGGCCTTCCTTGGGGACGCGTTCCTGAGCGTGAGGACGAGGCCCTTCCTCAGTCTGCACTTGCTGTTCAGCTGAGGAGCCTCGGGACTTGAGTCGACTCGGCCTCAGCTGTCGTGTTCTCTGGTTTTGAAACCAAATCTGAATTCTACATTCTGGAATGCCAATTGCTTCAGCCAGTTCTTCTCTGGCCGCTATACCAGGGTAGGGGTTCTGCTCAAACGATGCTTGCAGAGCACCCTTTTGACTCGAGCTCAGAACAACCCTCCTGCGTCGGGCTTCTCTTGGCAGAGAGTCTCTCGGGCTGCTCGTCCCCTCCATAGCGAGAAGAGTCGCCTGGGTTCCACGGAGTCAGCCGGCCAACTGAGCAGCTCCCGGAAGGGCGGCGGGACTGGCCGGTCAGGGCCCAGCGGGGGGCCCGCCCAGTCCACACCTACTTTCAGAGCTCCGCCCCTCATTCAATATTCATAACCCCGACGTGCTCACCGGAAGCGAGCCGAGGGTCACTTTAAGGAGAGGTTCAGAGGCCTCCAAATACTTCTGCGTCACACGCAATTCTTTTCCAAAGATCACTTGGATGGTGGGCGACCTCGCTGAGACATATCGAATCCTTTGGGTTCCCAGTACGTTCAAAGGACTCTCCTCTCTTCATGTTGATGGGTGGTGGCATTCTCCAAATCAAGGACTGCCACTACTGCCATGAGTTCTTTACTCACTCTCCTCGGCTTCCCCTGGAACACTTTCACTTTGTCGGCAAATCAATTGGCTGAAATTTGTGAAATGACCTGTGAGGAAACTGGATACTGGTGACTGCTTCCCCGGGTCGAACCAGCGATGTTACCGATCGGCATCGCATCCTGGACAGAGGGCAACCAGTCTCATGAAACCACAAGGTATGGCCGAGGCCAGTCACCTGACAAAACCAGACAACAGGAAATGCGACCTCCGTCTGCAAGCTTTCGAGGAAAGAAAACCAGCCGCCCGTGGGCATCCTCTCCTGCTTTTGCTTGCTACGTGAGGACATGCGTGATGGATGCGTGCGCCCACGGACAAGTTGGGCCTCTTGACACGGAGGGCTTGGGGTCACGGCGGTGTGGGGATCAAGTGAGATGGAACAAGGGAGGTAAAATCCAAAGTCCCTTCCCTTGATGAACAAAGTTTCTTGCCTCAACATCGAAGAAGCAAACACAAGGCAGAAGGAAAGAAGACAGAAGAAAGAAAGGAGGAGGGAAGGAAAGAAGGAAAGGCGAGACAACGAACGGAACGCTCCCAGGACTCTGCAATACCGTTTCCCGTTTCTTCAAGGAGGATCTGGGACGCTACCTTCAGAGGGTGTGCGTGTGTGTGTGCACGTGTGTGTCCCGACGCGTGACACAGACCTGCCGACAGACAGAGGAAGAGAGAGACTCTCACTGGCTCCTTCCTCGAGTCACCATTCTGAAGAAAAGGATCTTTGAAGAGTGAGAGAAACGGAGCAGTGAAGAGTGAGTACGGGTCTTCCCGGCACTTGCGATGTATACTGACGAACGCGAAAATCCCTCCGCTAAAGCACCCGAAGTCACCTGTGCCGATCTTGGCCGCAAGACGGTGTGTAGCTAGAAATCCCCAAATGGCACGTCAGTCCTCAGACGGCATGGACTAGAGCTGGGACTTTGACGGGGTTTTCGCTCGTTCATGAGAACAGAAGACGATGCAGGTGGATAAAGACAGTAGGAAGGACGGAAGTCGAGAGAGGTCTCAGTAAAGTGAACCAACGAAGTCACATTGAGCTTTGAAGCCTACTTTTAATGGAAAAGTGCAAACTCCCCTAACGGTGGAGGGTCCGTGATGTCGTTTTGGAACGTACCACTTGAAATGAAAGGGAAAGACTCAGATAAAGCAGGACATCCAGGAAGTTTCGAGGAGAGCGATACTTGATTCAGCAGGAGAACGGAAAGCTCTGGGAGTTAACGGGCACGTCAATACGTGAAAAATGCCTCCGGTTTGGGAAGACTGCCTTTCGCATGCTCTCGTCAAGGATTGCGAGGACTGCTAATGGAACTGCCCTGGCATTTTCTCTCCGTTATCGTGTTCAGATTCAACTTTTAACCCTACGTGCCCGCTCCGCCCCAGGCACACACACCCCGGAAGATGCCCACTCACACTCTCGGGGAGACAAGTCTTTTCTTCGGATCCTAGCCTGGGGAGTCAATTCTTACGAGATGGCTCTACAAGTACACTCCCACGTTTCGTTTCCAACTCTCAGAGCTACCAACAAGACGCCTTCAGGTCGTGCACAGACCAGAAAGGACCTACGGCATGTCCATCCGACCCCATCCGCGCCCCGTCTTCTCCGTTGCCTCCCCACCCCCCAGCCCCCCGCTTTCAGGCTCGAATTCTCTATTAGTGCGTTTTTCGTGCTTAAAACCAAGTCCGCTGAACTCGGTGTGTTTTAAAGAAGAAGAAATTGACTGCTTCCTCTTGCGGAGGCTGGGACGCCCAAAGTCCCCTCTGCTGGTGTGGACAGTGACCCAGGGCTCTCCCACTGCACGACGGTGGAAGCGGAGAGAGCAGAGCAGAGCAGAGGGCAGAGAGAGAGAAAGACAGACTCTCCTCTTGGAAAGCCCTCAGAAGCTCGCCCCTGACCACCGTTTTGAATCCACTCACTACTGCCTGGTCCTACAATCCGATCACCTCTTCACGGCCCCACCTCCCAACTACCATAATGGGATAGCCCACCCTCTTAGCGCTCACAGTGGAGGCTCTTTCTGATACATAACATTTGGGGAAAACTTTTCAAGCTCCAATGAGTTCTGGGGGGACACCACTCAACCCACTACAACTTGCAAAGCGGCCAGAACGATAAAAACAATGTGAGTGTTTGTCCTTGAGACCTATTCTTCCCCACTTGGATTGCTTCCTGTTTGGACCTGGCCCAAGTAGCCAGGAAGGGAAGCACTCCACAGAGGAGGTTCCGTTTGCCATGCAAGTGCTTGTTCTCCTCAGAATTCAGTGAAAGCGCCCGTGGCCCTTTGCCCACGGTGTCCCCGGCGCCGCTCCGGTGCCCCGAAACAATCGTTGAGGCCAGGAAGTGAGAACACGAGTTGAGCCCTGCCCACAGCAATGACTACAGAGACTCTCTCGAGCCTGCCGAGTGCTTGCTGCTGGTTCCTGCCTCCGTCCTGCTCCCAAACACGATGTGCTCCTGGTTCATCCTTCTTCGTACCGAACCGATTCTGCATGAAAAAGCCAAGCCAAGGCAAGCCAAACCAAAGAGGTCCGCGTGGGGGTGTTGGGAAGAAAGCCTTGTTCCCCCTACAGTGGACTTTCCAGTGAGCTTTGCAGCACGTCTAGCAGAGCCTGAAATTCTCCTTCGCTGAGGGGCGGTTCAGGTGATGACGGAGGGTCGTTCCCCTCTGTCTCCAGATTCAGAAAGGCTTCGGCACTTTCCTGAAACTCTGGGCTCCAGAGGAGCTGATCGAGGAGGCTGGGGCTTCCTGCGGAGTGCTGGTCAGCTTGCTGGGGCGGCTGAGTTGGCTCCTGCTTCGGCAGTGCCTGCTGCTGCCACACGGCCACCTCGGCGTGTACAGGCTGCTGAGGGGGTGCTTCTCCGGCGGTCCATTGGAGCATCACACCCTGGTGCCCTGCCCTCGAGCATTGCCTCTGGTGGGAGGTTTCTTGCTGAGCCAGGGCCTGCCACAGTTGCTGAGGGCGACCAGCTTGTGGCTGACAAGAGGCCTTCAAGGGCAATACGGCCAGGCCAGTGTCTCCGGTGCCTTGGTCATCCTGGCGTCCGCTGTGGTATTGGGGCCACACAGGGGTCTGAGTGTGCGAGAGCCCCACTCCTAGTATGGGTGCTGTTGACGCGTGGCTCACGAGAGTGACCGGACCGTGAGACATCTCTCCAGCAGGCACAGGCTGGCTGGGCTGGACCATCGTGAGCCCCGCCGCCCGGCTCACGCGGCCCCCAGAGGGCG
This sequence comes from Cynocephalus volans, assembly GCF_027409185.1. NCBI lineage: Eukaryota > Metazoa > Chordata > Mammalia > Dermoptera > Cynocephalidae > Cynocephalus > Cynocephalus volans. The sequence continues at coordinate 90,156,312 of NC_084466.1, forward strand.
CTTCCCAAGGACCAAAGGCCGGGTGCAGTGGGGCCAACGCTTCTCCCGATGGCAGCGGGTTGCCGCCGAAACGAGGGCAGGGAGGAGCGTGAGCAGACACGCTGGGCGCGGTGCACAGGTGGCTCGGCTGCAGCTGAACACTCACGTCAGGTGTCCCACTTGAGCCTTCTGCCAGGAAATTCACGGCTCCGCCTGGGCTCTTCTGGCCTGGGTGCCGAGATCTTCGGTTCTGAAACCAGATTTGAATTCTGGCCTCCGGGAGGCCTGTTTGTGTAGCCAGCTCTTCCCTGGTGGCAATTCCAGGAAACCGATTCTTCTCAAAAGCTTCAATGAGGATCCTGGCTTGGGCGCCGGTGATGGCCGTGCGCTTTCGTCGGCCTTCCTTGGGGACGCGTTCCTGAGCGTGAGGACGAGGCCCTTCCTCAGTCTGCACTTGCTGTTCAGCTGAGGAGCCTCGGGACTTGAGTCGACTCGGCCTCAGCTGTCGTGTTCTCTGGTTTTGAAACCAAATCTGAATTCTACATTCTGGAATGCCAATTGCTTCAGCCAGTTCTTCTCTGGCCGCTATACCAGGGTAGGGGTTCTGCTCAAACGATGCTTGCAGAGCACCCTTTTGACTCGAGCTCAGAACAACCCTCCTGCGTCGGGCTTCTCTTGGCAGAGAGTCTCTCGGGCTGCTCGTCCCCTCCATAGCGAGAAGAGTCGCCTGGGTTCCACGGAGTCAGCCGGCCAACTGAGCAGCTCCCGGAAGGGCGGCGGGACTGGCCGGTCAGGGCCCAGCGGGGGGCCCGCCCAGTCCACACCTACTTTCAGAGCTCCGCCCCTCATTCAATATTCATAACCCCGACGTGCTCACCGGAAGCGAGCCGAGGGTCACTTTAAGGAGAGGTTCAGAGGCCTCCAAATACTTCTGCGTCACACGCAATTCTTTTCCAAAGATCACTTGGATGGTGGGCGACCTCGCTGAGACATATCGAATCCTTTGGGTTCCCAGTACGTTCAAAGGACTCTCCTCTCTTCATGTTGATGGGTGGTGGCATTCTCCAAATCAAGGACTGCCACTACTGCCATGAGTTCTTTACTCACTCTCCTCGGCTTCCCCTGGAACACTTTCACTTTGTCGGCAAATCAATTGGCTGAAATTTGTGAAATGACCTGTGAGGAAACTGGATACTGGTGACTGCTTCCCCGGGTCGAACCAGCGATGTTACCGATCGGCATCGCATCCTGGACAGAGGGCAACCAGTCTCATGAAACCACAAGGTATGGCCGAGGCCAGTCACCTGACAAAACCAGACAACAGGAAATGCAACCTCCGTCTGCAAGCTTTCGAGGAAAGAAAACCAGCCGCCCGTGGGCATCCTCTCCTGCTTTTGCTTGCTACGTGAGGACATGCGTGATGGATGCGTGCGCCCACGGACAAGTTGGGCCTCTTGACACGGAGGGCTTGGGGTCACGGCGGTGTGGGGATCAAGTGAGATGGAACAAGGGAGGTAAAATCCAAAGTCCCTTCCCTTGATGAACAAAGTTTCTTGCCTCAACATCGAAGAAGCAAACACAAGGCAGAAGGAAAGAAGACAGAAGAAAGAAAGGAGGAGGGAAGGAAAGAAGGAAAGGCGAGACAACGAACGGAACGCTCCCAGGACTCTGCAATACCGTTTCCCGTTTCTTCAAGGAGGATCTGGGACGCTACCTTCAGAGGGTGTGCGTGTGTGTGTGCACGTGTGTGTCCCGACGCGTGACACAGACCTGCCGACAGACAGAGGAAGAGAGAGACTCTCACTGGCTCCTTCCTCGAGTCACCATTCTGAAGAAAAGGATCTTTGAAGAGTGAGAGAAACGGAGCAGTGAAGAGTGAGTACGGGTCTTCCCGGCACTTGCGATGTATACTGACGAACGCGAAAATCCCTCCGCTAAAGCACCCGAAGTCACCTGTGCCGATCTTGGCCGCAAGACGGTGTGTAGCTAGAAATCCCCAAATGGCACGTCAGTCCTCAGACGGCATGGACTAGAGCTGGGACTTTGACGGGGTTTTCGCTCGTTCATGAGAACAGAAGACGATGCAGGTGGATAAAGACAGTAGGAAGGACGGAAGTCGAGAGAGGTCTCAGTAAAGTGAACCAACGAAGTCACATTGAGCTTTGAAGCCTACTTTTAATGGAAAAGTGCAAACTCCCCTAACGGTGGAGGGTCCGTGATGTCGTTTTGGAACGTACCACTTGAAATGAAAGGGAAAGACTCAGATAAAGCAGGACATCCAGGAAGTTTCGAGGAGAGCGATACTTGATTCAGCAGGAGAACGGAAAGCTCTGGGAGTTAACGGGCACGTCAATACGTGAAAAATGCCTCCGGTTTGGGAAGACTGCCTTTCGCATGCTCTCGTCAAGGATTGCGAGGACTGCTAATGGAACTGCCCTGGCATTTTCTCTCCGTTATCGTGTTCAGATTCAACTTTTAACCCTACGTGCCCGCTCCGCCCCAGGCACACACACCCCGGAAGATGCCCACTCACACTCTCGGGGAGACAAGTCTTTTCTTCGGATCCTAGCCTGGGGAGTCAATTCTTACGAGATGGCTCTACAAGTACACTCCCACGTTTCGTTTCCAACTCTCAGAGCTACCAACAAGACGCCTTCAGGTCGTGCACAGACCAGAAAGGACCTACGGCATGTCCATCCGACCCCATCCGCGCCCCGTCTTCTCCGTTGCCTCCCCACCCCCCACCCCCTGCTTTCAGGCTCGAATTCTCTATTAGTGCGTTTTTCGTGCTTAAAACCAAGTCCGCTGAACTCGGTGTGTTTTAAAGAAGAAGAAATTGACTGCTTCCTCTTGCGGAGGCTGGGACGCCCAAAGTCCCCTCTGCTGGTGTGGACAGTGACCCAGGGCTCTCCCACTGCACGACGGTGGAAGCGGAGAGAGCAGAGCAGAGCAGAGGGCAGAGAGAGAGAAAGACAGACTCTCCTCTTGGAAAGCCCTCAGAAGCTCGCCCCTGACCACCGTTTTGAATCCACTCACTACTGCCTGGTCCTACAATCCGATCACCTCTTCACGGCCCCACCTCCCAACTACCATAATGGGATAGCCCACCCTCTTAGCGCTCACAGTGGAGGCTCTTTCTGATACATAACATTTGGGGAAAACTTTTCAAGCTCCAATGAGTTCTGGGGGGACACCACTCAACCCACTACAACTTGCAAAGCGGCCAGAACGATAAAAACAATGTGAGTGTTTGTCCTTGAGACCTATTCTTCCCCACTTGGATTGCTTCCTGTTTGGACCTGGCCCAAGTAGCCAGGAAGGGAAGCACTCCACAGAGGAGGTTCCGTTTGCCATGCAAGTGCTTGTTCTCCTCAGAATTCAGTGAAAGCGCCCGTGGCCCTTTGCCCACGGTGTCCCCGGCGCCGCTCCGGTGCCCCGAAACAATCGTTGAGGCCAGGAAGTGAGAACACGAGTTGAGCCCTGCCCACAGCAATGACTACAGAGACTCTCTCGGGCCTGCCGAGTGCTTGCTGCTGGTTCCTGCCTCCGTCCTGCTCCCAAACACGATGTGCTCCTGGTTCATCCTTCCTCGCACCGAACCGATTCTGCATGAAAAAGCCAAGCCAAGGCAAGCCAAACCAAAGAGGTCTGCGTGGGGGTGTTGGGAAGAAAGCCTTGTTCCCCCTACAGTGGACTTTCCAGTGAGCTTTGCAGCACGTCTAGCAGAGCCTGAAATTCTCCTTCGCTGAGGGGCGGTTCAGGTGATGACGGAGGGTCGTTCCCCTCTGTCTCCAGATTCAGAAAGGCTTCGGCACTTTCCTGAAACTCTGGGCTCCAGAGGAGCTGATCGAGGAGGCTGGGGCTTCCTGCGGAGTGCTGGTCAGCTTGCTGGGGCGGCTGAGTTGGCTCCTGCTTCGGCAGTGCCTGCTGCTGCCACACGGCCACCTCGGCGTGTACAGGCTGCTGAGGGGGTGCTTCTCCGGCGGTCCATTGGAGCATCACACCCTGGTGCCCTGCCCTCGAGCATTGCCTCTGGTGGGAGGTGTCTTGCTGAGCCAGGGCCTGCCACAGTTGCTGAGGGCGACCAGCTTGTGGCTGACAAGAGGCCTTCAAGGGCAATACGGCCAGGCCAGGGTCTCCGGTGCCTTGGTCATCCTGGCGTCCGCTGTGGTATTGGGGCCACACAGGGGTCTGAGTGTGCGAGAGCCCCACTCCTAGTATGGGTGCTGTTGACGCGTGGCTCACGAGAGTGACCGGACCGTGAGACATCTCTCCAGCAGGCACAGGCTGGCTGGGCTGGACCATCGTGAGCCCCGCCGCCCGGCTCACGCGGCCCCCAGAGGGCGCTTCCCAAGGACCAAAGGCCGGGTGCAGTGGGGCCAACGCTTCTCCCGATGGCAGCGGGTTGCCGCCGAAACGAGGGCAGGGAGGAGCGTGAGCAGACACGCTGGGCGCGGTGCACAGGTGGCTCGGCTGCAGCTGAACACTCACGTCAGGTGTCCCACTTGAGCCTTCTGCCAGGAAATTCACGGCTCCGCCTGGGCTCTTCTGGCCTGGGTGCCGAGATCTTCGGTTCTGAAACCAGATTTGAATTCTGGCCTCCGGGAGGCCTGTTTGTGTAGCCAGCTCTTCCCTGGTGGCAATTCCAGGAAACCGATTCTTCTCAAAAGCTTCAATGAGGATCCTGGCTTGGGCGCCGGTGATGGCCGTGCGCTTTCGTCGGCCTTCCTTGGGGACGCGTTCCTGAGCGTGAGGACGAGGCCCTTCCTCAGTCTGCACTTGCTGTTCAGCTGAGGAGCCTCGGGACTTGAGTCGACTCGGCCTCAGCTGTCGTGTTCTCTGGTTTTGAAACCAAATCTGAATTCTACATTCTGGAATGCCAATTGCTTCAGCCAGTTCTTCTCTGGCCGCTATACCAGGGTAGGGGTTCTGCTCAAACGATGCTTGCAGAGCACCCTTTTGACTCGAGCTCAGAACAACCCTCCTGCGTCGGGCTTCTCTTGGCAGAGAGTCTCTCGGGCTGCTCGTCCCCTCCATAGCGAGAAGAGTCGCCTGGGTTCCACGGAGTCAGCCGGCCAACTGAGCAGCTCCCGGAAGGGCGGCGGGACTGGCCGGTCAGGGCCCAGCGGGGGGCCCGCCCAGTCCACACCTACTTTCAGAGCTCCGCCCCTCATTCAATATTCATAACCCCGACGTGCTCACCGGAAGCAAGCCGAGGGTCACTTTAAGGAGAGGTTCAGAGGCCTCCAAATACTTCTGCGTCACACGCAATTCTTTTCCAAAGATCACTTGGATGGTGGGCGACCTCGCTGAGACATATCGAATCCTTTGGGTTCCCAGTACGTTCAAAGGACTCTCCTCTCTTCATGTTGATGGGTGGTGGCATTCTCCAAATCAAGGACTGCCACTACTGCCATGAGTTCTTTACTCACTCTCCTCGGCTTCCCCTGGAACACTTTCACTTTGTCGGCAAATCAATTGGCTGAAATTTGTGAAATGACCTGTGAGGAAACTGGATACTGGTGACTGCTTCCCCGGGTCGAACCAGCGATGTTACCGATCGGCATCGCATCCTGGACAGAGGGCAACCAGTCTCATGAAACCACAAGGTATGGCCGAGGCCAGTCACCTGACAAAACCAGACAACAGGAAATGCGACCTCCGTCTGCAAGCTTTCGAGGAAAGAAAACCAGCCGCCCGTGGGCATCCTCTCCTGCTTTTGCTTGCTACGTGAGGACATGCGTGATGGATGCGTGCGCCCACGGACAAGTTGGGCCTCTTGACACGGAGGGCTTGGGGTCACGGCGGTGTGGGGATCAAGTGAGATGGAACAAGGGAGGTAAAATCCAAAGTCCCTTCCCTTGATGAACAAAGTTTCTTGCCTCAACATCGAAGAAGCAAACACAAGGCAGAAGGAAAGAAGACAGAAGAAAGAAAGGAGGAGGGAAGGAAAGAAGGAAAGGCGAGACAACGAACGGAACGCTCCCAGGACTCTGCAATACCGTTTCCCGTTTCTTCAAGGAGGATCTGGGACGCTACCTTCAGAGGGTGTGCGTGTGTGTGTGCACGTGTGTGTCCCGACGCGTGACACAGACCTGCCGACAGACAGAGGAAGAGAGAGACTCTCACTGGCTCCTTCCTCGAGTCACCATTCTGAAGAAAAGGATCTTTGAAGAGTGAGAGAAACGGAGCAGTGAAGAGTGAGTACGGGTCTTCCCGGCACTTGCGATGTATACTGACGAACGCGAAAATCCCTCCGCTAAAGCACCCGAAGTCACCTGTGCCGATCTTGGCCGCAAGACGGTGTGTAGCTAGAAATCCCCAAATGGCACGTCAGTCCTCAGACGGCATGGACTAGAGCTGGGACTTTGACGGGGTTTTCGCTCGTTCATGAGAACAGAAGACGATGCAGGTGGATAAAGACAGTAGGAAGGACGGGAAGTCGAGAGAGGTCTCAGTAAAGTGAACCAACGAAGTCACATTGAGCTTTGAAGCCTACTTTTAATGGAAAAGTGCAAACTCCCCTAACGGTGGCGGGTCCGTGATGTCGTTTTGGAACGTACCACTTGAAATGAAAGGGAAAGACTCAGATAAAGCAGGACATCCAGGAAGTTTCGAGGAGAGCGATACTTGATTCAGCAGGAGAACGGAAAGCTCTGGGAGTTAACGGGCACGTCAATACGTGAAAAATGCCTCCGGTTTGGGAAGACTGCCTTTCGCATGCTCTCGTCAAGGATTGCGAGGACTGCTAATGGAACTGCCCTGGCATTTTCTCTCCGTTATCGTGTTCAGATTCAACTTTTAACCCTACGTGCCCGCTCCGCCCCAGGCACACACACCCCGGAAGATGCCCACTCACACTCTCGGGGAGACAAGTCTTTTCTTCGGATCCTAGCCTGGGGAGTCAATTCTTACGAGATGGCTCTACAAGTACACTCCCACGTTTCGTTTCCAACTCTCAGAGCTACCAACAAGACGCCTTCAGGTCGTGCACAGACCAGAAAGGACCTACGGCATGTCCATCCGACCCCATCCGCGCCCCGTCTTCTCCGTTGCCTCCCCACCCCCCACCCCCTGCTTTCAGGCTCGAATTCTCTATTAGTGCGTTTTTCGTGCTTAAAACCAAGTCCGCTGAACTCGGTGTGTTTTAAAGAAGAAGAAATTGACTGCTTCCTCTTGCGGAGGCTGGGACGCCCAAAGTCCCCTCTGCTGGTGTGGACAGTGACCCAGGGCTCTCCCACTGCACGACGGTGGAAGCGGAGAGAGCAGAGCAGAGCAGAGGGCAGAGAGAGAGAAAGACAGACTCTCCTCTTGGAAAGCCCTCAGAAGCTCGCCCCTGACCACCGTTTTGAATCCACTCACTACTGCCTGGTCCTACAATCCGATCACCTCTTCACGGCCCCACCTCCCAACTACCATAATGGGATAGCCCACCCTCTTAGCGCTCACAGTGGAGGCTCTTTCTGATACATAACATTTGGGGAAAACTTTTCAAGCTCCAATGAGTTCTGGGGGGACACCACTCAACGCACTACAACTTGCAAAGCGGCCAGAACGATAAAAACAATGTGAGTGTTTGTCCTTGAGACCTATTCTTCCCCACTTGGATTGCTTCCTGTTTGGACCTGGCCCAAGTAGCCAGGAAGGGAAGCACTCCACAGAGGAGGTTCCGTTTGCCATGCAAGTGCTTGTTCTCCTCAGAATTCAGTGAAAGCGCCCGTGGCCCTTTGCCCACGGTGTCCCCGGCGCCGCTCCGGTGCCCCGAAACAATCGTTGAGGCCAGGAAGTGAGAACACGAGTTGAGCCCTGCCCACAGCAATGACTACAGAGACTCTCTCGGGCCTGCCGAGTGCTTGCTGCTGGTTCCTGCCTCCGTCCTGCTCCCAAACACGATGTGCTCCTGGTTCATCCTTCCTCGCACCGAACCGATTCTGCATGAAAAAGCCAAGCCAAGGCAAGCCAAACCAAAGAGGTCTGCGTGGGGGTGTTGGGAAGAAAGCCTTGTTCCCCCTACAGTGGACTTTCCAGTGAGCTTTGCAGCACGTCTAGCAGAGCCTGAAATTCTCCTTCGCTGAGGGGCGGTTCAGGTGATGACGGAGGGTCGTTCCCCTCTGTCTCCAGATTCAGAAAGGCTTCGGCACTTTCCTGAAACTCTGGGCTCCAGAGGAGCTGATCGAGGAGGCTGGGGCTTCCTGCGGAGTGCTGGTCAGCTTGCTGGGGCGGCTGAGTTGGCTCCTGCTTCGGCAGTGCCTGCTGCTGCCACACGGCCACCTCGGCGTGTACAGGCTGCTGAGGGGGTGCTTCTCCGGCGGTCCATTGGAGCATCACACCCTGGTGCCCTGCCCTCGAGCATTGCCTCTGGTGGGAGGTGTCTTGCTGAGCCAGGGCCTGCCACAGTTGCTGAGGGCGACCAGCTTGTGGCTGACAAGAGGCCTTCAAGGGCAATACGGCCAGGCCAGGGTCTCCGGTGCCTTGGTCATCCTGGCGTCCGCTGTGGTATTGGGGCCACACAGGGGTCTGAGTGTGCGAGAGCCCCACTCCTAGTATGGGTGCTGTTGACGCGTGGCTCACGAGAGTGACCGGACCGTGAGACATCTCTCCAGCAGGCACAGGCTGGCTGGGCTGGACCATCGTGAGCCCCGCCGCCCGGCTCACGCGGCCCCCAGAGGGCGCTTCCCAAGGACCAAAGGCCGGGTGCAGTGGGGCCAACGCTTCTCCCGATGGCAGCGGGTTGCCGCCGAAACGAGGGCAGGGAGGAGCGTGAGCAGACACGCTGGGCGCGGTGCACAGGTGGCTCGGCTGCAGCTGAACACTCACGTCAGGTGTCCCACTTGAGCCTTCTGCCAGGAAATTCACGGCTCCGCCTGGGCTCTTCTGGCCTGGGTGCCGAGATCTTCGGTTCTGAAACCAGATTTGAATTCTGGCCTCCGGGAGGCCTGTTTGTGTAGCCAGCTCTTCCCTGGTGGCAATTCCAGGAAACCGATTCTTCTCAAAAGCTTCAATGAGGATCCTGGCTTGGGCGCCGGTGATGGCCGTGCGCTTTCGTCGGCCTTCCTTGGGGACGCGTTCCTGAGCGTGAGGACGAGGCCCTTCCTCAGTCTGCACTTGCTGTTCAGCTGAGGAGCCTCGGGACTTGAGTCGACTCGGCCTCAGCTGTCGTGTTCTCTGGTTTTGAAACCAAATCTGAATTCTACATTCTGGAATGCCAATTGCTTCAGCCAGTTCTTCTCTGGCCGCTATACCAGGGTAGGGGTTCTGCTCAAACGATGCTTGCAGAGCACCCTTTTGACTCGAGCTCAGAACAACCCTCCTGCGTCGGGCTTCTCTTGGCAGAGAGTCTCTCGGGCTGCTCGTCCCCTCCATAGCGAGAAGAGTCGCCTGGGTTCCACGGAGTCAGCCGGCCAACTGAGCAGCTCCCGGAAGGGCGGCGGGACTGGCCGGTCAGGGCCCAGCGGGGGGCCCGCCCAGTCCACACCTACTTTCAGAGCTCCGCCCCTCATTCAATATTCATAACCCCGACGTGCTCACCGGAAGCAAGCCGAGGGTCACTTTAAGGAGAGGTTCAGAGGCCTCCAAATACTTCTGCGTCACACGCAATTCTTTTCCAAAGATCACTTGGATGGTGGGCGACCTCGCTGAGACATATCGAATCCTTTGGGTTCCCAGTACGTTCAAAGGACTCTCCTCTCTTCATGTTGATGGGTGGTGGCATTCTCCAAATCAAGGACTGCCACTACTGCCATGAGTTCTTTACTCACTCTCCTCGGCTTCCCCTGGAACACTTTCACTTTGTCGGCAAATCAATTGGCTGAAATTTGTGAAATGACCTGTGAGGAAACTGGATACTGGTGACTGCTTCCCCGGGTCGAACCAGCGATGTTACCGATCGGCATCGCATCCTGGACAGAGGGCAACCAGTCTCATGAAACCACAAGGTATGGCCGAGGCCAGTCACCTGACAAAACCAGACAACAGGAAATGCGACCTCCGTCTGCAAGCTTTCGAGGAAAGAAAACCAGCCGCCCGTGGGCATCCTCTCCTGCTTTTGCTTGCTACGTGAGGACATGCGTGATGGATGCGTGCGCCCACGGACAAGTTGGGCCTCTTGACACGGAGGGCTTGGGGTCACGGCGGTGTGGGGATCAAGTGAGATGGAACAAGGGAGGTAAAATCCAAAGTCCCTTCCCTTGATGAACAAAGTTTCTTGCCTCAACATCGAAGAAGCAAACACAAGGCAGAAGGAAAGAAGACAGAAGAAAGAAAGGAGGAGGGAAGGAAAGAAGGAAAGGCGAGACAACGAACGGAACGCTCCCAGGACTCTGCAATACCGTTTCCCGTTTCTTCAAGGAGGATCTGGGACGCTACCTTCAGAGGGTGTGCGTGTGTGTGTCCCGACGCGTGACACAGACCTGCCGACAGACAGAGGAAGAGAGAGACTCTCACTGGCTCCTTCCTCGAGTCACCATTCTGAAGAAAAGGATCTTTGAAGAGTGAGAGAAACGGAGCAGTGAAGAGTGAGTACGGGTCTTCCCGGCACTTGCGATGTATACTGACGAACGCGAAAATCCCTCCGCTAAAGCACCCGAAGTCACCTGTGCCGATCTTGGCCGCAAGACGGTGTGTAGCTAGAAATCCCCAAATGGCACGTCAGTCCTCAGACGGCATGGACTAGAGCTGGGACTTTGACGGGGTTTTCGCTCGTTCATGAGAACAGAAGACGATGCAGGTGGATAAAGACAGTAGGAAGGACGGAAGTCGAGAGAGGTCTCAGTAAAGTGAACCAACGAAGTCACATTGAGCTTTGAAGCCTACTTTTAATGGAAAAGTGCAAACTCCCCTAACGGTGGAGGGTCCGTGATGTCGTTTTGGAACGTACCACTTGAAATGAAAGGGAAAGACTCAGATAAAGCAGGACATCCAGGAAGTTTCGAGGAGAGCGATACTTGATTCAGCAGGAGAACGGAAAGCTCTGGGAGTTAACGGGCACGTCAATACGTGAAAAATGCCTCCGGTTTGGGAAGACTGCCTTTCGCATGCTCTCGTCAAGGATTGCGAGGACTGCTAATGGAACTGCCCTGGCATTTTCTCTCCGTTATCGTGTTCAGATTCAACTTTTAACCCTACGTGCCCGCTCCGCCCCAGGCACACACACCCCGGAAGATGCCCACTCACACTCTCGGGGAGACAAGTCTTTTCTTCGGATCCTAGCCTGGGGAGTCAATTCTTACGAGATGGCTCTACAAGTACACTCCCACGTTTCGTTTCCAACTCTCAGAGCTACCAACAAGACGCCTTCAGGTCGTGCACAGACCAGAAAGGACCTACGGCATGTCCATCCGACCCCATCCGCGCCCCGTCTTCTCCGTTGCCTCCCCACCCCCCACCCCCTGCTTTCAGGCTCGAATTCTCTATTAGTGCGTTTTTCGTGCTTAAAACCAAGTCCGCTGAACTCGGTGTGTTTTAAAGAAGAAGAAATTGACTGCTTCCTCTTGCGGAGGCTGGGACGCCCAAAGTCCCCTCTGCTGGTGTGGACAGTGACCCAGGGCTCTCCCACTGCACGACGGTGGAAGCGGAGAGAGCAGAGCAGAGCAGAGGGCAGAGAGAGAGAAAGACAGACTCTCCTCTTGGAAAGCCCTCAGAAGCTCGCCCCTGACCACCGTTTTGAATCCACTCACTACTGCCTGGTCCTACAATCCGATCACCTCTTCACGGCCCCACCTCCCAACTACCATAATGGGATAGCCCACCCTCTTAGCGCTCACAGTGGAGGCTCTTTCTGATACATAACATTTGGGGAAAACTTTTCAAGCTCCAATGAGTTCTGGGGGGACACCACTCAACGCACTACAACTTGCAAAGCGGCCAGAACGATAAAAACAATGTGAGTGTTTGTCCTTGAGACCTATTCTTCCCCACTTGGATTGCTTCCTGTTTGGACCTGGCCCAAGTAGCCAGGAAGGGAAGCACTCCACAGAGGAGGTTCCGTTTGCCATGCAAGTGCTTGTTCTCCTCAGAATTCAGTGAAAGCGCCCGTGGCCCTTTGCCCACGGTGTCCCCGGCGCCGCTCCGGTGCCCCGAAACAATCGTTGAGGCCAGGAAGTGAGAACACGAGTTGAGCCCTGCCCACAGCAATGACTACAGAGACTCTCTCGGGCCTGCCGAGTGCTTGCTGCTGGTTCCTGCCTCCGTCCTGCTCCCAAACACGATGTGCTCCTGGTTCATCCTTCCTCGCACCGAACCGATTCTGCATGAAAAAGCCAAGCCAAGGCAAGCCAAACCAAAGAGGTCTGCGTGGGGGTGTTGGGAAGAAAGCCTTGTTCCCCCTACAGTGGACTTTCCAGTGAGCTTTGCAGCACGTCTAGCAGAGCCTGAAATTCTCCTTCGCTGAGGGGCGGTTCAGGTGATGACGGAGGGTCGTTCCCCTCTGTCTCCAGATTCAGAAAGGCTTCGGCACTTTCCTGAAACTCTGGGCTCCAGAGGAGCTGATCGAGGAGGCTGGGGCTTCCTGCGGAGTGCTGGTCAGCTTGCTGGGGCGGCTGAGTTGGCTCCTGCTTCGGCAGTGCCTGCTGCTGCCACACGGCCACCTCGGCGTGTACAGGCTGCTGAGGGGGTGCTTCTCCGGCGGTCCATTGGAGCATCACACCCTGGTGCCCTGCCCTCGAGCATTGCCTCTGGTGGGAGGTGTCTTGCTGAGCCAGGGCCTGCCACAGTTGCTGAGGGCGACCAGCTTGTGGCTGACAAGAGGCCTTCAAGGGCAATACGGCCAGGCCAGGGTCTCCGGTGCCTTGGTCATCCTGGCGTCCGCTGTGGTATTGGGGCCACACAGGGGTCTGAGTGTGCGAGAGCCCCACTCCTAGTATGGGTGCTGTTGACGCGTGGCTCACGAGAGTGACCGGACCGTGAGACATCTCTCCAGCAGGCACAGGCTGGCTGGGCTGGACCATCGTGAGCCCCGCCGCCCGGCTCACGCGGCCCCCAGAGGGCGCTTCCCAAGGACCAAAGGCCGGGTGCAGTGGGGCCAACGCTTCTCCCGATGGCAGCGGGTTGCCGCCGAAACGAGGGCAGGGAGGAGCGTGAGCAGACACGCTGGGCGCGGTGCACAGGTGGCTCGGCTGCAGCTGAACACTCACGTCAGGTGTCCCACTTGAGCCTTCTGCCAGGAAATTCACGGCTCCGCCTGGGCTCTTCTGGCCTGGGTGCCGAGATCTTCGGTTCTGAAACCAGATTTGAATTCTGGCCTCCGGGAGGCCTGTTTGTGTAGCCAGCTCTTCCCTGGTGGCAATTCCAGGAAACCGATTCTTCTCAAAAGCTTCAATGAGGATCCTGGCTTGGGCGCCGGTGATGGCCGTGCGCTTTCGTCGGCCTTCCTTGGGGACGCGTTCCTGAGCGTGAGGACGAGGCCCTTCCTCAGTCTGCACTTGCTGTTCAGCTGAGGAGCCTCGGGACTTGAGTCGACTCGGCCTCAGCTGTCGTGTTCTCTGGTTTTGAAACCAAATCTGAATTCTACATTCTGGAATGCCAATTGCTTCAGCCAGTTCTTCTCTGGCCGCTATACCAGGGTAGGGGTTCTGCTCAAACGATGCTTGCAGAGCACCCTTTTGACTCGAGCTCAGAACAACCCTCCTGCGTCGGGCTTCTCTTGGCAGAGAGTCTCTCGGGCTGCTCGTCCCCTCCATAGCGAGAAGAGTCGCCTGGGTTCCACGGAGTCAGCCGGCCAACTGAGCAGCTCCCGGAAGGGCGGCGGGACTGGCCGGTCAGGGCCCAGCGGGGGGCCCGCCCAGTCCACACCTACTTTCAGAGCTCCGCCCCTCATTCAATATTCATAACCCCGACGTGCTCACCGGAAGCAAGCCGAGGGTCACTTTAAGGAGAGGTTCAGAGGCCTCCAAATACTTCTGCGTCACACGCAATTCTTTTCCAAAGATCACTTGGATGGTGGGCGACCTCGCTGAGACATATCGAATCCTTTGGGTTCCCAGTACGTTCAAAGGACTCTCCTCTCTTCATGTTGATGGGTGGTGGCATTCTCCAAATCAAGGACTGCCACTACTGCCATGAGTTCTTTACTCACTCTCCTCGGCTTCCCCTGGAACACTTTCACTTTGTCGGCAAATCAATTGGCTGAAATTTGTGAAATGACCTGTGAGGAAACTGGATACTGGTGACTGCTTCCCCGGGTCGAACCAGCGATGTTACCGATCGGCATCGCATCCTGGACAGAGGGCAACCAGTCTCATGAAACCACAAGGTATGGCCGAGGCCAGTCACCTGACAAAACCAGACAACAGGAAATGCGACCTCCGTCTGCAAGCTTTCGAGGAAAGAAAACCAGCCGCCCGTGGGCATCCTCTCCTGCTTTTGCTTGCTACGTGAGGACATGCGTGATGGATGCGTGCGCCCACGGACAAGTTGGGCCTCTTGACACGGAGGGCTTGGGGTCACGGCGGTGTGGGGATCAAGTGAGATGGAACAAGGGAGGTAAAATCCAAAGTCCCTTCCCTTGATGAACAAAGTTTCTTGCCTCAACATCGAAGAAGCAAACACAAGGCAGAAGGAAAGAAGACAGAAGAAAGAAAGGAGGAGGGAAGGAAAGAAGGAAAGGCGAGACAACGAACGGAACGCTCCCAGGACTCTGCAATACCGTTTCCCGTTTCTTCAAGGAGGATCTGGGACGCTACCTTCAGAGGGTGTGCGTGTGTGTGTGCACGTGTGTGTCCCGACGCGTGACACAGACCTGCCGACAGACAGAGGAAGAGAGAGACTCTCACTGGCTCCTTCCTCGAGTCACCATTCTGAAGAAAAGGATCTTTGAAGAGTGAGAGAAACGGAGCAGTGAAGAGTGAGTACGGGTCTTCCCGGCACTTGCGATGTATACTGACGGACGCGAAAATCCCTCCGCTAAAGCACCCGAAGTCACCTGTGCCGATCTTGGCCGCAAGACGGTGTGTAGCTAGAAATCCCCAAATGGCACGTCAGTCCTCAGACGGCATGGACTAGAGCTGGGACTTTGACGGGGTTTTCGCTCGTTCATGAGAACAGAAGACGATGCAGGTGGATAAAGACAGTAGGAAGGACGGAAGTCGAGAGGTCTCAGTAAAGTGAACCAACGAAGTCACATTGAGCTTTGAAGTCTACTTTTAATGGAAAAGTGGAAACTCCCCTAACGGTGGAGGGTCCGTGATGTCGTTTTGGAACGTACCACTTGAAATGAAAGGGAAAGACTCAGATAAAGCAGGACATCCAGGAAGTTTCGAGGAGAGCGATACTTGATTCAGCAGGAGAACGGAAAGCTCTGGGAGTTAACGGGCACGTCAGTATGTGAAAAATGCCTCCGGTTTGGGAAGACTGCCTTTCGAATGCTCTCGTCAAGGACTGCGAGGACTAATGGAACTGCCCTGGCCTTTTCTCTCCGTTTCCGTGTTCAGATTCAAATTTTAAACCTACGTGCCCCTCCGCCCCGTCCGCACACACCCCAGAAGATGCCCACTCACACTCTCGGGGAGACAAGTCTTTTCTTCGGATCCAAGCCTGGGGCGTCAATTCTTACGAGATGGCTCTACAAGTACACCCCCACGTTTCGTTTCCAACTCTCAGAGCTACCAACAAGACGCCTTCAGGTCGCGCAGAGACCAGAAAGGACCTACGGCATGTCCATCCGACCCCATCCGCGCCCCGTCTTCTCCGTTGCCTCCCCACCCCCCTGCTTTCAGGCTCGAGTTCTCTATTAGTGCGTTTTTCGTGCTTAAAACCAAGTCCGCTGAACTCGGTGAGTTTTAAAGAAGAAGAAATTGACTGCTTCCTCTTGCGGAGGCTGGGACGCCCAAAGTCCCCTCTGCTGGTGTGGACAGTGACCCAGGGCTCTCCCACTGCACGACGGTGGAAGCGGAGAGAGCAGAGCAGAGCAGAGGGCAGAGAGAGAGAAAGACAGACTCTCCTCTTGGAAAGCCCTCAGAAGCTCGCCCCTGACCACCGTTAGGAATCCACTCACTACTGCCTGGTCCTACAATCCGATCACCTCTTCACGGCCCCACCTCCCAACTACCATAATGGGATAGCCCACCCTCTTAACGCTCACAGTGGAGGCTGTTTCTGATACATAACATTTGGGGAAAACTTTTCAAGCTCCAATGAGTTCTGGGGGGACACCACTCCACCCACTACAACTTGCAAAGCGGCCAGAACGACAAAAACAATGTGAGTGTTTGTCCTTGAGACCTATTCTTCCCCACTTGGATTGCTTCCTGTTTGGACCTGGCCCAAGTAGCCAGGAAGGGAAGCACTCCACAGAGGAGGTTCCGTTTGCCATGCAAGTGCTTGTTCTCCTCAGAATTCAGTGAAAGCGCCCGTGGCCCTTTGCCCACGGTGTCCCCGGCGCCGCTCCGGTGCCCCGAAACAATCGTTGAGGCCAGGAAGTGAGAACACGAGTTGAGCCCTGCCCACAGCAATGACTACAGAGACTCTCTCGGGCCTGCCGAGTGCTTGCTGCTGGTTCCTGCCTCCGTCCTGCTCCCAAACACGATGTGCTCCTGGTTCATCCTTCCTCGTACCGAACCGATTCTGCATGAAAAAGCCAAGCCAAGGCAAGCCAAACCAAAGAGGTCTGCGTGGGGGTGTTGGGAAGAAAGCCTTGTTCCCCCTACAGTGGACTTTCCAGTGAGCTTTGCAGCACGTCTAGCAGAGCCTGAAATTCTCCTTCGCTGAGGGGCGGTTCAGGTGATGACGGAGGGTCGTTCCCCTCTGTCTCCAGATTCAGAAAGGCTTCGGCACTTTCCTGAAACTCTGGGCTCCAGAGGAGCTGATCGAGGAGGCTGGCGCTTCCTGCGGAGTGCTGGTCAGCTTGCTGGGGCGGCTGAGTTGGCTCCTGCTTCGGCAGTGCCTGCTGCTGCCACACGGCCACCTCGGCGTGTACAGGCTGCTGAGGGGGTGCTTCTCCGGCGGTCCATTGGAGCATCACACCCTGGTGCCCTGCCCTCGAGCATTGCCTCTGGTGGGAGGTGTCTTGCTGAGCCAGGGCCTGCCACAGTTGCTGAGGGCGACCAGCTTGTGGCTGACAAGAGGCCTTCAAGGGCAATACGGCCAGGCCAGTGTCTCCGGTGCCTTGGTCATCCTGGCGTCCGCTGTGGTATTGGGGCCACACAGGGGTCTGAGTGTGCGAGAGCCCCACTCCTAGTATGGGTGCTGTTGACGCGTGGCTCACGAGAGTGACCGGACCGTGAGGCATCCCTCCAGCAGGCACAGGCTGGCTGGGCTGGACCATCGTGAGCCCCGCCGCCCGGCTCACGCGGCCCCGAGAGGGCGCTTCCCAAGGACCAAAGGCCGGGTGCAGTGGGGCCAACGCTTCTCCCGATGGCAGCGGGTTGCTGCCGTAACGATGGCAGGGAGGAGCGTGGGCAGACACGCTGGGCGCGGTGCACAGGTGGCTCGGCTGCAGCTGAACACTCACGTCAGGTGTCCCACTTGAGCCTTCTGCCAGGAAATTCACGGCTCCGCCTGGGCTCTTCTGGCCTGGGTGCCGAGATCTTCGGTTCTGAAACCAGATTTGAATTCTGGCCTCCGGGAGGCCTGTTTGTGTAGCCAGCTCTTCCCTGGTGGCAATTCCAGGAAACCGATTCTTCTCAAAAGCTTCAATGAGGATCCTGGCTTGGGCGCCGCTGATGGCCGTGCGCTTTCGTCGGCCTTCCTTGGGCACGCGTTCCTGAGCGTGAGGACGAGGCCCTTCCTCAGTCTGCACTTGCTGTTCTCCTGAGGAGCCTCGGGACTTGAGTCGACTCTGCCTCAGCTGTCGTGTTCTCTGGTTTTGAAACCAAATCTGAATTCTACATTCTGGAATGCCAATTGCTTCAGCCAGTTCTTCTCTGGCCGCTATACCAGGGTAGGGGTTCTGCTCAAACGATGCTTGCAGAGCACCCTTTTGACTCGAGCTCAGAACAACCCTCCTGCGTCGGGCTTCTCTTGGCAGAGAGTCTCTCGGGCTGCTCGTCCCCTCCATAGCGAGAAGAGTCGCCTGGGTTCCACGGAGTCAGCCGGCCAACTGAGCAGCTCCCGGAAGGGCGGCGGGACTGGCCGGTCAGGGCCCAGCGGGGGGCCCGCCCAGTCCACACCTACTCTCAGAGCTCCGCCCCTCATTCAATATTCATAACCCCGACGTGCTCACCGGAAGCAAGCCGAGGGTCACTTTAAGGAGAGGTACAGAGGCCTCCAAATACTTCTGCGTCACACGCAATTCTTTTCCAAAGATCACTTGGATGGTGGGCGACCTCGCTGAGACATATCGAATCCTTTTGGGTTCCCAGTCCGTTCAAAGGACTCTCGTCTCTTCATGTTGATGGGTGGTGGCATTCTCCAAATCAAGGACTGCCACTACTGCCATGAGTTCTTTACTCACTCTCCTCGGCTTCCCCTGGAACACTTTCACTTTGTCGGCAAATCAATTGGCTGAAATTTGTGAAATGACCTGTGAGGAAACTGGATACTGGTGACTGCTTCCCCGGGTCGAACCAGCGATGTTACCGATCGGCATCGCATCCTGGACAGCGGGCAACCAGTCTCATGAAACCACAAAGTATGGCCGAGGCCAGTCACCTGACAAAACCAGACAACAGGAAATGCGACCTCCGTCTGCAAGCTTTCGAGGAAAGAAAACCAGCCGCCCGTGGGCATCCTCTCCTGCTTTTGCTTGCTACGTGAGGACATGCGTGATGGATGCGTGCGCCCACGGACAAGTTGGGCCTCTTGACACGGTGGGCTTGGGGTCACGGCGGTGTGTGGATCAAGTGAGATGGAACAAGGGAGGTAAAATCCAAAGTCCCTTCCCTTGATGAACAAAGTTTCTTGCCTCAATATCGAAGAAGCAAACACAAGGCAGAAGGAAAGAAGACAGGAGAAAGAAAGGAGGAGGGAAGGAAAGAAGGAAAGACGAGACAACGAACGGAATGCTCCCAGGACTCTGCAATACCGTTTCCCGTTTCTTCAAGGAGGACCCGGGACGCGACCTTCAGAGGGTGTGCGTGTGTGTGCACGTGTGTGTCCCGACGCGTGACACAGACCTGCCGACAGACAGAGGAAGAGAGAGACTCTCACCCGCTCCTTCCTCGAGTCGGCATTCTGAAGAAAAGGATCTTTGAAGAGTGAGAGAAACGGAGCAGTGAAGAGTGAGTACGGGTCTTCCCGGCACTTGCGATGTATACTGACGGACGCGAAAATCCCTCCGCTAAAGCACCCGAAGTCACCTGTGCCGATCTTGGCCGCAAGACGGTGTGTAGCTAGAAATCCCCAAATGGCACGTCAGTCCTCAGACGGCATGGACTAGAGCTGGGACTTTGACGGGGTTTTCGCTCGTTCATGAGAACAGAAGACGATGCAGGTGGATAAAGACAGTAGGAAGGACGGAAGTCGAGAGGTCTCAGTAAAGTGAACCAACGAAGTCACATTGAGCTTTGAAGTCTACTTTTAATGGAAAAGTGGAAACTCCCCTAACGGTGGAGGGTCCGTGATGTCGTTTTGGAACGTACCACTTGAAATGAAAGGGAAAGACTCAGATAAAGCAGGACATCCAGGAAGTTTCGAGGAGAGCGATACTTGATTCAGCAGGAGAACGGAAAGCTCTGGGAGTTAACGGGCACGTCAGTATGTGAAAAATGCCTCCGGTTTGGGAAGACTGCCTTTCGAATGCTCTCGTCAAGGACTGCGAGGACTAATGGAACTGCCCTGGCCTTTTCTCTCCGTTTCCGTGTTCAGATTCAAATTTTAAACCTACGTGCCCCTCCGCCCCGTCCGCACACACCCCAGAAGATGCCCACTCACACTCTCGGGGAGACAAGTCTTTTCTTCGGATCCAAGCCTGGGGCGTCAATTCTTACGAGATGGCTCTACAAGTACACCCCCACGTTTCGTTTCCAACTCTCAGAGCTACCAACAAGACGCCTTCAGGTCGCGCAGAGACCAGAAAGGACCTACGGCATGTCCATCCGACCCCATCCGCGCCCCGTCTTCTCCGTTGCCTCCCCACCCCCCTGCTTTCAGGCTCGAGTTCTCTATTAGTGCGTTTTTCGTGCTTAAAACCAAGTCCGCTGAACTCGGTGAGTTTTAAAGAAGAAGAAATTGACTGCTTCCTCTTGCGGAGGCTGGGACGCCCAAAGTCCCCTCTGCTGGTGTGGACAGTGACCCAGGGCTCTCCCACTGCACGACGGTGGAAGCGGAGAGAGCAGAGCAGAGCAGAGGGCAGAGAGAGAGAAAGACAGACTCTCCTCTTGGAAAGCCCTCAGAAGCTCGCCCCTGACCACCGTTAGGAATCCACTCACTACTGCCTGGTCCTACAATCCGATCACCTCTTCACGGCCCCACCTCCCAACTACCATAATGGGATAGCCCACCCTCTTAACGCTCACAGTGGAGGCTGTTTCTGATACATAACATTTGGGGAAAACTTTTCAAGCTCCAATGAGTTCTGGGGGGACACCACTCCACCCACTACAACTTGCAAAGCGGCCAGAACGACAAAAACAATGTGAGTGTTTGTCCTTGAGACCTATTCTTCCCCACTTGGATTGCTTCCTGTTTGGACCTGGCCCAAGTAGCCAGGAAGGGAAGCACTCCACAGAGGAGGTTCCGTTTGCCATGCAAGTGCTTGTTCTCCTCAGAATTCAGTGAAAGCGCCCGTGGCCCTTTGCCCACGGTGTCCCCGGCGCCGCTCCGGTGCCCCGAAACAATCGTTGAGGCCAGGAAGTGAGAACACGAGTTGAGCCCTGCCCACAGCAATGACTACAGAGACTCTCTCGGGCCTGCCGAGTGCTTGCTGCTGGTTCCTGCCTCCGTCCTGCTCCCAAACACGATGTGCTCCTGGTTCATCCTTCCTCGTACCGAACCGATTCTGCATGAAAAAGCCAAGCCAAGGCAAGCCAAACCAAAGAGGTCTGCGTGGGGGTGTTGGGAAGAAAGCCTTGTTCCCCCTACAGTGGACTTTCCAGTGAGCTTTGCAGCACGTCTAGCAGAGCCTGAAATTCTCCTTCGCTGAGGGGCGGTTCAGGTGATGACGGAGGGTCGTTCCCCTCTGTCTCCAGATTCAGAAAGGCTTCGGCACTTTCCTGAAACTCTGGGCTCCAGAGGAGCTGATCGAGGAGGCTGGCGCTTCCTGCGGAGTGCTGGTCAGCTTGCTGGGGCGGCTGAGTTGGCTCCTGCTTCGGCAGTGCCTGCTGCTGCCACACGGCCACCTCGGCGTGTACAGGCTGCTGAGGGGGTGCTTCTCCGGCGGTCCATTGGAGCATCACACCCTGGTGCCCTGCCCTCGAGCATTGCCTCTGGTGGGAGGTGTCTTGCTGAGCCAGGGCCTGCCACAGTTGCTGAGGGCGACCAGCTTGTGGCTGACAAGAGGCCTTCAAGGGCAATACGGCCAGGCCAGTGTCTCCGGTGCCTTGGTCATCCTGGCGTCCGCTGTGGTATTGGGGCCACACAGGGGTCTGAGTGTGCGAGAGCCCCACTCCTAGTATGGGTGCTGTTGACGCGTGGCTCACGAGAGTGACCGGACCGTGAGGCATCCCTCCAGCAGGCACAGGCTGGCTGGGCTGGACCATCGTGAGCCCCGCCGCCCGGCTCACGCGGCCCCGAGAGGGCGCTTCCCAAGGACCAAAGGCCGGGTGCAGTGGGGCCAACGCTTCTCCCGATGGCAGCGGGTTGCTGCCGTAACGATGGCAGGGAGGAGCGTGGGCAGACACGCTGGGCGCGGTGCACAGGTGGCTCGGCTGCAGCTGAACACTCACGTCAGGTGTCCCACTTGAGCCTTCTGCCAGGAAATTCACGGCTCCGCCTGGGCTCTTCTGGCCTGGGTGCCGAGATCTTCGGTTCTGAAACCAGATTTGAATTCTGGCCTCCGGGAGGCCTGTTTGTGTAGCCAGCTCTTCCCTGGTGGCAATTCCAGGAAACCGATTCTTCTCAAAAGCTTCAATGAGGATCCTGGCTTGGGCGCCGCTGATGGCCGTGCGCTTTCGTCGGCCTTCCTTGGGCACGCGTTCCTGAGCGTGAGGACGAGGCCCTTCCTCAGTCTGCACTTGCTGTTCTCCTGAGGAGCCTCGGGACTTGAGTCGACTCTGCCTCAGCTGTCGTGTTCTCTGGTTTTGAAACCAAATCTGAATTCTACATTCTGGAATGCCAATTGCTTCAGCCAGTTCTTCTCTGGCCGCTATACCAGGGTAGGGGTTCTGCTCAAACGATGCTTGCAGAGCACCCTTTTGACTCGAGCTCAGAACAACCCTCCTGCGTCGGGCTTCTCTTGGCAGAGAGTCTCTCGGGCTGCTCGTCCCCTCCATAGCGAGAAGAGTCGCCTGGGTTCCACGGAGTCAGCCGGCCAACTGAGCAGCTCCCGGAAGGGCGGCGGGACTGGCCGGTCAGGGCCCAGCGGGGGGCCCGCCCAGTCCACACCTACTCTCAGAGCTCCGCCCCTCATTCAATATTCATAACCCCGACGTGCTCACCGGAAGCAAGCCGAGGGTCACTTTAAGGAGAGGTACAGAGGCCTCCAAATACTTCTGCGTCACACGCAATTCTTTTCCAAAGATCACTTGGATGGTGGGCGACCTCGCTGAGACATATCGAATCCTTTTGGGTTCCCAGTCCGTTCAAAGGACTCTCGTCTCTTCATGTTGATGGGTGGTGGCATTCTCCAAATCAAGGACTGCCACTACTGCCATGAGTTCTTTACTCACTCTCCTCGGCTTCCCCTGGAACACTTTCACTTTGTCGGCAAATCAATTGGCTGAAATTTGTGAAATGACCTGTGAGGAAACTGGATACTGGTGACTGCTTCCCCGGGTCGAACCAGCGATGTTACCGATCGGCATCGCATCCTGGACAGCGGGCAACCAGTCTCATGAAACCACAAAGTATGGCCGAGGCCAGTCACCTGACAAAACCAGACAACAGGAAATGCGACCTCCGTCTGCAAGCTTTCGAGGAAAGAAAACCAGCCGCCCGTGGGCATCCTCTCCTGCTTTTGCTTGCTACGTGAGGACATGCGTGATGGATGCGTGCGCCCACGGACAAGTTGGGCCTCTTGACACGGTGGGCTTGGGGTCACGGCGGTGTGTGGATCAAGTGAGATGGAACAAGGGAGGTAAAATCCAAAGTCCCTTCCCTTGATGAACAAAGTTTCTTGCCTCAATATCGAAGAAGCAAACACAAGGCAGAAGGAAAGAAGACAGGAGAAAGAAAGGAGGAGGGAAGGAAAGAAGGAAAGACGAGACAACGAACGGAATGCTCCCAGGACTCTGCAATACCGTTTCCCGTTTCTTCAAGGAGGACCCGGGACGCGACCTTCAGAGGGTGTGCGTGTGTGTGCACGTGTGTGTCCCGACGCGTGACACAGACCTGCCGACAGACAGAGGAAGAGAGAGACTCTCACCCGCTCCTTCCTCGAGTCGGCATTCTGAAGAAAAGGATCTTTGAAGAGTGAGAGAAACGGAGCAGTGAAGAGTGAGTACGGGTCTTCCCGGCACTTGCGATGTATACTGACGGACGCGAAAATCCCTCCGCTAAAGCACCCGAAGTCACCTGTGCCGATCTTGGCCGCAAGACGGTGTGTAGCTAGAAATCCCCAAATGGCACGTCAGTCCTCAGACGGCATGGACTAGAGCTGGGACTTTGACGGGGTTTTCGCTCGTTCATGAGAACAGAAGACGATGCAGGTGGATAAAGACAGTAGGAAGGACGGAAGTCGAGAGGTCTCAGTAAAGTGAACCAACGAAGTCACATTGAGCTTTGAAGTCTACTTTTAATGGAAAAGTGGAAACTCCCCTAACGGTGGAGGGTCCGTGATGTCGTTTTGGAACGTACCACTTGAAATGAAAGGGAAAGACTCAGATAAAGCAGGACATCCAGGAAGTTTCGAGGAGAGCGATACTTGATTCAGCAGGAGAACGGAAAGCTCTGGGAGTTAACGGGCACGTCAGTATGTGAAAAATGCCTCCGGTTTGGGAAGACTGCCTTTCGAACGCTCTCGTCAAGGACTGCGAGGACTGCTAATGGAACTGCCCTGGCCTTTTCTCTCCGTTTCCGTGTTCAGATTCAAATTTTAAACCTACGTGCCCCTCCGCCCCGTCCGCACACACCCCAGAAGATGCCCACTCACGCTCTCGGGGAGACAAGTCTTTTCTTCGGATCCAAGCCTGGGGCGTCAATTCTTACGAGATGGCTCTACAAGTACACCCCCACGTTTCGTTTCCAACTCTCAGAGCTACCAACAAGACGCCTTCAGGTCGCGCAGAGACCAGAAAGGACCTACGGCATGTCCATCCGACCCCATCCGCGCCCCGTCTTCTCCGTTGCCTCCCCACCCCCCTGCTTTCAGGCTCGAGTTCTCTATTAGTGCGTTTTTCGTGCTTAAAACCAAGTCCGCTGAACTCGGTGAGTTTTAAAGAAGAAGAAATTGACTGCTTCCTCTTGCGGAGGCTGGGACGCCCAAAGTCCCCTCTGCTGGTGTGGACAGTGACCCAGGGCTCTCCCACTGCACGACGGTGGAAGCGGAGAGAGCAGAGCAGAGCAGAGGGCAGAGAGAGAGAAAGACAGACTCTCCTCTTGGAAAGCCCTCAGAAGCTCGCCCCTGACCACCGTTAGGAATCCACTCACTACTGCCTGGTCCTACAATCCGATCACCTCTTCACGGCCCCACCTCCCAACTACCATAATGGGATAGCCCACCCTCTTAACGCTCACAGTGGAGGCTGTTTCTGATACATAACATTTGGGGAAAACTTTTCAAGCGCCAATGAGTTCTGGGGGGACACCACTCCACCCACTACAACTTGCAAAGCGGCCAGAACGACAAAAACAATGTGAGTGTTTGTCCTTGAGACCTATTCTTCCCCACTTGGATTGCTTCCTGTTTGGACCTGGCCCAAGTAGCCAGGAAGGGAAGCACTCCACAGAGGAGGTTCCGTTTGCCATGCAAGTGCTTGTTCTCCTCAGAATTCAGTGAAAGCGCCCGTGGCCCTTTGCCCACGGTGTCCCCGGCGCCGCTCCGGTGCCCCGAAACAATCGTTGAGGCCAGGAAGTGAGAACACGAGTTGAGCCCTGCCCACAGCAATGACTACAGAGACTCTCTCGGGCCTGCCGAGTGCTTGCTGCTGGTTCCTGCCTCCGTCCTGCTCCCAAACACGATGTGCTCCTGGTTCATCCTTCCTCGTATTGAACCGATTCTGCATGAAAAAGCCAAGCCAAGGCAAGCCAAACCAAAGAGGTCTGCGTGGGGGTGTTGGGAAGAAAGCCTTGTTCCCCCTACAGTGGACTTTCCAGTGAGCTTTGCAGCACGTCTAGCAGAGCCTGAAATTCTCCTTCGCTGAGGGGCGGTTCAGGTGACGGAGGGTCGTTCCCCTCTGTCTCCAGATTCAGAAAGGCTTCGGCACTTTCCTGAAACTCTGGGCTCCAGAGGAGCTGATCGAGGAGGCTGGCGCTTCCTGCGGAGTGCTGGTCAGCTTGCTGGGGCGGCTGAGTTGGCTCCTGCTTCGGCAGTGCCTGCTGCTGCCACACGGCCACCTCGGCGTGTACAGGCTGCTGAGGGGGTGCTTCTCCGGCGGTCCATTGGAGCATCACACCCTGGTGCCCTGCCCTCGAGCATTGCCTCTGGTGGGAGGTGTCTTGCTGAGCCAGGGCCTGCCACAGTTGCTGAGGGCGACCAGCTTGTGGCTGACAAGAGGCCTTCAAGGGCAATACGGCCAGGCCAGTGTCTCCGGTGCCTTGGTCATCCTGGCGTCCGCTGTGGTATTGGGGCCACACAGGGGTCTGAGTGTGCGAGAGCCCCACTCCTAGTATGGGTGCTGTTGACGCGTGGCTCACGAGAGTGACCGGACCGTGAGGCATCCCTCCAGCAGGCACAGGCTGGCTGGGCTGGACCATCGTGAGCCCCGCCGCCCGGCTCACGCGGCCCCCAGAGGGCGCTTCCCAAGGACCAAAGGCCGGGTGCAGTGGGGCCAACGCTTCTCCCGATGGCAGCGGGTTGCTGCCGTAACGATGGCAGGGAGGAGCGTGGGCAGACACGCTGGGCGCGGTGCACAGGTGGCTCGGCTGCAGCTGAACACTCACGTCAGGTGTCCCACTTGAGCCTTCTGCCAGGAAATTCACGGCTCCGCCTGGGCTCTTCTGGCCTGGGTGCCGAGATCTTCGGTTCTGAAACCAGATTTGAATTCTGGCCTCCGGGAGGCCTGTTTGTGTAGCCAGCTCTTCCCTGGTGGCAATTCCAGGAAACCGATTCTTCTCAAAAGCTTCAATGAGGATCCTGGCTTGGGCGCCGCTGATGGCCGTGCGCTTTCGTCGGCCTTCCTTGGGCACGCGTTCCTGAGCGTGAGGACGAGGCCCTTCCTCAGTCTGCACTTGCTGTTCTCCTGAGGAGCCTCGGGACTTGAGTCGACTCTGCCTCAGCTGTCGTGTTCTCTGGTTTTGAAACCAAATCTGAATTCTACATTCTGGAATGCCAATTGCTTCAGCCAGTTCTTCTCTGGCCGCCATACCAGGGTAGGGGTTCTGCTCAAACGATGCTTGCAGAGCACCCTTTTGACTCGAGCTCAGAACAACCCTCCTGCGTCGGGCTTCTCTTGGCAGAGAGTCTCTCGGGCTGCTCGTCCCCTCCATAGCGAGAAGAGTCGCCTGGGTTCCACGGAGTCAGCCGGCCAACTGAGCAGCTCCCGGAAGGGCGGCGGGACTGGCCGGTCAGGGCCCAGCGGGGGGCCCGCCCAGTCCACACCTACTCTCAGAGCTCCGCCCCTCATTCAATATTCATAACCCCGACGTGCTCACCGGAAGCAAGCCGAGGGTCACTTTAAGGAGAGGTACAGCGGCCTCCAAATACTTCTGCGTCACACGCAATTCTTTTCCAAAGATCACTTGGATGGTGGGCGACCTCGCTGAGACATATCGAATCCTTTTGGGTTCCCAGTACGTTCAAAGGACTCTCGTCTCTTCATGTTGATGGGTGGTGGCATTCTCCAAATCAAGGACTGCCACTACTGCCATGAGTTCTTTACTCACTCTCCTCGGCTTCCCCTGGAACACTTTCACTTTGTCGGCAAATCAATTGGCTGAAATTTGTGAAATGACCTGTGAGGAAACTGGATACTGGTGACTGCTTCCCCGGGTCGAACCAGCGATGTTACCGATCGGCATCGCATCCTGGACAGCGGGCAACCAGTCTCATGAAACCACAAAGTATGGCCGAGGCCAGTCACCTGACAAAACCAGACAACAGGAAATGCGACCTCCGTCTGCAAGCTTTCGAGGAAAGAAAACCAGCCGCCCGTGGGCATCCTCTCCTGCTTTTGCTTGCTACGTGAGGACATGCGTGATGGATGCGTGCGCCCACGGACAAGTTGGGCCTCTTGACACGGAGGGCTTGGGGTCACGGCGGTGTGGGGATCAAGTGAGATGGAACAAGGGAGGTAAAATCCAAAGTCCCTTCCCTTGATGAACAAAGTTTCTTGCCTCAATATCGAAGAAGCAAACACAAGGCAGAAGGAAAGAAGACAGGAGAAAGAAAGGAGGAGGGAAGGAAAGAAGGAAAGACGAGACAACGAACGGAATGCTCCCAGGACTCTGCAATACCGTTTCACGTTTCTTCAAGGAGGACCCGGGACGCGACCTTCAGAGGGTGTGCGTGTGTGTGCACGTGTGTGTCCCGACGCGTGACACAGACCTGCCGACAGACAGAGGAAGAGAGAGACTCTCACCCGCTCCTTCCTCGAGTCGGCATTCTGAAGAAAAGGATCTTTGAAGAGTGAGAGAAACGGAGCAGTGAAGAGTGAGTACGGGTCTTCCCGGCACTTGTGATGTATACTGACGGACGCGAAAATCCCTCCGCTAAAGCACCCGAAGTCACCTGTGCCGATCTTGGCCGCAAGACGGTGTGTAGCTAGAAATCCCCAAATGGCACGTCAGTCCTCAGACGGCATGGACTAGAGCTGGGACTTTGACGGGGTTTTCGCTCGTTCATGAGAACAGAAGACGATGCAGGTGGATAAAGACAGTAGGAAGGACGGAAGTCGAGAGGTCTCAGTAAAGTGAACCAACGAAGTCACATTGAGCTTTGAAGCCTACTTTTAATGGAAAAGTGCAAACTCCCCTAACGGTGGAGGGTCCGTGATGTCGTTTTGGAACGTACCACTTGAAATGAAAGGGAAAGACTCAGATAAAGCAGGACATCCAGGAAGTTTCGAGGAGAGCGATACTTGATTCAGCAGGAGAACGGAAAGCTCTGGGAGTTAACGGGCACGTCAGTATGTGAAAAATGCATCCGGTTTGGGAAGACTGCCTTTCGAACGCTCTCGTCAAGGACTGCGAGGACTGCTAATGGAACTGCCCTGGACTTTTCTCTCCATTTCCGTGTTCAGATTCAAATTTTAAACCTACGTGCCCCTCCGCCCCGTCCGCACACACCCCAGAAGATGCCCACTCACACTCTCGGGGAGACAAGTCTTTTCTTCGGATCCAAGCCTGGGGCGTCAATTCTTACGAGATGGCTCTACAAGTACACCCCCACGTTTCGTTTCCAACTCTCAGAGCTACCAACAAGACGCCTTCAGGTCACGCACAGACCAGAAAGGACCTACGGCATGTCCATCCGACCCCATCCGCACCCCGTCTTCTCCGTTGCCTCCCCACCTCCCTGCTTTCAGGCTCGAGTTCTCTATTAGTGCGTTTTTCGTACTTAAAACCAAGTCCGCTGAACTCGGTGAGTTTTAAAGAAGAAGAAATTGACTGCTTCCTCTTGCGGAGGCTGGGACGCCCAAAGTCCCCTCTGCTGGTGTGGACAGTGACCCAGGCCTCTCCCACTGCACGACGGTGGAAGCGGAGAGAGCAGAGCAGAGCAGAGGGCAGAGAGAGAGAAAGACAGACTCTCCTCTTGGAAAGCCCTCAGAAGCTCGCCCCTGACCACCGTTAGGAATCCACTCACTACTGCCTGGTCCTACAATCCGATCACCTCTTCACGGCCCCACCTCCCAACTACCATAATGGGATAGCCCACCCTCTTAACGCTCACAGTGGAGGCTGTTTCTGATACATAACATTTGGGGAAAACTTTTCAAGCTCCAATGAGTTCTGGGGGGACACCACTCCACCCACTACAACTTGCAAAGCGGCCAGAACGACAAAAACAATGTGAGTGTTTGTCCTTGAGACCTATTCTTCCCCACTTGGATTGCTTCCTGTTTGGACCTGGCCCAAGTAGCCAGGAAGGGAAGCACTCCACAGAGGAGGTTCCGTTTGCCATGCAAGTGCTTGTTCTCCTCAGAATTCAGTGAAAGCGCCCGTGGCCCTTTGCCCACGGTGTCCCCGGCGCCGCTCCGGTGCCCCGAAACAATCGTTGAGGCCAGGAAGTGAGAACACGAGTTGAGCCCTGCCCACAGCAATGACTACAGAGACTCTCTCGGGCCTGCCGAGTGCTTGCTGCTGGTTCCTGCCTCCGTCCTGCTCCCAAACACGATGTGCTCCTGGTTCATCTTTCCTCGTACCGAACCGATTCTGCATGAAAAAGCCAAGCCAAGGCAAGCCAAACCAAAGAGGTCTGCGTGGGGGTGTTGGGAAGAAAGCCTTGTTCCCCCTACAGTGGACTTTCCAGTGAGCTTTGCAGCACGTCTAGCAGAGCCTGAAATTCTCCTTCGCTGAGGGGCGGTTCAGGTGACGGAGGGTCGTTCCCCTCTGTCTCCAGATTCAGAAAGGCTTCGGCACTTTCCTGAAACTGTGGGCTCCAGAGGAGCTGATCGAGCAGGCTGGCGCTTCCTGCGGAGTGCTGGTCAGCTTGCTGGGGCGGCTGAGTTGGCTCCTGCTTCGGCAGTGCCTGCTGCTGCCACACGGCCACCTCGGCGTGTACAGGCTGCTGAGGGGGTGCTTCTCCGGCGGTCCATTGGAGCATCACACCCTGGTGCCCTGCCCTCGAGCATTGCCTCTGGTGGGAGGTGTCTTGCTGAGCCAGGGCCTGCCACAGTTGCTGAGGGCGACCAGCTTGTGGCTGACAAGAGGCCTTCAAGGGCAATACGGCCAGGCCAGTGTCTCCGGTGCTTGGTCATCCTGGCGTCCGCTGTGGTATTGGGGCCACACAGGGGTCTGAGTGTGCGAGAGCCCCACTCCTAGTATGGGTGCTGTTGACGCGTGGCTCACGAGAGTGACCGGACCGTGAGGCATCCCTCCAGCAGGCACAGGCTGGCTGGGCTGGACCATCGTGAGCCCCGCCGCCCGGCTCACGCGGCCCCGAGAGGGCGCTTCCCAAGGACCAAAGGCCGGGTGCAGTGGGGCCAACGCTTCTCCCGATGGCAGCGGGTTGCTGCCGTAACGATGGCAGGGAGGAGCGTGGGCAGACACGCTGGGCGCGGTGCACAGGTGGCTCGGCTGCAGCTGAACACTCACGTCAGGTGTCCCACTTGAGCCTTCTGCCAGGAAATTCACGGCTCCGCCTGGGCTCTTCTGGCCTGGGTGCCGAGATATTCGGTTCTGAAACCAGATTTGAATTCTGGCCTCCGGGAGGCCTGTTTGTGTAGCCAGCTCTTCCCTGGTGGCAATTCCAGGAAACCGATTCTTCTCAAAAGCTTCAATGAGGATCCTGGCTTGGGCGCCGCTGATGGCCGTGCGCTTTCGTCGGCCTTCCTTGGGCACGCGTTCCTGAGCGTGAGGACGAGGCCCTTCCTCAGTCTGCACTTGCTGTTCTCCTGAGGAGCCTCGGGACTTGAGTCGACTCTGCCTCAGCTGTCGTGTTCTCTGGTTTTGAAACCAAATCTGAATTCTACATTCTGGAATGCCAATTGCTTCAGCCAGTTCTTCTCTGGCCGCCATACCAGGGTAGGGGTTCTGCTCAAACGATGCTTGCAGAGCACCCTTTTGACTCGAGCTCAGAACAACCCTCCTGCGTCGGGCTTCTCTTGGCAGAGAGTCTCTCGGGCTGCTCGTCCCCTCCATAGCGAGAAGAGTCGCCTGGGTTCCACGGAGTCAGCCGGCCAACTGAGCAGCTCCCGGAAGGGCGGCGGGACTGGCCGGTCAGGGCCCAGCGGGGGGCCCGCCCAGTCTACACCTACTTTCAGAGCTCCGCCCCTCATTCAATATTCATAACCCCGACGTGCTCACCGGAAGCAAGCCGAGGGTCACTTTAAGGAGAGGTTCAGAGGCCTCCAAATACTTCTGCGTCACACGCAATTCTTTTCCAAAGATCACTTGGATGGTGGGCGACCTCGCTGAGACATATCGAATCCTTTGGGTTCCCAGTACGTTCAAAGGACTCTCCTCTCTTCATGTTGATGGGTGGTGGCATTCTCCAAATCAAGGACTGCCACTACTGCCATGAGTTCTTTACTCACTCTCCTCGGCTTCCCCTGGAACACTTTCACTTTGTCGGCAAATCAATTGGCTGAAATTTGTGAAATGACCTGTGAGGAAACTGGATACTGGTGACTGCTTCCCCGGGTCGAACCAGCGATGTTACCGATCGGCATCGCATCCTGGACAGAGGGCAACCAGTCTCATGAAACCACAAGGTATGGCCGAGGCCAGTCACCTGACAAAACCAGACAACAGGAAATGCGACCTCCGTCTGCAAGCTTTCGAGGAAAGAAAACCAGCCGCCCGTGGGCATCCTCTCCTGCTTTTGCTTGCTACGTGAGGACATGCGTGATGGATGCGTGCGCCCACGGACAAGTTGGGCCTCTTGACACGGAGGGCTTGGGGTCACGGCGGTGTGGGGATCAAGTGAGATGGAACAAGGGAGGTAAAATCCAAAGTCCCTTCCCTTGATGAACAAAGTTTCTTGCCTCAACATCGAAGAAGCAAACACAAGGCAGAAGGAAAGAAGACAGAAGAAAGAAAGGAGGAGGGAAGGAAAGAAGGAAAGGCGAGACAACGAACGGAACGCTCCCAGGACTCTGCAATACCGTTTCCCGTTTCTTCAAGGAGGATCTGGGACGCTACCTTCAGAGGGTGTGCGTGTGTGTGTGCACGTGTGTGTCCCGACGCGTGACACAGACCTGCCGACAGACAGAGGAAGAGAGAGACTCTCACTGGCTCCTTCCTCGAGTCACCATTCTGAAGAAAAGGATCTTTGAAGAGTGAGAGAAACGGAGCAGTGAAGAGTGAGTACGGGTCTTCCCGGCACTTGCGATGTATACTGACGAACGCGAAAATCCCTCCGCTAAAGCACCCGAAGTCACCTGTGCCGATCTTGGCCGCAAGACGGTGTGTAGCTAGAAATCCCCAAATGGCACGTCAGTCCTCAGACGGCATGGACTAGAGCTGGGACTTTGACGGGGTTTTCGCTCGTTCATGAGAACAGAAGACGATGCAGGTGGATAAAGACAGTAGGAAGGACGGGAAGTCGAGAGAGGTCTCAGTAAAGTGAACCAACGAAGTCACATTGAGCTTTGAAGCCTACTTTTAATGGAAAAGTGCAAACTCCCCTAACGGTGGCGGGTCCGTGATGTCGTTTTGGAACGTACCACTTGAAATGAAAGGGAAAGACTCAGATAAAGCAGGACATCCAGGAAGTTTCGAGGAGAGCGATACTTGATTCAGCAGGAGAACGGAAAGCTCTGGGAGTTAACGGGCACGTCAATACGTGAAAAATGCCTCCGGTTTGGGAAGACTGCCTTTCGCATGCTCTCGTCAAGGATTGCGAGGACTGCTAATGGAACTGCCCTGGCATTTTCTCTCCGTTATGGTGTTCAGCTTCAAATTTTAACCCTACGTGCCCGCTCCGCCCCAGGCACACACACCCCAGAAGATGCCCACTCACACTCTCGGGGAGACAAGTCTTTTCTTCGGATCCTAGCCTGGGGAGTCAATTCTTACGAGATGGCTCTACAAGTACACTCCCACGTTTCGTTTCCAACTCTCAGAGCTACCAACAAGACGCCTTCAGGTCGTGCACAGACCAGAAAGGACCTACGGCATGTCCATCCGACCCCATCCGCGCCCCGTCTTCTCCGTTGCCTCCCCACCCCCCCCCGCTTTCAGGCTTGAATTCTCTATTAGTGCGTTTTTCGTGCTTAAAACCAAGTCCGCTGAACTCGGTGTGTTTTAAAGAAGAAGAAATTGACTGCTTCCTCTTGCGGAGGCTGGGACGCCCAAAGTCCCCTCTGCTGGTGTGGACAGTGACCCAGGGCTCTCCCACTGCACGACGGTGGAAGCGGAGAGAGCAGAGCAGAGCAGAGGGCAGAGAGAGAGAAAGACAGACTCTCCTCTTGGAAAGCCCTCAGAAGCTCGCCCCTGACCACCGTTTTGAATCCACTCACTACTGCCTGGTCCTACAATCCGATCACCTCTTCACGGCCCCACCTCCCAACTACCATAATGGGATAGCCCACCCTCTTAACGCTCACAGTGGAGGCTCTTTCTGATACATAACATTTGGGGAAAACTTTTCAAGCTCCAATGAGTTCTGGGGGGACACCACTCAACCCACTACAACTTGCAAAGCGGCCAGAACGACAAAAACAATGTGAGTGTTTGTCCTTGAGACCTATTCTTCCCCACTTGGATTGCTTCCTGTTTGGACCTGGCCCAAGTAGCCAGGAAGGGAAGCACTCCACAGAGGAGGTTCCGTTTGCCATGCAAGTGCTTGTTCTCCTCAGAATTCAGTGAAAGCGCCCGTGGCCCTTTGCCCACGGTGTCCCCGGCGCCGCTCCGGTGCCCCGAAACAATCGTTGAGGCCAGGAAGTGAGAACACGAGTTGAGCCCTGCCCACAGCAATGACTACAGAGACTCTCTCGGGCCTGCCGAGTGCTTGCTGCTGGTTCCTGCCTCCGTCCTGCTCCCAAACACGATGTGCTCCTGGTTCATCCTTCCTCGCACCGAACCGATTCTGCATGAAAAAGCCAAGCCAAGGCAAGCCAAACCAAAGAGGTCTGCGTGGGGGTGTTGGGAAGAAAGCCTTGTTCCCCCTACAGTGGACTTTCCAGTGAGCTTTGCAGCACGTCTAGCAGAGCCTGAAATTCTCCTTCGCTGAGGGGCGGTTCAGGTGATGACGGTGGGTCGTTCCCCTCTGTCTCCAGATTCAGAAAGGCTTCGGCACTTTCCTGAAACTCTGGGCTCCAGAGGAGCTGATCGAGGAGGCTGGGGCTTCCTGCGGAGTGCTGGTCAGCTTGCTGGGGCGGCTGAGTTGGCTCCTGCTTCGGCAGTGCCTGCTGCTGCCACACGGCCACCTCGGCGTGTACAGGCTGCTGAGGGGGTGCTTCTCCGGCGGTCCATTGGAGCATCACACCCTGGTGCCCTGCCCTCGAGCATTGCCTCTGGTGGGAGGTGTCTTGCTGAGCCAGGGCCTGCCACAGTTGCTGAGGGCGACCAGCTTGTGGCTGACAAGAGGCCTTCAAGGGCAATACGGCCAGGCCAGGGTCTCCGGTGCCTTGGTCATCCTGGCGTCCGCTGTGGTATTGGGGCCACACAGGGGTCTGAGTGTGCGAGAGCCCCACTCCTAGTATGGGTGCTGTTGACGCGTGGCTCACGAGAGTGACCGGACCGTGAGACATCTCTCCAGCAGGCACAGGCTGGCTGGGCTGGACCATCGTGAGCCCCGCCGCCCGGCTCACGCGGCCCCCAGAGGGCGCTTCCCAAGGACCAAAGGCCGGGTGCAGTGGGGCCAACGCTTCTCCCAATGGCAGCGGGTTGCCGCCGAAACGAGGGCAGGGAGGAGCGTGAGCAGACACGCTGGGCGCGGTGCACAGGTGGCTCGGCTGCAGCTGAACACTCACGTCAGGTGTCCCACTTGAGCCTTCTGCCAGGAAATTCACGGCTCCGCCTGGGCTCTTCTGGCCTGGGTGCCGAGATCTTCGGTTCTGAAACCAGATTTGAATTCTGGCCTCCGGGAGGCCTGTTTGTGTAGCCAGCTCTTCCCTGGTGGCAATTCCAGGAAACCGATTCTTCTCAAAAGCTTCAATGAGGATCCTGGCTTGGGCGCCGGTGATGGCCGTGCGCTTTCGTCGGCCTTCCTTGGGGACGCGTTCCTGAGCGTGAGGACGAGGCCCTTCCTCAGTCTGCACTTGCTGTTCAGCTGAGGAGCCTCGGGACTTGAGTCGACTCGGCCTCAGCTGTCGTGTTCTCTGGTTTTGAAACCAAATCTGAATTCTACATTCTGGAATGCCAATTGCTTCAGCCAGTTCTTCTCTGGCCGCTATACCAGGGTAGGGGTTCTGCTCAAACGATGCTTGCAGAGCACCCTTTTGACTCGAGCTCAGAACAACCCTCCTGCGTCGGGCTTCTCTTGGCAGAGAGTCTCTCGGGCTGCTCGTCCCCTCCATAGCGAGAAGAGTCGCCTGGGTTCCACGGAGTCAGCCGGCCAACTGAGCAGCTCCCGGAAGGGCGGCGGGACTGGCCGGTCAGGGCCCAGCGGGGGGCCCGCCCAGTCCACACCTACTTTCAGAGCTCCGCCCCTCATTCAATGTTCATAACCCCGACGTGCTCACCGGAAGCAAGCCGAGGGTCACTTTAAGGAGAGGTTCAGAGGCCTCCAAATACTTCTGCGTCACACGCAATTCTTTTCCAAAGATCACTTGGATGGTGGGCGACCTCGCTGAGACATATCGAATCCTTTGGGTTCCCAGTACGTTCAAAGGACTCTCCTCTCTTCATGTTGATGGGTGGTGGCATTCTCCAAATCAAGGACTGCCACTACTGCCATGAGTTCTTTACTCACTCTCCTCGGCTTCCCCTGGAACACTTTCACTTTGTCGGCAAATCAATTGGCTGAAATTTGTGAAATGACCTGTGAGGAAACTGGATACTGGTGACTGCTTCCCCGGGTCGAACCAGCAATGTTACCGATCGGCATCGCATCCTGGAAAGAGGGCAACCAGTCTCATGAAACCACAAGGTATGGCCGAGGCCAGTCACCTGACAAAACCAGACAACAGGAAATGCGACCTCCGTCTGCAAGCTTTCGAGGAAAGAAAACCAGCCGCCCGTGGGCATCCTCTCCTGCTTTTGCTTGCTACGTGAGGACATGCGTGATGGATGCGTGCGCCCACGGACAAGTTGGGCCTCTTGACACGGAGGGCTTGGGGTCACGGCGGTGTGGGGATCAAGTGAGATGGAACAAGGGAGGTAAAATCCAAAGTCCCTTCCCTTGATGAACAAAGTTTCTTGCCTCAACATCGAAGAAGCAAACACAAGGCAGAAGGAAAGAAGACAGAAGAAAGAAAGGAGGAGGGAAGGAAAGAAGGAAAGGCGAGACAACGAACGGAACGCTCCCAGGACTCTGCAATACCGTTTCCCGTTTCTTCAAGGAGGATCTGGGACGCTACCTTCAGAGGGTGTGCGTGTGTGTGTGCACGTGTGTGTCCCGACGCGTGACACAGACCTGCCGACAGACAGAGGAAGAGAGAGACTCTCACTGGCTCCTTCCTCGAGTCACCATTCTGAAGAAAAGGATCTTTGAAGAGTGAGAGAAACGGAGCAGTGAAGAGTGAGTACGGGTCTTCCCGGCACTTGCGATGTATACTGACGAACGCGAAAATCCCTCCGCTAAAGCACCCGAAGTCACCTGTGCCGATCTTGGCCGCAAGACGGTGTGTAGCTAGAAATCCCCAAATGGCACGTCAGTCCTCAGACGGCATGGACTAGAGCTGGGACTTTGACGGGGTTTTCGCTCGTTCATGAGAACAGAAGACGATGCAGGTGGATAAAGACAGTAGGAAGGACGGGAAGTCGAGAGAGGTCTCAGTAAAGTGAACCAACGAAGTCACATTGAGCTTTGAAGCCTACTTTTAATGGAAAAGTGCAAACTCCCCTAACGGTGGCGGGTCCGTGATGTCGTTTTGGAACGTACCACTTGAAATGAAAGGGAAAGACTCAGATAAAGCAGGACATCCAGGAAGTTTCGAGGAGAGCGATACTTGATTCAGCAGGAGAACGGAAAGCTCTGGGAGTTAACGAGCACGTCAATACGTGAAAAATGCCTCCGGTTTGGGAAGACTGCCTTTCGCATGCTCTCGTCAAGGATTGCGAGGACTGCTAATGGAACTGCCCTGGCATTTTCTCTCCGTTATCGTGTTCAGATTCAACTTTTAACCCTACGTGCCCGCTCCGCCCCAGGCACACACACCCCGGAAGATGCCCACTCACACTCTCGGGGAGACAAGTCTTTTCTTCGGATCCTAGCCTGGGGAGTCAATTCTTACGAGATGGCTCTACAAGTACACTCCCACGTTTCGTTTCCAACTCTCAGAGCTACCAACAAGACGCCTTCAGGTCGTGCACAGACCAGAAAGGACCTACGGCATGTCCATCCGACCCCATCCGCGCCCCGTCTTCTCCGTTGCCTCCCCACCCCCCACCCCCTGCTTTCAGGCTCGAATTCTCTATTAGTGCGTTTTTCGTGCTTAAAACCAAGTCCGCTGAACTCGGTGTGTTTTAAAGAAGAAGAAATTGACTGCTTCCTCTTGCGGAGGCTGGGACGCCCAAAGTCCCCTCTGCTGGTGTGGACAGTGACCCAGGGCTCTCCCACTGCACGACGGTGGAAGCGGAGAGAGCAGAGCAGAGCAGAGGGCAGAGAGAGAGAAAGACAGACTCTCCTCTTGGAAAGCCCTCAGAAGCTCGCCCCTGACCACCGTTTTGAATCCACTCACTACTGCCTGGTCCTACAATCCGATCACCTCTTCACGGCCCCACCTCCCAACTACCATAATGGGATAGCCCACCCTCTTAACGCTCACAGTGGAGGCTCTTTCTGATACATAACATTTGGG
Source organism: Cynocephalus volans (assembly GCF_027409185.1). Lineage (NCBI taxonomy): Eukaryota > Metazoa > Chordata > Mammalia > Dermoptera > Cynocephalidae > Cynocephalus > Cynocephalus volans. The sequence goes on from NC_084466.1 coordinate 90,193,982, forward strand.
GAAAACTTTTCAAGCTCCAATGAGTTCTGGGGGGACACCACTCAACCCACTACAACTTGCAAAGCGGCCAGAACGACAAAAACAATGTGAGTGTTTGTCCTTGAGACCTATTCTTCCCCACTTGGATTGCTTCCTGTTTGGACCTGGCCCAAGTAGCCAGGAAGGGAAGCACTCCACAGAGGAGGTTCCGTTTGCCATGCAAGTGCTTGTTCTCCTCAGAATTCAGTGAAAGCGCCCGTGGCCCTTTGCCCACGGTGTCCCCGGCGCCGCTCCGGTGCCCCGAAACAATCGTTGAGGCCAGGAAGTGAGAACACGAGTTGAGCCCTGCCCACAGCAATGACTACAGAGACTCTCTCGGGCCTGCCGAGTGCTTGCTGCTGGTTCCTGCCTCCGTCCTGCTCCCAAACACGATGTGCTCCTGGTTCATCCTTCCTCGTACCGAACCGATTCTGCATGAAAAAGCCAAGCCAAGGCAAGCCAAACCAAAGAGGTCTGCGTGGGGGTGTTGGGAAGAAAGCCTTGTTCCCCCTACAGTGGACTTTCCAGTGAGCTTTGCAGCACGTCTAGCAGAGCCTGAAATTCTCCTTCGCTGAGGGGCGGTTCAGGTGATGACGGAGGGTCGTTCCCCTCTGTCTCCAGATTCAGAAAGGCTTCGGCACTTTCCTGAAACTCTGGGCTCCAGAGGAGCTGATCGAGGAGGCTGGGGCTTCCTGCGGAGTGCTGGTCAGCTTGCTGGGGCGGCTGAGTTGGCTCCTGCTTCGGCAGTGCCTGCTGCTGCCACACGGCCACCTCGGCGTGTACAGGCTGCTGAGGGGGTGCTTCTCTGGCGGTCCATTGGAGCATCACACCCTGGTGCCCTGCCCTCGAGCATTGCCTCTGGTGGGAGGTGTCTTGCTGAGCCAGGGCCTGCCACAGTTGCTGAGGGCGACCAGCTTGTGGCTGACAAGAGGCCTTCAAGGGCAATACGGCCAGGCCAGGGTCTCCGGTGCCTTGGTCATCCCGGCGTCCGCTGTGGTATTGGGGCCACACAGGGGTCTGAGTGTGCGAGAGCCCCACTCCTAGTATGGGTGCTGTTGACGCGTGGCTCACGAGAGTGACCGGACCGTGAGACATCTCTCCAGCAGGCACAGGCTGGCTGGGCTGGACCATCGTGAGCCCCGCCGCCCGGCTCACGCGGCCCCCAGAGGGCGCTTCCCAAGGACCAAAGGCCGGGTGCAGTGGGGCCAACGCTTCTCCCGATGGCAGCGGGTTGCCGCCGAAACGAGGGCAGGGAGGAGCGTGAGCAGACACGCTGGGCGCGGTGCACAGGTGGCTCGGCTGCAGCTGAACACTCACGTCAGGTGTCCCACTTGAGCCTTCTGCCAGGAAATTCACGGCTCCGCCTGGGCTCTTCTGGCCTGGGTGCCGAGATCTTCGGTTCTGAAACCAGATTTGAATTCTGGCCTCCGGGAGGCCTGTTTGTGTAGCCAGCTCTTCCCTGGTGGCAATTCCAGGAAACCGATTCTTCTCAAAAGCTTCAATGAGGATCCTGGCTTGGGCGCCGGTGATGGCCGTGCGCTTTCGTCGGCCTTCCTTGGGGACGCGTTCCTGAGCGTGAGGACGAGGCCCTTCCTCAGTCTGCACTTGCTGTTCAGCTGAGGAGCCTCGGGACTTGAGTCAACTCGGCCTCAGCTGTCGTGTTCTCTGGTTTTGAAACCAAATCTGAATTCTACATTCTGGAGTGCCAATTGCTTCAGCCAGTTCTTCTCTGGCCGCTATACCAGGGTAGGGGTTCTGCTCAAACGATGCTTGCAGAGCACCCTTTTGACTCGAGCTCAGAACAACCCTCCTGCGTCGGGCTTCTCTTGGCAGAGAGTCTCTCGGGCTGCTCGTCCCCTCCATAGCGAGAAGAGTCGCCTGGGTTCCACGGAGTCAGCTGGCCAACTGAGCAGCTCCCGGAAGGGCGGCGGGACTGGCCGGTCAGGGCCCAGCGGGGGGCCCGCCCAGTCCACACCTACTTTCAGAGCTCCGCCCCTCATTCAATATTCATAACCCCGACGTGCTCACCGGAAGCGAGCCGAGGGTCACTTTAAGGAGAGGTTCAGAGGCCTCCAAATACTTCTGCGTCACACGCAATTCTTTTCCAAAGATCACTTGGATGGTGGGCGACCTCGCTGAGACATATCGAATCCTTTGGGTTCCCAGTACGTTCAAAGGACTCTCCTCTCTTCATGTTGATGGGTGGTGGCATTCTCCAAATCAAGGACTGCCACTACTGCCATGAGTTCTTTACTCACTCTCCTCGGCTTCCCCTGGAACACTTTCACTTTGTCGGCAAATCAATTGGCTGAAATTTGTGAAATGACCTGTGAGGAAACTGGATACTGGTGACTGCTTCCCCGGGTCGAACCAGCGATGTTACCGATCGGCATCGCATCCTGGAAAGAGGGCAACCAGTCTCATGAAACCACAAGGTATGGCCGAGGCCAGTCACCTGACAAAACCAGACAACAGGAAATGCGACCTCCGTCTGCAAGCTTTCGAGGAAAGAAAACCAGCCGCCCGTGGGCATCCTCTCCTGCTTTTGCTTGCTACGTGAGGACATGCGTGATGGATGCGTGCGCCCACGGACAAGTTGGGCCTCTTGACACGGAGGGCTTGGGGTCACGGCGGTGTGGGGATCAAGTGAGATGGAACAAGGGAGGTAAAATCCAAAGTCCCTTCCCTTGATGAACAAAGTTTCTTGCCTCAACATCGAAGAAGCAAACACAAGGCAGAAGGAAAGAAGACAGAAGAAAGAAAGGAGGAGGGAAGGAAAGAAGGAAAGGCGAGACAACGAACGGAACGCTCCCAGGACTCTGCAATACCGTTTCCCGTTTCTTCAAGGAGGATCTGGGACGCTACCTTCAGAGGGTGTGCGTGTGTGTGTGCACGTGTGTGTCCCGACGCGTGACACAGACCTGCCGACAGACAGAGGAAGAGAGAGACTCTCACTGGCTCCTTCCTCGAGTCACCATTCTGAAGAAAAGGATCTTTGAAGAGTGAGAGAAACGGAGCAGTGAAGAGTGAGTACGGGTCTTCCCGGCACTTGCGATGTATACTGACGAACGCGAAAATCCCTCCGCTAAAGCACCCGAAGTCACCTGTGCCGATCTTGGCCGCAAGACGGTGTGTAGCTAGAAATCCCCAAATGGCACGTCAGTCCTCAGACGGCATGGACTAGAGCTGGGACTTTGACGGGGTTTTCGCTCGTTCATGAGAACAGAAGACGATGCAGGTGGATAAAGACAGTAGGAAGGACGGGAAGTCGAGAGAGGTCTCAGTAAAGTGAACCAACGAAGTCACATTGAGCTTTGAAGCCTACTTTTAATGGAAAAGTGCAAACTCCCCTAACGGTGGCGGGTCCGTGATGTCGTTTTGGAACGTACCACTTGAAATGAAAGGGAAAGACTCAGATAAAGCAGGACATCCAGGAAGTTTCGAGGAGAGCGATACTTGATTCAGCAGGAGAACGGAAAGCTCTGGGAGTTAACGAGCACGTCAATACGTGAAAAATGCCTCCGGTTTGGGAAGACTGCCTTTCGCATGCTCTCGTCAAGGATTGCGAGGACTGCTAATGGAACTGCCCTGGCATTTTCTCTCCGTTATCGTGTTCAGATTCAACTTTTAACCCTACGTGCCCGCTCCGCCCCAGGCACACACACCCCGGAAGATGCCCACTCACACTCTCGGGGAGACAAGTCTTTTCTTCGGATCCTAGCCTGGGGAGTCAATTCTTACGAGATGGCTCTACAAGTACACTCCCACGTTTCGTTTCCAACTCTCAGAGCTACCAACAAGACGCCTTCAGGTCGTGCACAGACCAGAAAGGACCTACGGCATGTCCATCCGACCCCATCCGCGCCCCGTCTTCTCCGTTGCCTCCCCACCCCCCACCCCCTGCTTTCAGGCTCGAATTCTCTATTAGTGCGTTTTTCGTGCTTAAAACCAAGTCCGCTGAACTCGGTGTGTTTTAAAGAAGAAGAAATTGACTGCTTCCTCTTGCGGAGGCTGGGACGCCCAAAGTCCCCTCTGCTGGTGTGGACAGTGACCCAGGGCTCTCCCACTGCACGACGGTGGAAGCGGAGAGAGCAGAGCAGAGCAGAGGGCAGAGAGAGAGAAAGACAGACTCTCCTCTTGGAAAGCCCTCAGAAGCTCGCCCCTGACCACCGTTTTGAATCCACTCACTACTGCCTGGTCCTACAATCCGATCACCTCTTCACGGCCCCACCTCCCAACTACCATAATGGGATAGCCCACCCTCTTAACGCTCACAGTGGAGGCTCTTTCTGATACATAACATTTGGGGAAAACTTTTCAAGCTCCAATGAGTTCTGGGGGGACACCACTCAACCCACTACAACTTGCAAAGCGGCCAGAACGACAAAAACAATGTGAGTGTTTGTCCTTGAGACCTATTCTTCCCCACTTGGATTGCTTCCTGTTTGGACCTGGCCCAAGTAGCCAGGAAGGGAAGCACTCCACAGAGGAGGTTCCGTTTGCCATGCAAGTGCTTGTTCTCCTCAGAATTCAGTGAAAGCGCCCGTGGCCCTTTGCCCACGGTGTCCCCGGCGCCGCTCCGGTGCCCCGAAACAATCGTTGAGGCCAGGAAGTGAGAACACGAGTTGAGCCCTGCCCACAGCAATGACTACAGAGACTCTCTCGGGCCTGCCGAGTGCTTGCTGCTGGTTCCTGCCTCCGTCCTGCTCCCAAACACGATGTGCTCCTGGTTCATCCTTCCTCGTACCGAACCGATTCTGCATGAAAAAGCCAAGCCAAGGCAAGCCAAACCAAAGAGGTCTGCGTGGGGGTGTTGGGAAGAAAGCCTTGTTCCCCCTACAGTGGACTTTCCAGTGAGCTTTGCAGCACGTCTAGCAGAGCCTGAAATTCTCCTTCGCTGAGGGGCGGTTCAGGTGATGACGGAGGGTCGTTCCCCTCTGTCTCCAGATTCAGAAAGGCTTCGGCACTTTCCTGAAACTCTGGGCTCCAGAGGAGCTGATCGAGGAGGCTGGGGCTTCCTGCGGAGTGCTGGTCAGCTTGCTGGGGCGGCTGAGTTGGCTCCTGCTTCGGCAGTGCCTGCTGCTGCCACACGGCCACCTCGGCGTGTACAGGCTGCTGAGGGGGTGCTTCTCTGGCGGTCCATTGGAGCATCACACCCTGGTGCCCTGCCCTCGAGCATTGCCTCTGGTGGGAGGTGTCTTGCTGAGCCAGGGCCTGCCACAGTTGCTGAGGGCGACCAGCTTGTGGCTGACAAGAGGCCTTCAAGGGCAATACGGCCAGGCCAGGGTCTCCGGTGCCTTGGTCATCCCGGCGTCCGCTGTGGTATTGGGGCCACACAGGGGTCTGAGTGTGCGAGAGCCCCACTCCTAGTATGGGTGCTGTTGACGCGTGGCTCACGAGAGTGACCGGACCGTGAGACATCTCTCCAGCAGGCACAGGCTGGCTGGGCTGGACCATCGTGAGCCCCGCCGCCCGGCTCACGCGGCCCCCAGAGGGCGCTTCCCAAGGACCAAAGGCCGGGTGCAGTGGGGCCAACGCTTCTCCCGATGGCAGCGGGTTGCCGCCGAAACGAGGGCAGGGAGGAGCGTGAGCAGACACGCTGGGCGCGGTGCACAGGTGGCTCGGCTGCAGCTGAACACTCACGTCAGGTGTCCCACTTGAGCCTTCTGCCAGGAAATTCACGGCTCCGCCTGGGCTCTTCTGGCCTGGGTGCCGAGATCTTCGGTTCTGAAACCAGATTTGAATTCTGGCCTCCGGGAGGCCTGTTTGTGTAGCCAGCTCTTCCCTGGTGGCAATTCCAGGAAACCGATTCTTCTCAAAAGCTTCAATGAGGATCCTGGCTTGGGCGCCGGTGATGGCCGTGCGCTTTCGTCGGCCTTCCTTGGGGACGCGTTCCTGAGCGTGAGGACGAGGCCCTTCCTCAGTCTGCACTTGCTGTTCAGCTGAGGAGCCTCGGGACTTGAGTCAACTCGGCCTCAGCTGTCGTGTTCTCTGGTTTTGAAACCAAATCTGAATTCTACATTCTGGAGTGCCAATTGCTTCAGCCAGTTCTTCTCTGGCCGCTATACCAGGGTAGGGGTTCTGCTCAAACGATGCTTGCAGAGCACCCTTTTGACTCGAGCTCAGAACAACCCTCCTGCGTCGGGCTTCTCTTGGCAGAGAGTCTCTCGGGCTGCTCGTCCCCTCCATAGCGAGAAGAGTCGCCTGGGTTCCACGGAGTCAGCCGGCCAACTGAGCAGCTCCCGGAAGGGCGGCGGGACTGGCCGGTCAGGGCCCAGCGGGGGGCCCGCCCAGTCCACACCTACTTTCAGAGCTCCGCCCCTCATTCAATATTCATAACCCCGACGTGCTCACCGGAAGCGAGCCGAGGGTCACTTTAAGGAGAGGTTCAGAGGCCTCCAAATACTTCTGCGTCACACGCAATTCTTTTCCAAAGATCACTTGGATGGTGGGCGACCTCGCTGAGACATATCGAATCCTTTGGGTTCCCAGTACGTTCAAAGGACTCTCCTCTCTTCATGTTGATGGGTGGTGGCATTCTCCAAATCAAGGACTGCCACTACTGCCATGAGTTCTTTACTCACTCTCCTCGGCTTCCCCTGGAACACTTTCACTTTGTCGGCAAATCAATTGGCTGAAATTTGTGAAATGACCTGTGAGGAAACTGGATACTGGTGACTGCTTCCCCGGGTCGAACCAGCGATGTTACCGATCGGCATCGCATCCTGGAAAGAGGGCAACCAGTCTCATGAAACCACAAGGTATGGCCGAGGCCAGTCACCTGACAAAACCAGACAACAGGAAATGCGACCTCCGTCTGCAAGCTTTCGAGGAAAGAAAACCAGCCGCCCGTGGGCATCCTCTCCTGCTTTTGCTTGCTACGTGAGGACATGCGTGATGGATGCGTGCGCCCACGGACAAGTTGGGCCTCTTGACACGGAGGGCTTGGGGTCACGGCGGTGTGGGGATCAAGTGAGATGGAACAAGGGAGGTAAAATCCAAAGTCCCTTCCCTTGATGAACAAAGTTTCTTGCCTCAACATCGAAGAAGCAAACACAAGGCAGAAGGAAAGAAGACAGAAGAAAGAAAGGAGGAGGGAAGGAAAGAAGGAAAGGCGAGACAACGAACGGAACGCTCCCAGGACTCTGCAATACCGTTTCCCGTTTCTTCAAGGAGGATCTGGGACGCTACCTTCAGAGGGTGTGCGTGTGTGTGTGCACGTGTGTGTCCCGACGCGTGACACAGACCTGCCGACAGACAGAGGAAGAGAGAGACTCTCACTGGCTCCTTCCTCGAGTCACCATTCTGAAGAAAAGGATCTTTGAAGAGTGAGAGAAACGGAGCAGTGAAGAGTGAGTACGGGTCTTCCCGGCACTTGCGATGTATACTGACGAACGCGAAAATCCCTCCGCTAAAGCACCCGAAGTCACCTGTGCCGATCTTGGCCGCAAGACGGTGTGTAGCTAGAAATCCCCAAATGGCACGTCAGTCCTCAGACGGCATGGACTAGAGCTGGGACTTTGACGGGGTTTTCGCTCGTTCATGAGAACAGAAGACGATGCAGGTGGATAAAGACAGTAGGAAGGACGGGAAGTCGAGAGAGGTCTCAGTAAAGTGAACCAACGAAGTCACATTGAGCTTTGAAGCCTACTTTTAATGGAAAAGTGCAAACTCCCCTAACGGTGGCGGGTCCGTTATGTCGTTTTGGAACGTACCACTTGAAATGAAAGGGAAAGACTCAGATAAAGCAGGACATCCAGGAAGTTTCGAGGAGAGCGATACTTGATTCAGCAGGAGAACGGAAAGCTCTGGGAGTTAACGAGCACGTCAATACGTGAGAAATGCCTCCGGTTTGGGAAGACTGCCTTTCGCATGCTCTCGTCAAGGATTGCGAGGACTGCTAATGGAACTGCCCTGGCATTTTCTCTCCGTTATCGTGTTCAGATTCAACTTTTAACCCTACGTGCCCGCTCCGCCCCAGGCACACACACCCCGGAAGATGCCCACTCACACTCTCGGGGAGACAAGTCTTTTCTTCGGATCCTAGCCTGGGGAGTCAATTCTTACGAGATGGCTCTACAAGTACACTCCCACGTTTCGTTTCCAACTCTCAGAGCTACCAACAAGACGCCTTCAGGTCGTGCACAGACCAGAAAGGACCTACGGCATGTCCATCCGACCCCATCCGCGCCCCGTCTTCTCCGTTGCCTCCCCACCCCCCACCCCCTGCTTTCAGGCTCGAATTCTCTATTAGTGCGTTTTTCGTGCTTAAAACCAAGTCCGCTGAACTCGGTGTGTTTTAAAGAAGAAGAAATTGACTGCTTCCTCTTGTGGAGGCTGGGACGCCCAAAGTCCCCTCTGCTGGTGTGGACAGTGACCCAGGGCTCTCCCACTGCACGACGGTGGAAGCGGAGAGAGCAGAGCAGAGCAGAGGGCAGAGAGAGAGAAAGACAGACTCTCCTCTTGGAAAGCCCTCAGAAGCTCGCCCCTGACCACCGTTTTGAATCCACTCACTACTGCCTGGTCCTACAATCCGATCACCTCTTCACGGCCCCACCTCCCAACTACCATAATGGGATAGCCCACCCTCTTAACGCTCACAGTGGAGGCTCTTTCTGATACATAACATTTGGGGAAAACTTTCTAAGCTCCAATGAGTTCTGGGGGGACACCACTCCACCCACTACAACTTGCAAAGCGGCCAGAACGATAAAAACAATGTGAGTGTTTGTCCTTGAGACCTATTCTTCCCCACTTGGATTGCTTCCTGTTTGGACCTGGCCCAAGTAGCCAGGAAGGGAAGCACTCCACAGAGGAGGTTCCGTTTGCCATGCAAGTGCTTGTTCTCCTCAGAATTCAGTGAAAGCGCCCTTGGCCCTTTGCCCACGGTGTCCCCGGCGCCGCTCCGGTGCCCCGAAACAATCGTTGAGGCCAGGAAGTGAGAACACGAGTTGAGCCCTGCCCACAGCAATGACTACAGAGACTCTCTCGGGCCTGCCGAGTGCTTGCTGCTGGTTCCTGCCTCCGTCCTGCTCCCAAACACGATGTGCTCCTGGTTCATCCTTCCTCGTACCGAACCGATTCTGCATGAAAAAGCCAAGCCAAGGCAAGCCAAACCAAAGAGGTCTGCGTGGGGGTGTTGGGAAGAAAGCCTTGTTCCCCCTACAGTGGACTTTCCAGTGAGCTTTGCAGCACGTCTAGCAGAGCCTGAAATTCTCCTTCGCTGAGGGGCGGTTCAGGTGATGACGGAGGGTCGTTCCCCTCTGTCTCCAGATTCAGAAAGGCTTCGGCACTTTCCTGAAACTCTGGGCTCCAGAGGAGCTGATCGAGGAGGCTGGGGCTTCCTGCGGAGTGCTGGTCAGCTTGCTGGGGCGGCTGAGTTGGCTCCTGCTTCGGCAGTGCCTGCTGCTGCCACACGGCCACCTCGGCGTGTACAGGCTGCTGAGGGGGTGCTTCTCCGGCGGTCCATTGGAGCATCACACCCTGGTGCCCTGCCCTCGAGCATTGCCTCTGGTGGGAGGTGTCTTGCTGAGCCAGGGCCTGCCACAGTTGCTGAGGGCGACCAGCTTGTGGCTGACAAGAGGCCTTCAAGGGCAATACGGCCAGGCCAGGGTCTCCGGTGCCTTGGTCATCCTGGCGTCCGCTGTGGTATTGGGGCCACACAGGGGTCTGAGTGTGCGAGAGCCCCACTCCTAGTATGGGTGCTGTTGACGCGTGGCTCACGAGAGTGACCGGACCGTGAGACATCTCTCCAGCAGGCACAGGCTGGCTGGGCTGGACCATCGTGAGCCCCGCCGCCCGGCTCACGCGGCCCCCAGAGGGCGCTTCCCAAGGACCAAAGGCCGGGTGCAGTGGGGCCAACGCTTCTCCCGATGGCAGCGGGTTGCCGCCGAAACGAGGGCAGGGAGGAGCGTGAGCAGACACGCTGGGCGCGGTGCACAGGTGGCTCGGCTGCAGCTGAACACTCACGTCAGGTGTCCCACTTGAGCCTTCTGCCAGGAAATTCACGGCTCCGCCTGGGCTCTTCTGGCCTGGGTGCCGAGATCTTCGGTTCTGAAACCAGATTTGAATTCTGGCCTCCGGGAGGCCTGTTTGTGTAGCCAGCTCTTCCCTGGTGGCAATTCCAGGAAACCGATTCTTCTCAAAAGCTTCAATGAGGATCCTGGCTTGGGCGCCGGTGATGGCCGTGCGCTTTCGTCGGCCTTCCTTGGGGACGCGTTCCTGAGCGTGAGGACGAGGCCCTTCCTCAGTCTGCACTTGCTGTTCAGCTGAGGAGCCTCGGGACTTGAGTCGACTCGGCCTCAGCTGTCGTGTTCTCTGGTTTTGAAACCAAATCTGAATTCTACATTCTGGAGTGCCAATTGCTTCAGCCAGTTCTTCTCTGGCCGCTATACCAGGGTAGGGGTTCTGCTCAAACGATGCTTGCAGAGCACCCTTTTGACTCGAGCTCAGAACAACCCTCCTGCGTCGGGCTTCTCTTGGCAGAGAGTCTCTCGGGCTGCTCGTCCCCTCCATAGCGAGAAGAGTCGCCTGGGTTCCACGGAGTCAGCCGGCCAACTGAGCAGCTCCCGGAAGGGCGGCGGGACTGGCCGGTCAGGGCCCAGCGGGGGGCCCGCCCAGTCCACACCTACTTTCAGAGCTCCGCCCCTCATTCAATGTTCATAACCCCGACGTGCTCACCGGAAGCGAGCCGAGGGTCACTTTAAGGAGAGGTTCAGAGGCCTCCAAATACTTCTGCGTCACACGCAATTCTTTTCCAAAGATCACTTGGATGGTGGGCGACCTCGCTGAGACATATCGAATCCTTTGGGTTCCCAGTACGTTCAAAGGACTCTCCTCTCTTCATGTTGATGGGTGGTGGCATTCTCCAAATCAAGGACTGCCACTACTGCCATGAGTTCTTTACTCACTCTCCTCGGCTTCCCCTGGAACACTTTCACTTTGTCGGCAAATCAATTGGCTGAAATTTGTGAAATGACCTGTGAGGAAACTGGATACTGGTGACTGCTTCCCCGGGTCGAACCAGCGATGTTACCGATCGGCATCGCATCCTGGACAGAGGGCAACCAGTCTCATGAAACCACAAGGTATGGCCGAGGCCAGTCACCTGACAAAACCAGACAACAGGAAATGCGACCTCCGTCTGCAAGCTTTCGAGGAAAGAAAACCAGCCGCCCGTGGGCATCCTCTCCTGCTTTTGCTTGCTACGTGAGGACATGCGTGATGGATGCGTGCGCCCACGGACAAGTTGGGCCTCTTGACACGGAGGGCTTGGGGTCACGGCGGTGTGGGGATCAAGTGAGATGGAACAAGGGAGGTAAAATCCAAAGTCCCTTCCCTTGATGAACAAAGTTTCTTGCCTCAACATCGAAGAAGCAAACACAAGGCAGAAGGAAAGAAGACAGAAGAAAGAAAGGAGGAGGGAAGGAAAGAAGGAAAGGCGAGACAACGAACGGAACGCTCCCAGGACTCTGCAATACCGTTTCCCGTTTCTTCAAGGAGGATCTGGGACGCTACCTTCAGAGGGTGTGCGTGTGTGTGTGCACGTGTGTGTCCCGACGCGTGACACAGACCTGCCGACAGACAGAGGAAGAGAGAGACTCTCACTGGCTCCTTCCTCGAGTCACCATTCTGAAGAAAAGGATCTTTGAAGAGTGAGAGAAACGGAGCAGTGAAGAGTGAGTACGGGTCTTCCCGGCACTTGCGATGTATACTGACGAACGCGAAAATCCCTCCGCTAAAGCACCCGAAGTCACCTGTGCCGATCTTGGCCGCAAGACGGTGTGTAGCTAGAAATCCCCAAATGGCACGTCAGTCCTCAGACGGCATGGACTAGAGCTGGGACTTTGACGGGGTTTTCGCTCATTCATGAGAACAGAAGACGATGCAGGTGGATAAAGACAGTAGGAAGGACGGAAGTCGAGAGAGGTCTCAGTAAAGTGAACCAACGAAGTCACATTGAGCTTTGAAGCCTACTTTTAATGGAAAAGTGCAAACTCCCCTAACGGTGGAGGGTCCGTGATGTCGTTTTGGAACGTACCACTTGAAATGAAAGGGAAAGACTCAGATAAAGCAGGACATCCAGGAAGTTTCGAGGAGAGCGATACTTGATTCAGCAGGAGAACGGAAAGCTCTGGGAGTTAACGGGCACGTCAATACGTGAAAAATGCCTCCGGTTTGGGAAGACTGCCTTTCGCATGCTCTCGTCAAGGATTGCGAGGACTGCTAATGGAACTGCCCTGGCATTTTCTCTCCGTTATCGTGTTCAGATTCAACTTTTAACCCTACGTGCCCGCTCCGCCCCAGGCACACACACCCCGGAAGATGCCCACTCACACTCTCGGGGAGACAAGTCTTTTCTTCGGATCCTAGCCTGGGGAGTCAATTCTTACGAGATGGCTCTACAAGTACACTCCCACGTTTCGTTTCCAACTCTCAGAGCTACCAACAAGACGCCTTCAGGTCGTGCACAGACCAGAAAGGACCTACGGCATGTCCATCCGACCCCATCCGCGCCCCGTCTTCTCCGTTGCCTCCCCACCCCCCCCCACCCCGCTTTCAGGCTCGAATTCTCTATTAGTGCGTTTTTCGTGCTTAAAACCAAGTCCGCTGAACTCGGTGTGTTTTAAAGAAGAAGAAATTGACTGCTTCCTCTTGCGGAGGCTGGGACGCCCAAAGTCCCCTCTGCTGGTGTGGACAGTGACCCAGGGCTCTCCCACTGCACGACGGTGGAAGCGGAGAGAGCAGAGCAGAGCAGAGGGCAGAGAGAGAGAAAGACAGACTCTCCTCTTGGAAAGCCCTCAGAAGCTCGCCCCTGACCACCGTTTTGAATCCACTCACTACTGCCTGGTCCTACAATCCGATCACCTCTTCACGGCCCCACCTCCCAACTACCATAATGGGATAGCCCACCCTCTTAACGCTCACAGTGGAGGCTCTTTCTGATACATAACATTTGGGGAAAACTTTTCAAGCTCCAATGAGTTCTGGGGGGACACCACTCAACCCACTACAACTTGCAAAGCGGCCAGAACGACAAAAACAATGTGAGTGTTTGTCCTTGAGACCTATTCTTCCCCACTTGGATTGCTTCCTGTTTGGACCTGGCCCAAGTAGCCAGGAAGGGAAGCACTCCACAGAGGAGGTTCCGTTTGCCATGCAAGTGCTTGTTCTCCTCAGAATTCAGTGAAAGCGCCCGTGGCCCTTTGCCCACGGTGTCCCCGGCGCCGCTCCGGTGCCCCGAAACAATCGTTGAGGCCAGGAAGTGAGAACACGAGTTGAGCCCTGCCCACAGCAATGACTACAGAGACTCTCTCGGGCCTGCCGAGTGCTTGCTGCTGGTTCCTGCCTCCGTCCTGCTCCCAAACACGATGTGCTCCTGGTTCATCCTTCCTCGCACCGAACCGATTCTGCATGAAAAAGCCAAGCCAAGGCAAGCCAAACCAAAGAGGTCTGCGTGGGGGTGTTGGGAAGAAAGCCTTGTTCCCCCTACAGTGGACTTTCCAGTGAGCTTTGCAGCACGTCTAGCAGAGCCTGAAATTCTCCTTCGCTGAGGGGCGGTTCAGGTGATGACGGAGGGTCGTTCCCCTCTGTCTCCAGATTCAGAAAGGCTTCGGCACTTTCCTGAAACTCTGGGCTCCAGAGGAGCTGATCGAGGAGGCTGGGGCTTCCTGCGGAGTGCTGGTCAGCTTGCTGGGGCGGCTGAGTTGGCTCCTGCTTCGGCAGTGCCTGCTGCTGCCACACGGCCACCTCGGCGTTTACAGGCTGCTGAGGGGGTGCTTCTCCGGCGGTCCATTGGAGCATCACACCCTGGTGCCCTGCCCTCGAGCATTGCCTCTGGTGGGAGGTGTCTTGCTGAGCCAGGGCCTGCCACAGTTGCTGAGGGCGACCAGCTTGTGGCTGACAAGAGGCCTTCAAGGGCAATACGGCCAGGCCAGGGTCTCCGGTGCCTTGGTCATCCTGGCGTCCGCTGTGGTATTGGGGCCACACAGGGGTCTGAGTGTGCGAGAGCCCCACTCCTAGTATGGGTGCTGTTGACGCGTGGCTCACGAGAGTGACCGGACCGTGAGACATCTCTCCAGCAGGCACAGGCTGGCTGGGCTGGACCATCGTGAGCCCCGCCGCCCGGCTCACGCGGCCCCCAGAGGGCGCTTCCCAAGGACCAAAGGCCGGGTGCAGTGGGGCCAACGCTTCTCCCGATGGCAGCGGGTTGCCGCCGAAACGAGGGCAGGGAGGAGCGTGAGCAGACACGCTGGGCGCGGTGCACAGGTGGCTCGGCTGCAGCTGAACACTCACGTCAGGTGTCCCACTTGAGCCTTCTGCCAGGAAATTCACGGCTCCGCCTGGGCTCTTCTGGCCTGGGTGCCGAGATCTTCGGTTCTGAAACCAGATTTGAATTCTGGCCTCCGGGAGGCCTGTTTGTGTAGCCAGCTCTTCCCTGGTGGCAATTCCAGGAAACCGATTCTTCTCAAAAGCTTCAATGAGGATCCTGGCTTGGGCGCCGGTGATGGCCGTGCGCTTTCGTCGGCCTTCCTTGGGGACGCGTTCCTGAGCGTGAGGACGAGGCCCTTCCTCAGTCTGCACTTGCTGTTCAGCTGAGGAGCCTCGGGACTTGAGTCGACTCGGCCTCAGCTGTCGTGTTCTCTGGTTTTGAAACCAAATCTGAATTCTACATTCTGGAATGCCAATTGCTTCAGCCAGTTCTTCTCTGGCCGCTATACCAGGGTAGGGGTTCTGCTCAAACGATGCTTGCAGAGCACCCTTTTGACTCGAGCTCAGAACAACCCTCCTGCGTCGGGCTTCTCTTGGCAGAGAGTCTCTCGGGCTGCTCGTCCCCTCCATAGCGAGAAGAGTCGCCTGGGTTCCACGGAGTCAGCCGGCCAACTGAGCAGCTCCCGGAAGGGCGGCGGGACTGGCCGGTCAGGGCCCAGCGGGGGGCCCGCCCAGTCCACACCTACTTTCAGAGCTCCGCCCCTCATTCAATGTTCATAACCCCGACGTGCTCACCGGAAGCGAGCCGAGGGTCACTTTAAGGAGAGGTTCAGAGGCCTCCAAATACTTCTGCGTCACACGCAATTCTTTTCCAAAGATCACTTGGATGGTGGGCGACCTCGCTGAGACATATCGAATCCTTTGGGTTCCCAGTACGTTCAAAGGACTCTCCTCTCTTCATGTTGATGGGTGGTGGCATTCTCCAAATCAAGGACTGCCACTACTGCCATGAGTTCTTTACTCACTCTCCTCGGCTTCCCCTGGAACACTTTCACTTTGTCGGCAAATCAATTGGCTGAAATTTGTGAAATGACCTGTGAGGAAACTGGATACTGGTGACTGCTTCCCCGGGTCGAACCAGCGATGTTACCGATCGGCATCGCATCCTGGACAGAGGGCAACCAGTCTCATGAAACCACAAGGTATGGCCGAGGCCAGTCACCTGACAAAACCAGACAACAGGAAATGCGACCTCCGTCTGCAAGCTTTCGAGGAAAGAAAACCAGCCGCCCGTGGGCATCCTCTCCTGCTTTTGCTTGCTACGTGAGGACATGCGTGATGGATGCGTGCGCCCACGGACAAGTTGGGCCTCTTGACACGGAGGGCTTGGGGTCACGGCGGTGTGGGGATCAAGTGAGATGGAACAAGGGAGGTAAAATCCAAAGTCCCTTCCCTTGATGAACAAAGTTTCTTGCCTCAACATCGAAGAAGCAAACACAAGGCAGAAGGAAAGAAGACAGAAGAAAGAAAGGAGGAGGGAAGGAAAGAAGGAAAGGCGAGACAACGAACGGAACGCTCCCAGGACTCTGCAATACCGTTTCCCGTTTCTTCAAGGAGGATCTGGGACGCTACCTTCAGAGGGTGTGCGTGTGTGTGTGCACGTGTGTGTCCCGACGCGTGACACAGACCTGCCGACAGACAGAGGAAGAGAGAGACTCTCACTGGCTCCTTCCTCGAGTCACCATTCTGAAGAAAAGGATCTTTGAAGAGTGAGAGAAACGGAGCAGTGAAGAGTGAGTACGGGTCTTCCCGGCACTTGCGATGTATACTGACGAACGCGAAAATCCCTCCGCTAAAGCACCCGAAGTCACCTGTGCCGATCTTGGCCGCAAGACGGTGTGTAGCTAGAAATCCCCAAATGGCACGTCAGTCCTCAGACGGCATGGACTAGAGCTGGGACTTTGACGGGGTTTTCGCTCATTCATGAGAACAGAAGACGATGCAGGTGGATAAAGACAGTAGGAAGGACGGAAGTCGAGAGAGGTCTCAGTAAAGTGAACCAACGAAGTCACATTGAGCTTTGAAGCCTACTTTTAATGGAAAAGTGCAAACTCCCCTAACGGTGGAGGGTCCGTGATGTCGTTTTGGAACGTACCACTTGAAATGAAAGGGAAAGACTCAGATAAAGCAGGACATCCAGGAAGTTTCGAGGAGAGCGATACTTGATTCAGCAGGAGAACGGAAAGCTCTGGGAGTTAACGGGCACGTCAATACGTGAAAAATGCCTCCGGTTTGGGAAGACTGCCTTTCGCATGCTCTCGTCAAGGATTGCGAGGACTGCTAATGGAACTGCCCTGGCATTTTCTCTCCGTTATCGTGTTCAGATTCAACTTTTAACCCTACGTGCCCGCTCCGCCCCAGGCACACACACCCCGGAAGATGCCCACTCACACTCTCGGGGAGACAAGTCTTTTCTTCGGATCCTAGCCTGGGGAGTCAATTCTTACGAGATGGCTCTACAAGTACACTCCCACGTTTCGTTTCCAACTCTCAGAGCTACCAACAAGACGCCTTCAGGTCGTGCACAGACCAGAAAGGACCTACGGCATGTCCATCCGACCCCATCCGCGCCCCGTCTTCTCCGTTGCCTCCCCACCCCCCCCCACCCCGCTTTCAGGCTCGAATTCTCTATTAGTGCGTTTTTCGTGCTTAAAACCAAGTCCGCTGAACTCGGTGTGTTTTAAAGAAGAAGAAATTGACTGCTTCCTCTTGCGGAGGCTGGGACGCCCAAAGTCCCCTCTGCTGGTGTGGACAGTGACCCAGGGCTCTCCCACTGCACGACGGTGGAAGCGGAGAGAGCAGAGCAGAGCAGAGGGCAGAGAGAGAGAAAGACAGACTCTCCTCTTGGAAAGCCCTCAGAAGCTCGCCCCTGACCACCGTTTTGAATCCACTCACTACTGCCTGGTCCTACAATCCGATCACCTCTTCACGGCCCCACCTCCCAACTACCATAATGGGATAGCCCACCCTCTTAACGCTCACAGTGGAGGCTCTTTCTGATACATAACATTTGGGGAAAACTTTTCAAGCTCCAATGAGTTCTGGGGGGACACCACTCAACCCACTACAACTTGCAAAGCGGCCAGAACGACAAAAACAATGTGAGTGTTTGTCCTTGAGACCTATTCTTCCCCACTTGGATTGCTTCCTGTTTGGACCTGGCCCAAGTAGCCAGGAAGGGAAGCACTCCACAGAGGAGGTTCCGTTTGCCATGCAAGTGCTTGTTCTCCTCAGAATTCAGTGAAAGCGCCCGTGGCCCTTTGCCCACGGTGTCCCCGGCGCCGCTCCGGTGCCCCGAAACAATCGTTGAGGCCAGGAAGTGAGAACACGAGTTGAGCCCTGCCCACAGCAATGACTACAGAGACTCTCTCGGGCCTGCCGAGTGCTTGCTGCTGGTTCCTGCCTCCGTCCTGCTCCCAAACACGATGTGCTCCTGGTTCATCCTTCCTCGCACCGAACCGATTCTGCATGAAAAAGCCAAGCCAAGGCAAGCCAAACCAAAGAGGTCTGCGTGGGGGTGTTGGGAAGAAAGCCTTGTTCCCCCTACAGTGGACTTTCCAGTGAGCTTTGCAGCACGTCTAGCAGAGCCTGAAATTCTCCTTCGCTGAGGGGCGGTTCAGGTGATGACGGAGGGTCGTTCCCCTCTGTCTCCAGATTCAGAAAGGCTTCGGCACTTTCCTGAAACTCTGGGCTCCAGAGGAGCTGATCGAGGAGGCTGGGGCTTCCTGCGGAGTGCTGGTCAGCTTGCTGGGGCGGCTGAGTTGGCTCCTGCTTCGGCAGTGCCTGCTGCTGCCACACGGCCACCTCGGCGTTTACAGGCTGCTGAGGGGGTGCTTCTCCGGCGGTCCATTGGAGCATCACACCCTGGTGCCCTGCCCTCGAGCATTGCCTCTGGTGGGAGGTGTCTTGCTGAGCCAGGGCCTGCCACAGTTGCTGAGGGCGACCAGCTTGTGGCTGACAAGAGGCCTTCAAGGGCAATACGGCCAGGCCAGGGTCTCCGGTGCCTTGGTCATCCTGGCGTCCGCTGTGGTATTGGGGCCACACAGGGGTCTGAGTGTGCGAGAGCCCCACTCCTAGTATGGGTGCTGTTGACGCGTGGCTCACGAGAGTGACCGGACCGTGAGACATCTCTCCAGCAGGCACAGGCTGGCTGGGCTGGACCATCGTGAGCCCCGCCGCCCGGCTCACGCGGCCCCCAGAGGGCGCTTCCCAAGGACCAAAGGCCGGGTGCAGTGGGGCCAACGCTTCTCCCGATGGCAGCGGGTTGCCGCCGAAACGAGGGCAGGGAGGAGCGTGAGCAGACACGCTGGGCGCGGTGCACAGGTGGCTCGGCTGCAGCTGAACACTCACGTCAGGTGTCCCACTTGAGCCTTCTGCCAGGAAATTCACGGCTCCGCCTGGGCTCTTCTGGCCTGGGTGCCGAGATCTTCGGTTCTGAAACCAGATTTGAATTCTGGCCTCCGGGAGGCCTGTTTGTGTAGCCAGCTCTTCCCTGGTGGCAATTCCAGGAAACCGATTCTTCTCAAAAGCTTCAATGAGGATCCTGGCTTGGGCGCCGGTGATGGCCGTGCGCTTTCGTCGGCCTTCCTTGGGGACGCGTTCCTGAGCGTGAGGACGAGGCCCTTCCTCAGTCTGCACTTGCTGTTCAGCTGAGGAGCCTCGGGACTTGAGTCGACTCGGCCTCAGCTGTCGTGTTCTCTGGTTTTGAAACCAAATCTGAATTCTACATTCTGGAATGCCAATTGCTTCAGCCAGTTCTTCTCTGGCCGCTATACCAGGGTAGGGGTTCTGCTCAAACGATGCTTGCAGAGCACCCTTTTGACTCGAGCTCAGAACAACCCTCCTGCGTCGGGCTTCTCTTGGCAGAGAGTCTCTCGGGCTGCTCGTCCCCTCCATAGCGAGAAGAGTCGCCTGGGTTCCACGGAGTCAGCCGGCCAACTGAGCAGCTCCCGGAAGGGCGGCGGGACTGGCCGGTCAGGGCCCAGCGGGGGGCCCGCCCAGTCCACACCTACTTTCAGAGCTCCGCCCCTCATTCAATATTCATAACCCCGACGTGCTCACCGGAAGCGAGCCGAGGGTCACTTTAAGGAGAGGTTCAGAGGCCTCCAAATACTTCTGCGTCACACGCAATTCTTTTCCAAAGATCACTTGGATGGTGGGCGACCTCGCTGAGACATATCGAATCCTTTGGGTTCCCAGTACGTTCAAAGGACTCTCCTCTCTTCATGTTGATGGGTGGTGGCATTCTCCAAATCAAGGACTGCCACTACTGCCATGAGTTCTTTACTCACTCTCCTCGGCTTCCCCTGGAACACTTTCACTTTGTCGGCAAATCAATTGGCTGAAATTTGTGAAATGACCTGTGAGGAAACTGGATACTGGTGACTGCTTCCCCGGGTCGAACCAGCGATGTTACCGATCGGCATCGCATCCTGGACAGAGGGCAACCAGTCTCATGAAACCACAAGGTATGGCCGAGGCCAGTCACCTGACAAAACCAGACAACAGGAAATGCAACCTCCGTCTGCAAGCTTTCGAGGAAAGAAAACCAGCCGCCCGTGGGCATCCTCTCCTGCTTTTGCTTGCTACGTGAGGACATGCGTGATGGATGCGTGCGCCCACGGACAAGTTGGGCCTCTTGACACGGAGGGCTTGGGGTCACGGCGGTGTGGGGATCAAGTGAGATGGAACAAGGGAGGTAAAATCCAAAGTCCCTTCCCTTGATGAACAAAGTTTCTTGCCTCAACATCGAAGAAGCAAACACAAGGCAGAAGGAAAGAAGACAGAAGAAAGAAAGGAGGAGGGAAGGAAAGAAGGAAAGGCGAGACAACGAACGGAACGCTCCCAGGACTCTGCAATACCGTTTCCCGTTTCTTCAAGGAGGATCTGGGACGCTACCTTCAGAGGGTGTGCGTGTGTGTGTGCACGTGTGTGTCCCGACGCGTGACACAGACCTGCCGACAGACAGAGGAAGAGAGAGACTCTCACTGGCTCCTTCCTCGAGTCACCATTCTGAAGAAAAGGATCTTTGAAGAGTGAGAGAAACGGAGCAGTGAAGAGTGAGTACGGGTCTTCCCGGCACTTGCGATGTATACTGACGAACGCGAAAATCCCTCCGCTAAAGCACCCGAAGTCACCTGTGCCGATCTTGGCCGCAAGACGGTGTGTAGCTAGAAATCCCCAAATGGCACGTCAGTCCTCAGACGGCATGGACTAGAGCTGGGACTTTGACGGGGTTTTCGCTCGTTCATGAGAACAGAAGACGATGCAGGTGGATAAAGACAGTAGGAAGGACGGAAGTCGAGAGAGGTCTCAGTAAAGTGAACCAACGAAGTCACATTGAGCTTTGAAGCCTACTTTTAATGGAAAAGTGCAAACTCCCCTAACGGTGGAGGGTCCGTGATGTCGTTTTGGAACGTACCACTTGAAATGAAAGGGAAAGACTCAGATAAAGCAGGACATCCAGGAAGTTTCGAGGAGAGCGATACTTGATTCAGCAGGAGAACGGAAAGCTCTGGGAGTTAACGGGCACGTCAATACGTGAAAAATGCCTCCGGTTTGGGAAGACTGCCTTTCGCATGCTCTCGTCAAGGATTGCGAGGACTGCTAATGGAACTGCCCTGGCATTTTCTCTCCGTTATCGTGTTCAGATTCAACTTTTAACCCTACGTGCCCGCTCCGCCCCAGGCACACACACCCCGGAAGATGCCCACTCACACTCTCGGGGAGACAAGTCTTTTCTTCGGATCCTAGCCTGGGGAGTCAATTCTTACGAGATGGCTCTACAAGTACACTCCCACGTTTCGTTTCCAACTCTCAGAGCTACCAACAAGACGCCTTCAGGTCGTGCACAGACCAGAAAGGACCTACGGCATGTCCATCCGACCCCATCCGCGCCCCGTCTTCTCCGTTGCCTCCCCACCCCCCACCCCCCGCTTTCAGGCTCGAATTCTCTATTAGTGCGTTTTTCGTGCTTAAAACCAAGTCCGCTGAACTCGGTGTGTTTTAAAGAAGAAGAAATTGACTGCTTCCTCTTGCGGAGGCTGGGACGCCCAAAGTCCCCTCTACTGGTGTGGACAGTGACCCAGGGCTCTCCCACTGCACGACGGTGGAAGCGGAGAGAGCAGAGCAGAGCAGAGGGCAGAGAGAGAGAAAGACAGACTCTCCTCTTGGAAAGCCCTCAGAAGCTCGCCCCTGACCACCGTTTTGAATCCACTCACTACTGCCTGGTCCTACAATCCGATCACCTCTTCACGGCCCCACCTCCCAACTACCATAATGGGATAGCCCACCCTCTTAGCGCTCACAGTGGAGGCTCTTTCTGATACATAACATTTGGGGAAAACTTTTCAAGCTCCAATGAGTTCTGGGGGGACACCACTCAACCCACTACAACTTGCAAAGCGGCCAGAACGATAAAAACAATGTGAGTGTTTGTCCTTGAGACCTATTCTTCCCCACTTGGATTGCTTCCTGTTTGGACCTGGCCCAAGTAGCCAGGAAGGGAAGCACTCCACAGAGGAGGTTCCGTTTGCCATGCAAGTGCTTGTTCTCCTCAGAATTCAGTGAAAGCGCCCGTGGCCCCTTGCCCACGGTGTCCCCGGCGCCGCTCCGGTGCCCCGAAACAATCGTTGAGGCCAGGAAGTGAGAACACGAGTTGAGCCCTGCCCACAGCAATGACTACAGAGACTCTCTCGAGCCTGCCGAGTGCTTGCTGCTGGTTCCTGCCTCCGTCCTGCTCCCAAACACGATGTGCTCCTGGTTCATCCTTCCTCGCACCGAACCGATTCTGCATGAAAAAGCCAAGCCAAGGCAAGCCAAACCAAAGAGGTCCGCGTGGGGGTGTTGGGAAGAAAGCCTTGTTCCCCCTACAGTGGACTTTCCAGTGAGCTTTGCAGCACGTCTAGCAGAGCCTGAAATTCTCCTTCGCTGAGGGGCGGTTCAGGTGATGACGGAGGGTCGTTCCCCTCTGTCTCCAGATTCAGAAAGGCTTCGGCACTTTCCTGAAACTCTGGGCTCCAGAGGAGCTGATCGAGGAGGCTGGGGCTTCCTGCGGAGTGCTGGTCAGCTTGCTGGGGCGGCTGAGTTGGCTCCTGCTTCGGCAGTGCCTGCTGCTGCCACACGGCCACCTCGGCGTGTACAGGCTGCTGAGGGGGTGCTTCTCCGGCGGTCCATTGGAGCATCACACCCTGGTGCCCTGCCCTCGAGCATTGCCTCTGGTGGGAGGTGTCTTGCTGAGCCAGGGCCTGCCACAGTTGCTGAGGGCGACCAGCTTGTGGCTGACAAGAGGCCTTCAAGGGCAATACGGCCAGGCCAGGGTCTCCGGTGCCTTGGTCATCCTGGCGTCCGCTGTGGTATTGGGGCCACACAGGGGTCTGAGTGTGCGAGAGCCCCACTCCTAGTATGGGTGCTGTTGACGCGTGGCTCACGAGAGTGACCGGACCGTGAGACATCTCTCCAGCAGGCACAGGCTGGCTGGGCTGGACCATCGTGAGCCCCGCCGCCCGGCTCACGCGGCCCCCAGAGGGCGCTTCCCAAGGACCAAAGGCCGGGTGCAGTGGGGCCAACGCTTCTCCCGATGGCAGCGGGTTGCCGCCGAAACGAGGGCAGGGAGGAGCGTGAGCAGACACGCTGGGCGCGGTGCACAGGTGGCTCGGCTGCAGCTGAACACTCACGTCAGGTGTCCCACTTGAGCCTTCTGCCAGGAAATTCACGGCTCCGCCTGGGCTCTTCTGGCCTGGGTGCCGAGATCTTCGGTTCTGAAACCAGATTTGAATTCTGGCCTCCGGGAGGCCTGTTTGTGTAGCCAGCTCTTCCCTGGTGGCAATTCCAGGAAACCGATTCTTCTCAAAAGCTTCAATGAGGATCCTGGCTTGGGCGCCGGTGATGGCCGTGCGCTTTCGTCGGCCTTCCTTGGGGACGCGTTCCTGAGCGTGAGGACGAGGCCCTTCCTCAGTCTGCACTTGCTGTTCAGCTGAGGAGCCTCGGGACTTGAGTCGACTCGGCCTCAGCTGTCGTGTTCTCTGGTTTTGAAACCAAATCTGAATTCTACATTCTGGAATGCCAATTGCTTCAGCCAGTTCTTCTCTGGCCGCTATACCAGGGTAGGGGTTCTGCTCAAACGATGCTTGCAGAGCACCCTTTTGACTCGAGCTCAGAACAACCCTCCTGCGTCGGGCTTCTCTTGGCAGAGAGTCTCTCGGGCTGCTCGTCCCCTCCATAGCGAGAAGAGTCGCCTGGGTTCCACGGAGTCAGCCGGCCAACTGAGCAGCTCCCGGAAGGGCGGCGGGACTGGCCGGTCAGGGCCCAGCGGGGGGCCCGCCCAGTCCACACCTACTTTCAGAGCTCCGCCCCTCATTCAATATTCATAACCCCGACGTGCTCACCGGAAGCAAGCCGAGGGTCACTTTAAGGAGAGGTTCAGAGGCCTCCAAATACTTCTGCGTCACACGCAATTCTTTTCCAAAGATCACTTGGATGGTGGGCGACCTCGCTGAGACATATCGAATCCTTTGGGTTCCCAGTACGTTCAAAGGACTCTCCTCTCTTCATGTTGATGGGTGGTGGCATTCTCCAAATCAAGGACTGCCACTACTGCCATGAGTTCTTTACTCACTCTCCTCGGCTTCCCCTGGAACACTTTCACTTTGTCGGCAAATCAATTGGCTGAAATTTGTGAAATGACCTGTGAGGAAACTGGATACTGGTGACTGCTTCCCCGGGTCGAACCAGCGATGTTACCGATCGGCATCGCATCCTGGACAGAGGGCAACCAGTCTCATGAAACCACAAGGTATGGCCGAGGCCAGTCACCTGACAAAACCAGACAACAGGAAATGCGACCTCCGTCTGCAAGCTTTCGAGGAAAGAAAACCAGCCGCCCGTGGGCATCCTCTCCTGCTTTTGCTTGCTACGTGAGGACATGCGTGATGGATGCGTGCGCCCACGGACAAGTTGGGCCTCTTGACACGGAGGGCTTGGGGTCACGGCGGTGTGGGGATCAAGTGAGATGGAACAAGGGAGGTAAAATCCAAAGTCCCTTCCCTTGATGAACAAAGTTTCTTGCCTCAACATCGAAGAAGCAAACACAAGGCAGAAGGAAAGAAGACAGAAGAAAGAAAGGAGGAGGGAAGGAAAGAAGGAAAGGCGAGACAACGAACGGAACGCTCCCAGGACTCTGCAATACCGTTTCCCGTTTCTTCAAGGAGGATCTGGGACGCTACCTTCAGAGGGTGTGCGTGTGTGTGTGCACGTGTGTGTCCCGACGCGTGACACAGACCTGCCGACAGACAGAGGAAGAGAGAGACTCTCACTGGCTCCTTCCTCGAGTCACCATTCTGAAGAAAAGGATCTTTGAAGAGTGAGAGAAACGGAGCAGTGAAGAGTGAGTACGGGTCTTCCCGGCACTTGCGATGTATACTGACGAACGCGAAAATCCCTCCGCTAAAGCACCCGAAGTCACCTGTGCCGATCTTGGCCGCAAGACGGTGTGTAGCTAGAAATCCCCAAATGGCACGTCAGTCCTCAGACGGCATGGACTAGAGCTGGGACTTTGACGGGGTTTTCGCTCGTTCATGAGAACAGAAGACGATGCAGGTGGATAAAGACAGTAGGAAGGACGGAAGTCGAGAGAGGTCTCAGTAAAGTGAACCAACGAAGTCACATTGAGCTTTGAAGCCTACTTTTAATGGAAAAGTGCAAACTCCCCTAACGGTGGAGGGTCCGTGATGTCGTTTTGGAACGTACCACTTGAAATGAAAGGGAAAGACTCAGATAAAGCAGGACATCCAGGAAGTTTCGAGGAGAGCGATACTTGATTCAGCAGGAGAACGGAAAGCTCTGGGAGTTAACGGGCACGTCAATACGTGAAAAATGCCTCCGGTTTGGGAAGACTGCCTTTCGCATGCTCTCGTCAAGGATTGCGAGGACTGCTAATGGAACTGCCCTGGCATTTTCTCTCCGTTATCGTGTTCAGATTCAACTTTTAACCCTACGTGCCCGCTCCGCCCCAGGCACACACACCCCGGAAGATGCCCACTCACACTCTCGGGGAGACAAGTCTTTTCTTCGGATCCTAGCCTGGGGAGTCAATTCTTACGAGATGGCTCTACAAGTACACTCCCACGTTTCGTTTCCAACTCTCAGAGCTACCAACAAGACGCCTTCAGGTCGTGCACAGACCAGAAAGGACCTACGGCATGTCCATCCGACCCCATCCGCGCCCCGTCTTCTCCGTTGCCTCCCCACCCCCCACCCCCCCGCTTTCAGGCTCGAATTCTCTATTAGTGCGTTTTTCGTGCTTAAAACCAAGTCCGCTGAACTCGGTGTGTTTTAAAGAAGAAGAAATTGACTGCTTCCTCTTGCGGAGGCTGGGACGCCCAAAGTCCCCTCTGCTGGTGTGGACAGTGACCCAGGGCTCTCCCACTGCACGACGGTGGAAGCGGAGAGAGCAGAGCAGAGCAGAGGGCAGAGAGAGAGAAAGACAGACTCTCCTCTTGGAAAGCCCTCAGAAGCTCGCCCCTGACCACCGTTTTGAATCCACTCACTACTGCCTGGTCCTACAATCCGATCACCTCTTCACGGCCCCACCTCCCAACTACCATAATGGGATAGCCCACCCTCTTAGCGCTCACAGTGGAGGCTCTTTCTGATACATAACATTTGGGGAAAACTTTTCAAGCTCCAATGAGTTCTGGGGGGACACCACTCAACCCACTACAACCTGCAAAGCGGCCAGAACGACAAAAACAATGTGAGTGTTTGTCCTTGAGACCTATTCTTCCCCACTTGGATTGCTTCCTGTTTGGACCTGGCCCAAGTAGCCAGGAAGGGAAGCACTCCACAGAGGAGGTTCCGTTTGCCATGCAAGTGCTTGTTCTCCTCAGAATTCAGTGAAAGCGCCCGTGGCCCTTTGCCCACGGTGTCCCCGGCGCCGCTCCGGTGCCCCGAAACAATCGTTGAGGCCAGGAAGTGAGAACACGAGTTGAGCCCTGCCCACAGCAATGACTACAGAGACTCTCTCGGGCCTGCCGAGTGCTTGCTGCTGGTTCCTGCCTCCGTCCTGCTCCCAAACACGATGTGCTCCTGGTTCATCCTTCCTCGCACCGAACCGATTCTGCATGAAAAAGCCAAGCCAAGGCAAGCCAAACCAAAGAGGTCCGCGTGGGGGTGTTGGGAAGAAAGCCTTGTTCCCCCTACAGTGGACTTTCCAGTGAGCTTTGCAGCACGTCTAGCAGAGCCTGAAATTCTCCTTCGCTGAGGGGCGGTTCAGGTGATGACGGAGGGTCGTTCCCCTCTGTCTCCAGATTCAGAAAGGCTTCGGCACTTTCCTGAAACTCTGGGCTCCAGAGGAGCTGATCGAGGAGGCTGGGGCTTCCTGCGGAGTGCTGGTCAGCTTGCTGGGGCGGCTGAGTTGGCTCCTGCTTCGGCAGTGCCTGCTGCTGCCACACGGCCACCTCGGCGTGTACAGGCTGCTGAGGGGGTGCTTCTCCGGCGGTCCATTGGAGCATCACACCCTGGTGCCCTGCCCTCGAGCATTGCCTCTGGTGGGAGGTGTCTTGCTGAGCCAGGGCCTGCCACAGTTGCTGAGGGCGACCAGCTTGTGGCTGACAAGAGGCCTTCAAGGGCAATACGGCCAGGCCAGTGTCTCCGGTGCCTTGGTCATCCTGGCGTCCGCTGTGGTATTGGGGCCACACAGGGGTCTGAGTGTGCGAGAGCCCCACTCCTAGTATGGGTGCTGTTGACGCGTGGCTCACGAGAGTGACCGGACCGTGAGACATCTCTCCAGCAGGCACAGGCTGGCTGGGCTGGACCATCGTGAGCCCCGCCGCCCGGCTCACGCGGCCCCCAGAGGGCGCTTCCCAAGGACCAAAGGCCGGGTGCAGTGGGGCCAACGCTTCTCCCGATGGCAGCGGGTTGCCGCCGAAACGAGGGCAGGGAGGAGCGTGAGCAGACACGCTGGGCGCGGTGCACAGGTGGCTCGGCTGCAGCTGAACACTCACGTCAGGTGTCCCACTTGAGCCTTCTGCCAGGAAATTCACGGCTCCGCCTGGGCTCTTCTGGCCTGGGTGCCGAGATCTTCGGTTCTGAAACCAGATTTGAATTCTGGCCTCCGGGAGGCCTGTTTGTGTAGCCAGCTCTTCCCTGGTGGCAATTCCAGGAAACCGATTCTTCTCAAAAGCTTCAATGAGGATCCTGGCTTGGGCGCCGGTGATGGCCGTGCGCTTTCGTCGGCCTTCCTTGGGGACGCGTTCCTGAGCGTGAGGACGAGGCCCTTCCTCAGTCTGCACTTGCTGTTCAGCTGAGGAGCCTCGGGACTTGAGTCGACTCGGCCTCAGCTGTCGTGTTCTCTGGTTTTGAAACCAAATCTGAATTCTACATTCTGGAATGCCAATTGCTTCAGCCAGTTCTTCTCTGGCCGCTATACCAGGGTAGGGGTTCTGCTCAAACGATGCTTGCAGAGCACCCTTTTGACTCGAGCTCAGAACAACCCTCCTGCGTCGGGCTTCTCTTGGCAGAGAGTCTCTCGGGCTGCTCGTCCCCTCCATAGCGAGAAGAGTCGCCTGGGTTCCACGGAGTCAGCCGGCCAACTGAGCAGCTCCCGGAAGGGCGGCGGGACTGGCCGGTCAGGGCCCAGCGGGGGGCCCGCCCAGTCCACACCTACTTTCAGAGCTCCGCCCCTCATTCAATATTCATAACCCCGACGTGCTCACCGGAAGCAAGCCGAGGGTCACTTTAAGGAGAGGTTCAGAGGCCTCCAAATACTTCTGCGTCACACGCAATTCTTTTCCAAAGATCACTTGGATGGTGGGCGACCTCGCTGAGACATATCGAATCCTTTGGGTTCCCAGTACGTTCAAAGGACTCTCCTCTCTTCATGTTGATGGGTGGTGGCATTCTCCAAATCAAGGACTGCCACTACTGCCATGAGTTCTTTACTCACTCTCCTCGGCTTCCCCTGGAACACTTTCACTTTGTCGGCAAATCAATTGGCTGAAATTTGTGAAATGACCTGTGAGGAAACTGGATACTGGTGACTGCTTCCCCGGGTCGAACCAGCGATGTTACCGATCGGCATCGCATCCTGGACAGAGGGCAACCAGTCTCATGAAACCACAAGGTATGGCCGAGGCCAGTCACCTGACAAAACCAGACAACAGGAAATGCGACCTCCGTCTGCAAGCTTTCGAGGAAAGAAAACCAGCCGCCCGTGGGCATCCTCTCCTGCTTTTGCTTGCTACGTGAGGACATGCGTGATGGATGCGTGCGCCCACGGACAAGTTGGGCCTCTTGACACGGAGGGCTTGGGGTCACGGCGGTGTGGGGATCAAGTGAGATGGAACAAGGGAGGTAAAATCCAAAGTCCCTTCCCTTGATGAACAAAGTTTCTTGCCTCAACATCGAAGAAGCAAACACAAGGCAGAAGGAAAGAAGACAGAAGAAAGAAAGGAGGAGGGAAGGAAAGAAGGAAAGGCGAGACAACGAACGGAACGCTCCCAGGACTCTGCAATACCGTTTCCCGTTTCTTCAAGGAGGATCTGGGACGCTACCTTCAGAGGGTGTGCGTGTGTGTGTGCACGTGTGTGTCCCGACGCGTGACACAGACCTGCCGACAGACAGAGGAAGAGAGAGACTCTCACTGGCTCCTTCCTCGAGTCACCATTCTGAAGAAAAGGATCTTTGAAGAGTGAGAGAAACGGAGCAGTGAAGAGTGAGTACGGGTCTTCCCGGCACTTGCGATGTATACTGACGAACGCGAAAATCCCTCCGCTAAAGCACCCGAAGTCACCTGTGCCGATCTTGGCCGCAAGACGGTGTGTAGCTAGAAATCCCCAAATGGCACGTCAGTCCTCAGACGGCATGGACTAGAGCTGGGACTTTGACGGGGTTTTCGCTCGTTCATGAGAACAGAAGACGATGCAGGTGGATAAAGACAGTAGGAAGGACGGAAGTCGAGAGAGGTCTCAGTAAAGTGAACCAACGAAGTCACATTGAGCTTTGAAGCCTACTTTTAATGGAAAAGTGCAAACTCCCCTAACGGTGGAGGGTCCGTGATGTCGTTTTGGAACGTACCACTTGAAATGAAAGGGAAAGACTCAGATAAAGCAGGACATCCAGGAAGTTTCGAGGAGAGCGATACTTGATTCAGCAGGAGAACGGAAAGCTCTGGGAGTTAACGGGCACGTCAATACGTGAAAAATGCCTCCGGTTTGGGAAGACTGCCTTTCGCATGCTCTCGTCAAGGATTGCGAGGACTGCTAATGGAACTGCCCTGGCATTTTCTCTCCGTTATCGTGTTCAGATTCAACTTTTAACCCTACGTGCCCGCTCCGCCCCAGGCACACACACCCCGGAAGATGCCCACTCACACTCTCGGGGAGACAAGTCTTTTCTTCGGATCCTAGCCTGGGGAGTCAATTCTTACGAGATGGCTCTACAAGTACACTCCCACGTTTCGTTTCCAACTCTCAGAGCTACCAACAAGACGCCTTCAGGTCGTGCACAGACCAGAAAGGACCTACGGCATGTCCATCCGACCCCATCCGCGCCCCGTCTTCTCCGTTGCCTCCCCACCCCCCACCCCCCCGCTTTCAGGCTCGAATTCTCTATTAGTGCGTTTTTCGTGCTTAAAACCAAGTCCGCTGAACTCGGTGTGTTTTAAAGAAGAAGAAATTGACTGCTTCCTCTTGCGGAGGCTGGGACGCCCAAAGTCCCCTCTGCTGGTGTGGACAGTGACCCAGGGCTCTCCCACTGCACGACGGTGGAAGCGGAGAGAGCAGAGCAGAGCAGAGGGCAGAGAGAGAGAAAGACAGACTCTCCTCTTGGAAAGCCCTCAGAAGCTCGCCCCTGACCACCGTTTTGAATCCACTCACTACTGCCTGGTCCTACAATCCGATCACCTCTTCACGGCCCCACCTCCCAACTACCATAATGGGATAGCCCACCCTCTTAGCGCTCACAGTGGAGGCTCTTTCTGATACATAACATTTGGGGAAAACTTTTCAAGCTCCAATGAGTTCTGGGGGGACACCACTCAACCCACTACAACCTGCAAAGCGGCCAGAACGACAAAAACAATGTGAGTGTTTGTCCTTGAGACCTATTCTTCCCCACTTGGATTGCTTCCTGTTTGGACCTGGCCCAAGTAGCCAGGAAGGGAAGCACTCCACAGAGGAGGTTCCGTTTGCCATGCAAGTGCTTGTTCTCCTCAGAATTCAGTGAAAGCGCCCGTGGCCCTTTGCCCACGGTGTCCCCGGCGCCGCTCCGGTGCCCCGAAACAATCGTTGAGGCCAGGAAGTGAGAACACGAGTTGAGCCCTGCCCACAGCAATGACTACAGAGACTCTCTCGGGCCTGCCGAGTGCTTGCTGCTGGTTCCTGCCTCCGTCCTGCTCCCAAACACGATGTGCTCCTGGTTCATCCTTCCTCGCACCGAACCGATTCTGCATGAAAAAGCCAAGCCAAGGCAAGCCAAACCAAAGAGGTCCGCGTGGGGGTGTTGGGAAGAAAGCCTTGTTCCCCCTACAGTGGACTTTCCAGTGAGCTTTGCAGCACGTCTAGCAGAGCCTGAAATTCTCCTTCGCTGAGGGGCGGTTCAGGTGATGACGGAGGGTCGTTCCCCTCTGTCTCCAGATTCAGAAAGGCTTCGGCACTTTCCTGAAACTCTGGGCTCCAGAGGAGCTGATCGAGGAGGCTGGGGCTTCCTGCGGAGTGCTGGTCAGCTTGCTGGGGCGGCTGAGTTGGCTCCTGCTTCGGCAGTGCCTGCTGCTGCCACACGGCCACCTCGGCGTGTACAGGCTGCTGAGGGGGTGCTTCTCCGGCGGTCCATTGGAGCATCACACCCTGGTGCCCTGCCCTCGAGCATTGCCTCTGGTGGGAGGTGTCTTGCTGAGCCAGGGCCTGCCACAGTTGCTGAGGGCGACCAGCTTGTGGCTGACAAGAGGCCTTCAAGGGCAATACGGCCAGGCCAGGGTCTCCGGTGCCTTGGTCATCCTGGCGTCCGCTGTGGTATTGGGGCCACACAGGGGTCTGAGTGTGCGAGAGCCCCACTCCTAGTATGGGTGCTGTTGACGCGTGGCTCACGAGAGTGACCGGACCGTGAGACATCTCTCCAGCAGGCACAGGCTGGCTGGGCTGGACCATCGTGAGCCCCGCCGCCCGGCTCACGCGGCCCCCAGAGGGCGCTTCCCAAGGACCAAAGGCCGGGTGCAGTGGGGCCAACGCT
This sequence comes from Cynocephalus volans, assembly GCF_027409185.1. Classification (NCBI taxonomy): domain Eukaryota; kingdom Metazoa; phylum Chordata; class Mammalia; order Dermoptera; family Cynocephalidae; genus Cynocephalus; species Cynocephalus volans. The sequence continues at coordinate 90,225,494 of NC_084466.1, forward strand.
TCTCCCGATGGCAGCGGGTTGCCGCCGAAACGAGGGCAGGGAGGAGCGTGAGCAGACACGCTGGGCGCGGTGCACAGGTGGCTCGGCTGCAGCTGAACACTCACGTCAGGTGTCCCACTTGAGCCTTCTGCCAGGAAATTCACGGCTCCGCCTGGGCTCTTCTGGCCTGGGTGCCGAGATCTTCGGTTCTGAAACCAGATTTGAATTCTGGCCTCCGGGAGGCCTGTTTGTGTAGCCAGCTCTTCCCTGGTGGCAATTCCAGGAAACCGATTCTTCTCAAAAGCTTCAATGAGGATCCTGGCTTGGGCGCCGGTGATGGCCGTGCGCTTTCGTCGGCCTTCCTTGGGGACGCGTTCCTGAGCGTGAGGACGAGGCCCTTCCTCAGTCTGCACTTGCTGTTCAGCTGAGGAGCCTCGGGACTTGAGTCGACTCGGCCTCAGCTGTCGTGTTCTCTGGTTTTGAAACCAAATCTGAATTCTACATTCTGGAATGCCAATTGCTTCAGCCAGTTCTTCTCTGGCCGCTATACCAGGGTAGGGGTTCTGCTCAAACGATGCTTGCAGAGCACCCTTTTGACTCGAGCTCAGAACAACCCTCCTGCGTCGGGCTTCTCTTGGCAGAGAGTCTCTCGGGCTGCTCGTCCCCTCCATAGCGAGAAGAGTCGCCTGGGTTCCACGGAGTCAGCCGGCCAACTGAGCAGCTCCCGGAAGGGCGGCGGGACTGGCCGGTCAGGGCCCAGCGGGGGGCCCGCCCAGTCCACACCTACTTTCAGAGCTCCGCCCCTCATTCAATATTCATAACCCCGACGTGCTCACCGGAAGCAAGCCGAGGGTCACTTTAAGGAGAGGTTCAGAGGCCTCCAAATACTTCTGCGTCACACGCAATTCTTTTCCAAAGATCACTTGGATGGTGGGCGACCTCGCTGAGACATATCGAATCCTTTGGGTTCCCAGTACGTTCAAAGGACTCTCCTCTCTTCATGTTGATGGGTGGTGGCATTCTCCAAATCAAGGACTGCCACTACTGCCATGAGTTCTTTACTCACTCTCCTCGGCTTCCCCTGGAACACTTTCACTTTGTCGGCAAATCAATTGGCTGAAATTTGTGAAATGACCTGTGAGGAAACTGGATACTGGTGACTGCTTCCCCGGGTCGAACCAGCGATGTTACCGATCGGCATCGCATCCTGGACAGAGGGCAACCAGTCTCATGAAACCACAAGGTATGGCCGAGGCCAGTCACCTGACAAAACCAGACAACAGGAAATGCGACCTCCGTCTGCAAGCTTTCGAGGAAAGAAAACCAGCCGCCCGTGGGCATCCTCTCCTGCTTTTGCTTGCTACGTGAGGACATGCGTGATGGATGCGTGCGCCCACGGACAAGTTGGGCCTCTTGACACGGAGGGCTTGGGGTCACGGCGGTGTGGGGATCAAGTGAGATGGAACAAGGGAGGTAAAATCCAAAGTCCCTTCCCTTGATGAACAAAGTTTCTTGCCTCAACATCGAAGAAGCAAACACAAGGCAGAAGGAAAGAAGACAGAAGAAAGAAAGGAGGAGGGAAGGAAAGAAGGAAAGGCGAGACAACGAACGGAACGCTCCCAGGACTCTGCAATACCGTTTCCCGTTTCTTCAAGGAGGATCTGGGACGCTACCTTCAGAGGGTGTGCGTGTGTGTGTGCACGTGTGTGTCCCGACGCGTGACACAGACCTGCCGACAGACAGAGGAAGAGAGAGACTCTCACTGGCTCCTTCCTCGAGTCACCATTCTGAAGAAAAGGATCTTTGAAGAGTGAGAGAAACGGAGCAGTGAAGAGTGAGTACGGGTCTTCCCGGCACTTGCGATGTATACTGACGAACGCGAAAATCCCTCCGCTAAAGCACCCGAAGTCACCTGTGCCGATCTTGGCCGCAAGACGGTGTGTAGCTAGAAATCCCCAAATGGCACGTCAGTCCTCAGACGGCATGGACTAGAGCTGGGACTTTGACGGGGTTTTCGCTCGTTCATGAGAACAGAAGACGATGCAGGTGGATAAAGACAGTAGGAAGGACGGAAGTCGAGAGAGGTCTCAGTAAAGTGAACCAACGAAGTCACATTGAGCTTTGAAGCCTACTTTTAATGGAAAAGTGCAAACTCCCCTAACGGTGGAGGGTCCGTGATGTCGTTTTGGAACGTACCACTTGAAATGAAAGGGAAAGACTCAGATAAAGCAGGACATCCAGGAAGTTTCGAGGAGAGCGATACTTGATTCAGCAGGAGAACGGAAAGCTCTGGGAGTTAACGGGCACGTCAATACGTGAAAAATGCCTCCGGTTTGGGAAGACTGCCTTTCGCATGCTCTCGTCAAGGATTGCGAGGACTGCTAATGGAACTGCCCTGGCATTTTCTCTCCGTTATCGTGTTCAGATTCAACTTTTAACCCTACGTGCCCGCTCCGCCCCAGGCACACACACCCCGGAAGATGCCCACTCACACTCTCGGGGAGACAAGTCTTTTCTTCGGATCCTAGCCTGGGGAGTCAATTCTTACGAGATGGCTCTACAAGTACACTCCCACGTTTCGTTTCCAACTCTCAGAGCTACCAACAAGACGCCTTCAGGTCGTGCACAGACCAGAAAGGACCTACGGCATGTCCATCCGACCCCATCCGCGCCCCGTCTTCTCCGTTGCCTCCCCACCCCCCACCCCCCCGCTTTCAGGCTCGAATTCTCTATTAGTGCGTTTTTCGTGCTTAAAACCAAGTCCGCTGAACTCGGTGTGTTTTAAAGAAGAAGAAATTGACTGCTTCCTCTTGCGGAGGCTGGGACGCCCAAAGTCCCCTCTGCTGGTGTGGACAGTGACCCAGGGCTCTCCCACTGCACGACGGTGGAAGCGGAGAGAGCAGAGCAGAGCAGAGGGCAGAGAGAGAGAAAGACAGACTCTCCTCTTGGAAAGCCCTCAGAAGCTCGCCCCTGACCACCGTTTTGAATCCACTCACTACTGCCTGGTCCTACAATCCGATCACCTCTTCACGGCCCCACCTCCCAACTACCATAATGGGATAGCCCACCCTCTTAGCGCTCACAGTGGAGGCTCTTTCTGATACATAACATTTGGGGAAAACTTTTCAAGCTCCAATGAGTTCTGGGGGGACACCACTCAACCCACTACAACCTGCAAAGCGGCCAGAACGACAAAAACAATGTGAGTGTTTGTCCTTGAGACCTATTCTTCCCCACTTGGATTGCTTCCTGTTTGGACCTGGCCCAAGTAGCCAGGAAGGGAAGCACTCCACAGAGGAGGTTCCGTTTGCCATGCAAGTGCTTGTTCTCCTCAGAATTCAGTGAAAGCGCCCGTGGCCCTTTGCCCACGGTGTCCCCGGCGCCGCTCCGGTGCCCCGAAACAATCGTTGAGGCCAGGAAGTGAGAACACGAGTTGAGCCCTGCCCACAGCAATGACTACAGAGACTCTCTCGGGCCTGCCGAGTGCTTGCTGCTGGTTCCTGCCTCCGTCCTGCTCCCAAACACGATGTGCTCCTGGTTCATCCTTCCTCGCACCGAACCGATTCTGCATGAAAAAGCCAAGCCAAGGCAAGCCAAACCAAAGAGGTCCGCGTGGGGGTGTTGGGAAGAAAGCCTTGTTCCCCCTACAGTGGACTTTCCAGTGAGCTTTGCAGCACGTCTAGCAGAGCCTGAAATTCTCCTTCGCTGAGGGGCGGTTCAGGTGATGACGGAGGGTCGTTCCCCTCTGTCTCCAGATTCAGAAAGGCTTCGGCACTTTCCTGAAACTCTGGGCTCCAGAGGAGCTGATCGAGGAGGCTGGGGCTTCCTGCGGAGTGCTGGTCAGCTTGCTGGGGCGGCTGAGTTGGCTCCTGCTTCGGCAGTGCCTGCTGCTGCCACACGGCCACCTCGGCGTGTACAGGCTGCTGAGGGGGTGCTTCTCCGGCGGTCCATTGGAGCATCACACCCTGGTGCCCTGCCCTCGAGCATTGCCTCTGGTGGGAGGTGTCTTGCTGAGCCAGGGCCTGCCACAGTTGCTGAGGGCGACCAGCTTGTGGCTGACAAGAGGCCTTCAAGGGCAATACGGCCAGGCCAGGGTCTCCGGTGCCTTGGTCATCCTGGCGTCCGCTGTGGTATTGGGGCCACACAGGGGTCTGAGTGTGCGAGAGCCCCACTCCTAGTATGGGTGCTGTTGACGCGTGGCTCACGAGAGTGACCGGACCGTGAGACATCTCTCCAGCAGGCACAGGCTGGCTGGGCTGGACCATCGTGAGCCCCGCCGCCCGGCTCACGCGGCCCCCAGAGGGCGCTTCCCAAGGACCAAAGGCCGGGTGCAGTGGGGCCAACGCTTCTCCCGATGGCAGCGGGTTGCCGCCGAAACGAGGGCAGGGAGGAGCGTGAGCAGACACGCTGGGCGCGGTGCACAGGTGGCTCGGCTGCAGCTGAACACTCACGTCAGGTGTCCCACTTGAGCCTTCTGCCAGGAAATTCACGGCTCCGCCTGGGCTCTTCTGGCCTGGGTGCCGAGATCTTCGGTTCTGAAACCAGATTTGAATTCTGGCCTCCGGGAGGCCTGTTTGTGTAGCCAGCTCTTCCCTGGTGGCAATTCCAGGAAACCGATTCTTCTCAAAAGCTTCAATGAGGATCCTGGCTTGGGCGCCGGTGATGGCCGTGCGCTTTCGTCGGCCTTCCTTGGGGACGCGTTCCTGAGCGTGAGGACGAGGCCCTTCCTCAGTCTGCACTTGCTGTTCAGCTGAGGAGCCTCGGGACTTGAGTCGACTTGGCCTCAGCTGTCGTGTTCTCTGGTTTTGAAACCAAATCTGAATTCTACATTCTGGAATGCCAATTGCTTCAGCCAGTTCTTCTCTGGCCGCTATACCAGGGTAGGGGTTCTGCTCAAACGATGCTTGCAGAGCACCCTTTTGACTCGAGCTCAGAACAACCCTCCTGCGTCGGGCTTCTCTTGGCAGAGAGTCTCTCGGGCTGCTCGTCCCCTCCATAGCGAGAAGAGTCGCCTGGGTTCCACGGAGTCAGCCGGCCAACTGAGCAGCTCCCGGAAGGGCGGCGGGACTGGCCGGTCAGGGCCCAGCGGGGGGCCCGCCCAGTCCACACCTACTTTCAGAGCTCCGCCCCTCATTCAATATTCATAACCCCGACGTGCTCACCGGAAGCAAGCCGAGGGTCACTTTAAGGAGAGGTTCAGAGGCCTCCAAATACTTCTGCGTCACACGCAATTCTTTTCCAAAGATCACTTGGATGGTGGGCGACCTCGCTGAGACATATCGAATCCTTTGGGTTCCCAGTACGTTCAAAGGACTCTCCTCTCTTCATGTTGATGGGTGGTGGCATTCTCCAAATCAAGGACTGCCACTACTGCCATGAGTTCTTTACTCACTCTCCTCGGCTTCCCCTGGAACACTTTCACTTTGTCGGCAAATCAATTGGCTGAAATTTGTGAAATGACCTGTGAGGAAACTGGATACTGGTGACTGCTTCCCCGGGTCGAACCAGCGATGTTACCGATCGGCATCGCATCCTGGACAGAGGGCAACCAGTCTCATGAAACCACAAGGTATGGCCGAGGCCAGTCACCTGACAAAACCAGACAACAGGAAATGCGACCTCCGTCTGCAAGCTTTCGAGGAAAGAAAACCAGCCGCCCGTGGGCATCCTCTCCTGCTTTTGCTTGCAACGTGAGGACATGCGTGATGGATGCGTGCGCCCACGGACAAGTTGGGCCTCTTGACACGGAGGGCTTGGGGTCACGGCGGTGTGGGGATCAAGTGAGATGGAACAAGGGAGGTAAAATCCAAAGTCCCTTCCCTTGATGAACAAAGTTTCTTGCCTCAACATCGAAGAAGCAAACACAAGGCAGAAGGAAAGAAGACAGAAGAAAGAAAGGAGGAGGGAAGGAAAGAATGAAAGGCAAGACAACGAACGGAACGCTCCCAGGACTCTGCAATACCGTTTCCCGTTTCTTCAAGGAGGATCTGGGACGCTACCTTCAGAGGGTGTGCGTGTGTGTGTGCACGTGTGTGTCCCGACGCGTGACACAGACCTGCCGACAGACAGAGGAAGAGAGAGACTCTCACTGGCTCCTTCCTCGAGTCACCATTCTGAAGAAAAGGATCTTTGAAGAGTGAGAGAAACGGAGCAGTGAAGAGTGAGTACGGGTCTTCCCGGCACTTGCGATGTATACTGACGAACGCGAAAATCCCTCCGCTAAAGCACCCGAAGTCACCTGTGCCGATCTTGGCCGCAAGACGGTGTGTAGCTAGAAATCCCCAAATGGCACGTCAGTCCTCAGACGGCATGGACTAGAGCTGGGACTTTGACGGGGTTTTCGCTCGTTCATGAGAACAGAAGACGATGCAGGTGGATAAAGACAGTAGGAAGGACGGAAGTCGAGAGAGGTCTCAGTAAAGTGAACCAACGAAGTCACATTGAGCTTTGAAGCCTACTTTTAATGGAAAAGTGCAAACTCCCCTAACGGTGGAGGGTCCGTGATGTCGTTTTGGAACGTACCACTTGAAATGAAAGGGAAAGACTCAGATAAAGCAGGACATCCAGGAAGTTTCGAGGAGAGCGATACTTGATTCAGCAGGAGAACGGAAAGCTCTGGGAGTTAACGGGCACGTCAATACGTGAAAAATGCCTCCGGTTTGGGAAGACTGCCTTTCGCATGCTCTCGTCAAGGATTGCGAGGACTGCTAATGGAACTGCCCTGGCATTTTCTCTCCGTTATCGTGTTCAGATTCAACTTTTAACCCTACGTGCCCGCTCCGCCCCAGGCACACACACCCCGGAAGATGCCCACTCACACTCTCGGGGAGACAAGTCTTTTCTTCGGATCCTAGCCTGGGGAGTCAATTCTTACGAGATGGCTCTACAAGTACACTCCCACGTTTCGTTTCCAACTCTCAGAGCTACCAACAAGACGCCTTCAGGTCGTGCACAGACCAGAAAGGACCTACGGCATGTCCATCCGACCCCATCCGCGCCCCGTCTTCTCCGTTGCCTCCCCACCCCCCCCCCTGCTTTCAGGCTCGAATTCTCTATTAGTGCGTTTTTCGTGCTTAAAACCAAGTCCGCTGAACTCGGTGTGTTTTAAAGAAGAAGAAATTGACTGCTTCCTCTTGCGGAGGCTGGGACGCCCAAAGTCCCCTCTGCTGGTGTGGACAGTGACCCAGGGCTCTCCCACTGCACGACGGTGGAAGCGGAGAGAGCAGAGCAGAGCAGAGGGCAGAGAGAGAGAAAGACAGACTCTCCTCTTGGAAAGCCCTCAGAAGCTCGCCCCTGACCACCGTTTTGAATCCACTCACTACTGCCTGGTCCTACAATCCGATCACCTCTTCACGGCCCCACCTCCCAACTACCATAATGGGATAGCCCACCCTCTTAGCGCTCACAGTGGAGGCTCTTTCTGATACATAACATTTGGGGAAAACTTTTCAAGCTCCAATGAGTTCTGGGGGGACACCACTCAACCCACTACAACTTGCAAAGCGGCCAGAACGATAAAAACAATGTGAGTGTTTGTCCTTGAGACCTATTCTTCCCCACTTGGATTGCTTCCTGTTTGGACCTGGCCCAAGTAGCCAGGAAGGGAAGCACTCCACAGAGGAGGTTCCGTTTGCCATGCAAGTGCTTGTTCTCCTCAGAATTCAGTGAAAGCGCCCGTGGCCCTTTGCCCACGGTGTCCCCGGCGCCGCTCCGGTGCCCCGAAACAATCGTTGAGGCCAGGAAGTGAGAACACGAGTTGAGCCCTGCCCACAGCAATGACTACAGAGACTCTCTCGGGCCTGCCGAGTGCTTGCTGCTGGTTCCTGCCTCCGTCCTGCTCCCAAACACGATGTGCTCCTGGTTCATCCTTCTTCGTACCGAACCGATTCTGCATGAAAAAGCCAAGCCAAGGCAAGCCAAACCAAAGAGGTCTGCGTGGGGGTGTTGGGAAGAAAGCCTTGTTCCCCCTACAGTGGACTTTCCAGTGAGCTTTGCAGCACGTCTAGCAGAGCCTGAAATTCTCCTTCGCTGAGGGGCGGTTCAGGTGATGACGGAGGGTCGTTCCCCTCTGTCTCCAGATTCAGAAAGGCTTCGGCACTTTCCTGAAACTCTGGGCTCCAGAGGAGCTGATCGAGGAGGCTGGGGCTTCCTGCGGAGTGCTGGTCAGCTTGCTGGGGCGGCTGAGTTGGCTCCTGCTTCGGCAGTGCCTGCTGCTGCCACACGGCCACCTCGGCGTGTACAGGCTGCTGAGGGGGTGCTTCTCCGGCGGTCCATTGGAGCATCACACCCTGGTGCCCTGCCCTCGAGCATTGCCTCTGGTGGGAGGTGTCTTGCTGAGCCAGGGCCTGCCACAGTTGCTGAGGGCGACCAGCTTGTGGCTGACAAGAGGCCTTCAAGGGCAATACGGCCAGGCCAGTGTCTCCGGTGCCTTGGTCATCCTGGCGTCCGCTGTGGTATTGGGGCCACACAGGGGTCTGAGTGTGCGAGAGCCCCACTCCTAGTATGGGTGCTGTTGACGCGTGGCTCACGAGAGTGACCGGACCGTGAGACATCTCTCCAGCAGGCACAGGCTGGCTGGGCTGGACCATCGTGAGCCCCGCCGCCCGGCTCACGCGGCCCCCAGAGGGCGCTTCCCAAGGACCAAAGGCCGGGTGCAGTGGGGCCAACGCTTCTCCCGATGGCAGCGGGTTGCCGCCGAAACGAGGGCAGGGAGGAGCGTGAGCAGACACGCTGGGCGCGGTGCACAGGTGGCTCGGCTGCAGCTGAACACTCACGTCAGGTGTCCCACTTGAGCCTTCTGCCAGGAAATTCACGGCTCCGCCTGGGCTCTTCTGGCCTGGGTGCCGAGATCTTCGGTTCTGAAACCAGATTTGAATTCTGGCCTCCGGGAGGCCTGTTTGTGTAGCCAGCTCTTCCCTGGTGGCAATTCCAGGAAACCGATTCTTCTCAAAAGCTTCAATGAGGATCCTGGCTTGGGCGCCGGTGATGGCCGTGCGCTTTCGTCGGCCTTCCTTGGGGACGCGTTCCTGAGCGTGAGGACGAGGCCCTTCCTCAGTCTGCACTTGCTGTTCAGCTGAGGAGCCTCGGGACTTGAGTCGACTCGGCCTCAGCTGTCGTGTTCTCTGGTTTTGAAACCAAATCTGAATTCTACATTCTGGAATGCCAATTGCTTCAGCCAGTTCTTCTCTGGCCGCTATACCAGGGTAGGGGTTCTGCTCAAACGATGCTTGCAGAGCACCCTTTTGACTCGAGCTCAGAACAACCCTCCTGCGTCGGGCTTCTCTTGGCAGAGAGTCTCTCGGGCTGCTCGTCCCCTCCATAGCGAGAAGAGTCGCCTGGGTTCCACGGAGTCAGCCGGCCAACTGAGCAGCTCCCGGAAGGGCGGCGGGACTGGCCGGTCAGGGCCCAGCGGGGGGCCCGCCCAGACCACACCTACTTTCAGAGCTCCGCCCCTCATTCAATATTCATAACCCCGACGTGCTCACCGGAAGCGAGCCGAGGGTCACTTTAAGGAGAGGTTCAGAGGCCTCCAAATACTTCTGCGTCACACGCAATTCTTTTCCAAAGATCACTTGGATGGTGGGCGACCTCGCTGAGACATATCGAATCCTTTGGGTTCCCAGTACGTTCAAAGGACTCTCCTCTCTTCATGTTGATGGGTGGTGGCATTCTCCAAATCAAGGACTGCCACTACTGCCATGAGTTCTTTACTCACTCTCCTCGGCTTCCCCTGGAACACTTTCACTTTGTCGGCAAATCAATTGGCTGAAATTTGTGAAATGACCTGTGAGGAAACTGGATACTGGTGACTGCTTCCCCGGGTCGAACCAGCGATGTTACCGATCGGCATCGCATCCTGGACAGAGGGCAACCAGTCTCATGAAACCACAAGGTATGGCCGAGGCCAGTCACCTGACAAAACCAGACAACAGGAAATGCGACCTCCGTCTGCAAGCTTTCGAGGAAAGAAAACCAGCCGCCCGTGGGCATCCTCTCCTGCTTTTGCTTGCAACGTGAGGACATGCGTGATGGATGCGTGCGCCCACGGACAAGTTGGGCCTCTTGACACGGAGGGCTTGGGGTCACGGCGGTGTGGGGATCAAGTGAGATGGAACAAGGGAGGTAAAATCCAAAGTCCCTTCCCTTGATGAACAAAGTTTCTTGCCTCAACATCGAAGAAGCAAACACAAGGCAGAAGGAAAGAAGACAGAAGAAAGAAAGGAGGAGGGAAGGAAAGAAGGAAAGGCGAGACAACGAACGGAACGCTCCCAGGACTCTGCAATACCGTTTCCCGTTTCTTCAAGGAGGATCTGGGACGCTACCTTCAGAGGGTGTGCGTGTGTGTGTGCACGTGTGTGTCCCGACGCGTGACACAGACCTGCCGACAGACAGAGGAAGAGAGAGACTCTCACTGGCTCCTTCCTCGAGTCACCATTCTGAAGAAAAGGATCTTTGAAGAGTGAGAGAAACGGAGCAGTGAAGAGTGAGTACGGGTCTTCCCGGCACTTGCGATGTATACTGACGAACGCGAAAATCCCTCCGCTAAAGCACCCGAAGTCACCTGTGCCGATCTTGGCCGCAAGACGGTGTGTAGCTAGAAATCCCCAAATGGCACGTCAGTCCTCAGACGGCATGGACTAGAGCTGGGACTTTGACGGGGTTTTCGCTCGTTCATGAGAACAGAAGACGATGCAGGTGGATAAAGACAGTAGGAAGGACGGAAGTCGAGAGAGGTCTCAGTAAAGTGAACCAACGAAGTCACATTGAGCTTTGAAGCCTACTTTTAATGGAAAAGTGCAAACTCCCCTAACAGTGGAGGGTCCGTGATGTCGTTTTGGAACGTACCACTTGAAATGAAAGGGAAAGACTCAGATAAAGCAGGACATCCAGGAAGTTTCGAGGAGAGCGATACTTGATTCAGCAGGAGAACGGAAAGCTCTGGGAGTTAACGGGCACGTCAATACGTGAAAAATGCCTCCGGTTTGGGAAGACTGCCTTTCGCATGCTCTCGTCAAGGATTGCGAGGACTGCTAATGGAACTGCCCTGGCATTTTCTCTCCGTTATCGTGTTCAGATTCAACTTTTAACCCTACGTGCCCGCTCCGCCCCAGGCACACACACCCCGGAAGATGCCCACTCACACTCTCGGGGAGACAAGTCTTTTCTTCGGATCCTAGCCTGGGGAGTCAATTCTTACGAGATGGCTCTACAAGTACACTCCCACGTTTCGTTTCCAACTCTCAGAGCTACCAACAAGACGCCTTCAGGTCGTGCACAGACCAGAAAGGACCTACGGCATGTCCATCCGACCCCATCCGCGCCCCGTCTTCTCCGTTGCCTCCCCACCCCCCACCCCCCCGCTTTCAGGCTCGAATTCTCTATTAGTGCGTTTTTCGTGCTTAAAACCAAGTCCGCTGAACTCGGTGTGTTTTAAAGAAGAAGAAATTGACTGCTTCCTCTTGCGGAGGCTGGGACGCCCAAAGTCCCCTCTGCTGGTGTGGACAGTGACCCAGGGCTCTCCCACTGCACGACGGTGGAAGCGGAGAGAGCAGAGCAGAGCAGAGGGCAGAGAGAGAGAAAGACAGACTCTCCTCTTGGAAAGCCCTCAGAAGCTCGCCCCTGACCACCGTTTTGAATCCACTCACTACTGCCTGGTCCTACAATCCGATCACCTCTTCACGGCCCCACCTCCCAACTACCATAATGGGATAGCCCACCCTCTTAGCGCTCACAGTGGAGGCTCTTTCTGATACATAACATTTGGGGAAAACTTTTCAAGCTCCAATGAGTTCTGGGGGGACACCACTCAACCCACTACAACTTGCAAAGCGGCCAGAACGATAAAAACAATGTGAGTGTTTGTCCTTGAGACCTATTCTTCCCCACTTGGATTGCTTCCTGTTTGGACCTGGCCCAAGTAGCCAGGAAGGGAAGCACTCCACAGAGGAGGTTCCGTTTGCCATGCAAGTGCTTGTTCTCCTCAGAATTCAGTGAAAGCGCCCGTGGCCCTTTGCCCACGGTGTCCCCGGCGCCGCTCCGGTGCCCCGAAACAATCGTTGAGGCCAGGAAGTGAGAACACGAGTTGAGCCCTGCCCACAGCAATGACTACAGAGACTCTCTCGGGCCTGCCGAGTGCTTGCTGCTGGTTCCTGCCTCCGTCCTGCTCCCAAACACGATGTGCTCCTGGTTCATCCTTCCTCGCACCGAACCGATTCTGCATGAAAAAGCCAAGCCAAGGCAAGCCAAACCAAAGAGGTCTGCGTGGGGGTGTTGGGAAGAAAGCCTTGTTCCCCCTACAGTGGACTTTCCAGTGAGCTTTGCAGCACGTCTAGCAGAGCCTGAAATTCTCCTTCGCTGAGGGGCGGTTCAGGTGATGACGGAGGGTCGTTCCCCTCTGTCTCCAGATTCAGAAAGGCTTCGGCACTTTCCTGAAACTCTGGGCTCCAGAGGAGCTGATCGAGGAGGCTGGGGCTTCCTGCGGAGTGCTGGTCAGCTTGCTGGGGCGGCTGAGTTGGCTCCTGCTTCGGCAGTGCCTGCTGCTGCCACACGGCCACCTCGGCGTGTACAGGCTGCTGAGGGGGTGCTTCTCCGGCGGTCCATTGGAGCATCACACCCTGGTGCCCTGCCCTCGAGCATTGCCTCTGGTGGGAGGTGTCTTGCTGAGCCAGGGCCTGCCACAGTTGCTGAGGGCGACCAGCTTGTGGCTGACAAGAGGCCTTCAAGGGCAATACGGCCAGGCCAGTGTCTCCGGTGCCTTGGTCATCCTGGCGTCCGCTGTGGTATTGGGGCCACACAGGGGTCTGAGTGTGCGAGAGCCCCACTCCTAGTATGGGTGCTGTTGACGCGTGGCTCACGAGAGTGACCGGACCGTGAGACATCTCTCCAGCAGGCACAGGCTGGCTGGGCTGGACCATCGTGAGCCCCGCCGCCCGGCTCACGCGGCCCCCAGAGGGCGCTTCCCAAGGACCAAAGGCCGGGTGCAGTGGGGCCAACGCTTCTCCCGATGGCAGCGGGTTGCCGCCGAAACGAGGGCAGGGAGGAGCGTGAGCAGACACGCTGGGCGCGGTGCACAGGTGGCTCGGCTGCAGCTGAACACTCACGTCAGGTGTCCCACTTGAGCCTTCTGCCAGGAAATTCACGGCTCCGCCTGGGCTCTTCTGGCCTGGGTGCCGAGATCTTCGGTTCTGAAACCAGATTTGAATTCTGGCCTCCGGGAGGCCTGTTTGTGTAGCCAGCTCTTCCCTGGTGGCAATTCCAGGAAACCGATTCTTCTCAAAAGCTTCAATGAGGATCCTGGCTTGGGCGCCGGTGATGGCCGTGCGCTTTCGTCGGCCTTCCTTGGGGACGCGTTCCTGAGCGTGAGGACGAGGCCCTTCCTCAGTCTGCACTTGCTGTTCAGCTGAGGAGCCTCGGGACTTGAGTCGACTCGGCCTCAGCTGTCGTGTTCTCTGGTTTTGAAACCAAATCTGAATTCTACATTCTGGAATGCCAATTGCTTCAGCCAGTTCTTCTCTGGCCGCTATACCAGGGTAGGGGTTCTGCTCAAACGATGCTTGCAGAGCACCCTTTTGACTCGAGCTCAGAACAACCCTCCTGTGTCGGGCTTCTCTTGGCAGAGAGTCTCTCGGGCTGCTCGTCCCCTCCATAGCGAGAAGAGTCGCCTGGGTTCCACGGAGTCAGCCGGCCAACTGAGCAGCTCCCGGAAGGGCGGCGGGACTGGCCGGTCAGGGCCCAGCGGGGGGCCCGCCCAGACCACACCTACTTTCAGAGCTCCGCCCCTCATTCAATATTCATAACCCCGACGTGCTCACCGGAAGCGAGCCGAGGGTCACTTTAAGGAGAGGTTCAGAGGCCTCCAAATACTTCTGCGTCACACGCAATTCTTTTCCAAAGATCACTTGGATGGTGGGCGACCTCGCTGAGACATATCGAATCCTTTGGGTTCCCAGTACGTTCAAAGGACTCTCCTCTCTTCATGTTGATGGGTGGTGGCATTCTCCAAATCAAGGACTGCCACTACTGCCATGAGTTCTTTACTCACTCTCCTCGGCTTCCCCTGGAACACTTTCACTTTGTCGGCAAATCAATTGGCTGAAATTTGTGAAATGACCTGTGAGGAAACTGGATACTGGTGACTGCTTCCCCGGGTCGAACCAGCGATGTTACCGATCGGCATCGCATCCTGGACAGAGGGCAACCAGTCTCATGAAACCACAAGGTATGGCCGAGGCCAGTCACCTGACAAAACCAGACAACAGGAAATGCGACCTCCGTCTGCAAGCTTTCGAGGAAAGAAAACCAGCCGCCCGTGGGCATCCTCTCCTGCTTTTGCTTGCTACGTGAGGACATGCGTGATGGATGCGTGCGCCCACGGACAAGTTGGGCCTCTTGACACGGAGGGCTTGGGGTCACGGCGGTGTGGGGATCAAGTGAGATGGAACAAGGGAGGTAAAATCCAAAGTCCCTTCCCTTGATGAACAAAGTTTCTTGCCTCAATATCGAAGAAGCAAACACAAGGCAGAAGGAAAGAAGACAGAAGAAAGAAAGGAGGAGGGAAGGAAAGAAGGAAAGGTGAGACAACGAACGGAACGCTCCCAGGACTCTGCAATACCGTTTCCCGTTTCTTCAAGGAGGATCTGGGACGCTACCTTCAGAGGGTGTGCGTGTGTGTGTCCCGACGCGTGACACAGACCTGCCGACAGACAGAGGAAGAGAGAGACTCTCACTGGCTCCTTCCTCGAGTCACCATTCTGAAGAAAAGGATCTTTGAAGAGTGAGAGAAACGGAGCAGTGAAGAGTGAGTACGGGTCTTCCCGGCACTTGCGATGTATACTGACGAACGCGAAAATCCCTCCGCTAAAGCACCCGAAGTCACCTGTGCCGATCTTGGCCGCAAGACGGTGTGTAGCTAGAAATCCCCAAATGGCACGTCAGTCCTCAGACGGCATGGACTAGAGCTGGGACTTTGACGGGGTTTTCGCTCGTTCATGAGAACAGAAGACGATGCAGGTGGATAAAGACAGTAGGAAGGACGGAAGTCGAGAGAGGTCTCAGTAAAGTGAACCAACGAAGTCACATTGAGCTTTGAAGCCTACTTTTAATGGAAAAGTGCAAACTCCCCTAACGGTGGAGGGTCCGTGATGTCGTTTTGGAACGTACCACTTGAAATGAAAGGGAAAGACTCAGATAAAGCAGGACATCCAGGAAGTTTCGAGGAGAGCGATACTTGATTCAGCAGGAGAACGGAAAGCTCTGGGAGTTAACGGGCACGTCAATACGTGAAAAATGCCTCCGGTTTGGGAAGACTGCCTTTCGCATGCTCTCGTCAAGGATTGCGAGGACTGCTAATGGAACTGCCCTGGCATTTTCTCTCCGTTATCGTGTTCAGATTCAACTTTTAACCCTACGTGCCCGCTCCGCCCCAGGCACACACACCCCGGAAGATGCCCACTCACACTCTCGGGGAGACAAGTCTTTTCTTCGGATCCTAGCCTGGGGAGTCAATTCTTACGAGATGGCTCTACAAGTACACTCCCACGTTTCGTTTCCAACTCTCAGAGCTACCAACAAGACGCCTTCAGGTCGTGCACAGACCAGAAAGGACCTACGGCATGTCCATCCGACCCCATCCGCGCCCCGTCTTCTCCGTTGCCTCCCCACCCCCCACCCCCTGCTTTCAGGCTCGAATTCTCTATTAGTGCGTTTTTCGTGCTTAAAACCAAGTCCGCTGAACTCGGTGTGTTTTAAAGAAGAAGAAATTGACTGCTTCCTCTTGCGGAGGCTGGGACGCCCAAAGTCCCCTCTGCTGGTGTGGACAGTGACCCAGGGCTCTCCCACTGCACGACGGTGGAAGCGGAGAGAGCAGAGCAGAGCAGAGGGCAGAGAGAGAGAAAGACAGACTCTCCTCTTGGAAAGCCCTCAGAAGCTCGCCCCTGACCACCGTTTTGAATCCACTCACTACTGCCTGGTCCTACAATCCGATCACCTCTTCACGGCCCCACCTCCCAACTACCATAATGGGATAGCCCACCCTCTTAGCGCTCACAGTGGAGGCTCTTTCTGATACATAACATTTGGGGAAAACTTTTCAAGCTCCAATGAGTTCTGGGGGGACACCACTCAACCCACTACAACTTGCAAAGCGGCCAGAACGATAAAAACAATGTGAGTGTTTGTCCTTGAGACCTATTCTTCCCCACTTGGATTGCTTCCTGTTTGGACCTGGCCCAAGTAGCCAGGAAGGGAAGCACTCCACAGAGGAGGTTCCGTTTGCCATGCAAGTGCTTGTTCTCCTCAGAATTCAGTGAAAGCGCCCGTGGCCCTTTGCCCACGGTGTCCCCGGCGCCGCTCCGGTGCCCCGAAACAATCGTTGAGGCCAGGAAGTGAGAACACGAGTTGAGCCCTGCCCACAGCAATGACTACAGAGACTCTCTCGGGCCTGCCGAGTGCTTGCTGCTGGTTCCTGCCTCCGTCCTGCTCCCAAACACGATGTGCTCCTGGTTCATCCTTCCTCGCACCGAACCGATTCTGCATGAAAAAGCCAAGCCAAGGCAAGCCAAACCAAAGAGGTCTGCGTGGGGGTGTTGGGAAGAAAGCCTTGTTCCCCCTACAGTGGACTTTCCAGTGAGCTTTGCAGCACGTCTAGCAGAGCCTGAAATTCTCCTTCGCTGAGGGGCGGTTCAGGTGATGACGGAGGGTCGTTCCCCTCTGTCTCCAGATTCAGAAAGGCTTCGGCACTTTCCTGAAACTCTGGGCTCCAGAGGAGCTGATCGAGGAGGCTGGGGCTTCCTGCGGAGTGCTGGTCAGCTTGCTGGGGCGGCTGAGTTGGCTCCTGCTTCGGCAGTGCCTGCTGCTGCCACACGGCCACCTCGGCGTGTACAGGCTGTTGAGGGGGTGCTTCTCCGGCGGTCCATTGGAGCATCACACCCTGGTGCCCTGCCCTCGAGCATTGCCTCTGGTGGGAGGTGTCTTGCTGAGCCAGGGCCTGCCACAGTTGCTGAGGGCGACCAGCTTGTGGCTGACAAGAGGCCTTCAAGGGCAATACGGCCAGGCCAGGGTCTCCGGTGCCTTGGTCATCCTGGCGTCCGCTGTGGTATTGGGGCCACACAGGGGTCTGAGTGTGCGAGAGCCCCACTCCTAGTATGGGTGCTGTTGACGCGTGGCTCACGAGAGTGACCGGACCGTGAGACATCTCTCCAGCAGGCACAGGCTGGCTGGGCTGGACCATCGTGAGCCCCGCCGCCCGGCTCACGCGGCCCCCAGAGGGCGCTTCCCAAGGACCAAAGGCCGGGTGCAGTGGGGCCAACGCTTCTCCCGATGGCAGCGGGTTGCCGCCGAAACGAGGGCAGGGAGGAGCGTGAGCAGACACGCTGGGCGCGGTGCACAGGTGGCTCGGCTGCAGCTGAACACTCACGTCAGGTGTCCCACTTGAGCCTTCTGCCAGGAAATTCACGGCTCCGCCTGGGCTCTTCTGGCCTGGGTGCCGAGATCTTCGGTTCTGAAACCAGATTTGAATTCTGGCCTCCGGGAGGCCTGTTTGTGTAGCCAGCTCTTCCCTGGTGGCAATTCCAGGAAACCGATTCTTCTCAAAAGCTTCAATGAGGATCCTGGCTTGGGCGCCGGTGATGGCCGTGCGCTTTCGTCGGCCTTCCTTGGGGACGCGTTCCTGAGCGTGAGGACGAGGCCCTTCCTCAGTCTGCACTTGCTGTTCAGCTGAGGAGCCTCGGGACTTGAGTCGACTCGGCCTCAGCTGTCGTGTTCTCTGGTTTTGAAACCAAATCTGAATTCTACATTCTGGAATGCCAATTGCTTCAGCCAGTTCTTCTCTGGCCGCTATACCAGGGTAGGGGTTCTGCTCAAACGATGCTTGCAGAGCACCCTTTTGACTCGAGCTCAGAACAACCCTCCTGCGTCGGGCTTCTCTTGGCAGAGAGTCTCTCGGGCTGCTCGTCCCCTCCATAGCGAGAAGAGTCGCCTGGGTTCCACGGAGTCAGCCGGCCAACTGAGCAGCTCCCGGAAGGGCGGCGGGACTGGCCGGTCAGGGCCCAGCGGGGGGCCCGCCCAGTCCACACCTACTTTCAGAGCTCCGCCCCTCATTCAATATTCATAACCCCGACGTGCTCACCGGAAGCGAGCCGAGGGTCACTTTAAGGAGAGGTTCAGAGGCCTCCAAATACTTCTGCGTCACACGCAATTCTTTTCCAAAGATCACTTGGATGGTGGGCGACCTCGCTGAGACATATCGAATCCTTTGGGTTCCCAGTACGTTCAAAGGACTCTCCTCTCTTCATGTTGATGGGTGGTGGCATTCTCCAAATCAAGGACTGCCACTACTGCCATGAGTTCTTTACTCACTCTCCTCGGCTTCCCCTGGAACACTTTCACTTTGTCGGCAAATCAATTGGCTGAAATTTGTGAAATGACCTGTGAGGAAACTGGATACTGGTGACTGCTTCCCCGGGTCGAACCAGCGATGTTACCGATCGGCATCGCATCCTGGACAGAGGGCAACCAGTCTCATGAAACCACAAGGTATGGCCGAGGCCAGTCACCTGACAAAACCAGACAACAGGAAATGCGACCTCCGTCTGCAAGCTTTCGAGGAAAGAAAACCAGCCGCCCGTGGGCATCCTCTCCTGCTTTTGCTTGCTACGTGAGGACATGCGTGATGGATGCGTGCGCCCACGGACAAGTTGGGCCTCTTGACACGGAGGGCTTGGGGTCACGGCGGTGTGGGGATCAAGTGAGATGGAACAAGGGAGGTAAAATCCAAAGTCCCTTCCCTTGATGAACAAAGTTTCTTGCCTCAACATCGAAGAAGCAAACACAAGGCAGAAGGAAAGAAGACAGAAGAAAGAAAGGAGGAGGGAAGGAAAGAAGGAAAGGCGAGACAACGAACGGAACGCTCCCAGGACTCTGCAATACCGTTTCCCGTTTCTTCAAGGAGGATCTGGGACGCTACCTTCAGAGGGTGTGCGTGTGTGTGTCCCGACGCGTGACACAGACCTGCCGACAGACAGAGGAAGAGAGAGACTCTCACTGGCTCCTTCCTCGAGTCACCATTCTGAAGAAAAGGATCTTTGAAGAGTGAGAGAAACGGAGCAGTGAAGAGTGAGTACGGGTCTTCCCGGCACTTGCGATGTATACTGACGAACGCGAAAATCCCTCCGCTAAAGCACCCGAAGTCACCTGTGCCGATCTTGGCCGCAAGACGGTGTGTAGCTAGAAATCCCCAAATGGCACGTCAGTCCTCAGACGGCATGGACTAGAGCTGGGACTTTGACGGGGTTTTCGCTCGTTCATGAGAACAGAAGACGATGCAGGTGGATAAAGACAGTAGGAAGGACGGAAGTCGAGAGAGGTCTCAGTAAAGTGAACCAACGAAGTCACATTGAGCTTTGAAGCCTACTTTTAATGGAAAAGTGCAAACTCCCCTAACGGTGGAGGGTCCGTGATGTCGTTTTGGAACGTACCACTTGAAATGAAAGGGAAAGACTCAGATAAAGCAGGACATCCAGGAAGTTTCGAGGAGAGCGATACTTGATTCAGCAGGAGAACGGAAAGCTCTGGGAGTTAACGGGCACGTCAATACGTGAAAAATGCCTCCGGTTTGGGAAGACTGCCTTTCGCATGCTCTCGTCAAGGATTGCGAGGACTGCTAATGGAACTGCCCTGGCATTTTCTCTCCGTTATCGTGTTCAGATTCAACTTTTAACCCTACGTGCCCGCTCCGCCCCAGGCACACACACCCCGGAAGATGCCCACTCACACTCTCGGGGAGACAAGTCTTTTCTTCGGATCCTAGCCTGGGGAGTCAATTCTTACGAGATGGCTCTACAAGTACACTCCCACGTTTCGTTTCCAACTCTCAGAGCTACCAACAAGACGCCTTCAGGTCGTGCACAGACCAGAAAGGACCTACGGCATGTCCATCCGACCCCATCCGCGCCCCGTCTTCTCCGTTGCCTCCCCACCCCCCACCCCCTGCTTTCAGGCTCGAATTCTCTATTAGTGCGTTTTTCGTGCTTAAAACCAAGTCCGCTGAACTCGGTGTGTTTTAAAGAAGAAGAAATTGACTGCTTCCTCTTGCGGAGGCTGGGACGCCCAAAGTCCCCTCTGCTGGTGTGGACAGTGACCCAGGGCTCTCCCACTGCACGACGGTGGAAGCGGAGAGAGCAGAGCAGAGCAGAGGGCAGAGAGAGAGAAAGACAGACTCTCCTCTTGGAAAGCCCTCAGAAGCTCGCCCCTGACCACCGTTTTGAATCCACTCACTACTGCCTGGTCCTACAATCCGATCACCTCTTCACGGCCCCACCTCCCAACTACCATAATGGGATAGCCCACCCTCTTAGCGCTCACAGTGGAGGCTCTTTCTGATACATAACATTTGGGGAAAACTTTTCAAGCTCCAATGAGTTCTGGGGGGACACCACTCAACCCACTACAACTTGCAAAGCGGCCAGAACGATAAAAACAATGTGAGTGTTTGTCCTTGAGACCTATTCTTCCCCACTTGGATTGCTTCCTGTTTGGACCTGGCCCAAGTAGCCAGGAAGGGAAGCACTCCACAGAGGAGG
Source organism: Cynocephalus volans (assembly GCF_027409185.1). Taxonomy (NCBI): domain Eukaryota; kingdom Metazoa; phylum Chordata; class Mammalia; order Dermoptera; family Cynocephalidae; genus Cynocephalus; species Cynocephalus volans. The sequence continues at coordinate 90,246,049 of NC_084466.1, forward strand.
TTCCGTTTGCCATGCAAGTGCTTGTTCTCCTCAGAATTCAGTGAAAGCGCCCGTGGCCCTTTGCCCACGGTGTCCCCGGCGCCGCTCCGGTGCCCCGAAACAATCGTTGAGGCCAGGAAGTGAGAACACGAGTTGAGCCCTGCCCACAGCAATGACTACAGAGACTCTCTCGGGCCTGCCGAGTGCTTGCTGCTGGTTCCTGCCTCCGTCCTGCTCCCAAACACGATGTGCTCCTGGTTCATCCTTCTTCGTACCGAACCGATTCTGCATGAAAAAGCCAAGCCAAGGCAAGCCAAACCAAAGAGGTCCGCGTGGGGGTGTTGGGAAGAAAGCCTTGTTCCCCCTACAGTGGACTTTCCAGTGAGCTTTGCAGCACGTCTAGCAGAGCCTGAAATTCTCCTTCGCTGAGGGGCGGTTCAGGTGATGACGGAGGGTCGTTCCCCTCTGTCTCCAGATTCAGAAAGGCTTCGGCACTTTCCTGAAACTCTGGGCTCCAGAGGAGCTGATCGAGGAGGCTGGGGCTTCCTGCGGAGTGCTGGTCAGCTTGCTGGGGCGGCTGAGTTGGCTCCTGCTTCGGCAGTGCCTGCTGCTGCCACACGGCCACCTCGGCGTGTACAGGCTGCTGAGGGGGTGCTTCTCCGGCGGTCCATTGGAGCATCACACCCTGGTGCCCTGCCCTCGAGCATTGCCTCTGGTGGGAGGTGTCTTGCTGAGCCAGGGCCTGCCACAGTTGCTGAGGGCGACCAGCTTGTGGCTGACAAGAGGCCTTCAAGGGCAATACGGCCAGGCCAGTGTCTCCGGTGCCTTGGTCATCCTGGCGTCCGCTGTGGTATTGGGGCCACACAGGGGTCTGAGTGTGCGAGAGCCCCACTCCTAGTATGGGTGCTGTTGACGCGTGGCTCACGAGAGTGACCGGACCGTGAGACATCTCTCCAGCAGGCACAGGCTGGCTGGGCTGGACCATCGTGAGCCCCGCCGCCCGGCTCACGCGGCCCCCAGAGGGCGCTTCCCAAGGACCAAAGGCCGGGTGCAGTGGGGCCAACGCTTCTCCCGATGGCAGCGGGTTGCCGCCGAAACGAGGGCAGGGAGGAGCGTGAGCAGACACGCTGGGCGCGGTGCACAGGTGGCTCGGCTGCAGCTGAACACTCACGTCAGGTGTCCCACTTGAGCCTTCTGCCAGGAAATTCACGGCTCCGCCTGGGCTCTTCTGGCCTGGGTGCCGAGATCTTCGGTTCTGAAACCAGATTTGAATTCTGGCCTCCGGGAGGCCTGTTTGTGTAGCCAGCTCTTCCCTGGTGGCAATTCCAGGAAACCGATTCTTCTCAAAAGCTTCAATGAGGATCCTGGCTTGGGCGCCGGTGATGGCTGTGCGCTCTCGTCGGCCTTCCTTGGGGACGCGTTCCTGAGCGTGAGGACGAGGCCCTTCCTCAGTCTGCACTTGCTGTTCACCTGAGGAGCCTCGGGACTTGAGTCGACTCGGCCTCAGCTGTCGTGTTCTCTGGTTTTGAAACCAAATCTGAATTCTACATTCTGGAATGCCAATTGCTTCAGCCAGTTCTTCTCTGGCCGCTATACCAGGGTAGGGGTTCTGCTCAAACGATGCTTGCAGAGCACCCTTTTGACTCGAGCTCAGAACAACCCTCCTGCGTCGGGCTTCTCTTGGCAGAGAGTCTCTCGGGCTGCTCGTCCCCTCCATAGCGAGAAGAGTCGCCTGGGTTCCACGGAGTCAGCCGGCCAACTGAGCAGCTCCCGGAAGGGCGGCGGGACTGGCCGGTCAGGGCCCAGCGGGGGGCCCGCCCAGACCACACCTACTTTCAGAGCTCCGCCCCTCATTCAATATTCATAACCCCGACGTGCTCACCGGAAGCGAGCCGAGGGTCACTTTAAGGAGAGGTTCAGAGGCCTCCAAATACTTCTGCGTCACACGCAATTCTTTTCCAAAGATCACTTGGATGGTGGGCGACCTCGCTGAGACATATCGAATCCTTTGGGTTCCCAGTACGTTCAAAGGACTCTCCTCTCTTCATGTTGATGGGTGGTGGCATTCTCCAAATCAAGGACTGCCACTACTGCCATGAGTTCTTTACTCACTCTCCTCGGCTTCCCCTGGAACACTTTCACTTTGTCGGCAAATCAATTGGCTGAAATTTGTGAAATGACCTGTGAGGAAACTGGATACTGGTGACTGCTTCCCCGGGTCGAACCAGCGATGTTACCGATCGGCATCGCATCCTGGACAGAGGGCAACCAGTCTCATGAAACCACAAGGTATGGCCGAGGCCAGTCACCTGACAAAACCAGACAACAGGAAATGCGACCTCCGTCTGCAAGCTTTCGAGGAAAGAAAACCAGCCGCCCGTGGGCATCCTCTCCTGCTTTTGCTTGCTACGTGAGGACATGCGTGATGGATGCGTGCGCCCACGGACAAGTTGGGCCTCTTGACACGGAGGGCTTGGGGTCACGGCGGTGTGGGGATCAAGTGAGATGGAACAAGGGAGGTAAAATCCAAAGTCCCTTCCCTTGATGAACAAAGTTTCTTGCCTCAACATCGAAGAAGCAAACACAAGGCAGAAGGAAAGAAGACAGAAGAAAGAAAGGAGGAGGGAAGGAAAGAAGGAAAGGCGAGACAACGAACGGAACGCTCCCAGGACTCTGCAATACCGTTTCCCGTTTCTTCAAGGAGGATCTGGGACGCTACCTTCAGAGGGTGTGCGTGTGTGTGTGCACGTGTGTGTCCCGACGCGTGACACAGACCTGCCGACAGACAGAGGAAGAGAGAGACTCTCACTGGCTCCTTCCTCGAGTCACCATTCTGAAGAAAAGGATCTTTGAAGAGTGAGAGAAACGGAGCAGTGAAGAGTGAGTACGGGTCTTCCCGGCACTTGCGATGTATACTGACGAACGCGAAAATCCCTCCGCTAAAGCACCCGAAGTCACCTGTGCCGATCTTGGCCGCAAGACGGTGTGTAGCTAGAAATCCCCAAATGGCACGTCAGTCCTCAGACGGCATGGACTAGAGCTGGGACTTTGACGGGGTTTTCGCTCGTTCATGAGAACAGAAGACGATGCAGGTGGATAAAGACAGTAGGAAGGACGGAAGTCGAGAGAGGTCTCAGTAAAGTGAACCAACGAAGTCACATTGAGCTTTGAAGCCTACTTTTAATGGAAAAGTGCAAACTCCCCTAACGGTGGAGGGTCCGTGATGTCGTTTTGGAACGTACCACTTGAAATGAAAGGGAAAGACTCAGATAAAGCAGGACATCCAGGAAGTTTCGAGGAGAGCGATACTTGATTCAGCAGGAGAACGGAAAGCTCTGGGAGTTAACGGGCACGTCAATACGTGAAAAATGCCTCCGGTTTGGGAAGACTGCCTTTCGCATGCTCTCGTCAAGGATTGCGAGGACTGCTAATGGAACTGCCCTGGCATTTTCTCTCCGTTATCGTGTTCAGATTCAACTTTTAACCCTACGTGCCCGCTCCGCCCCAGGCACACACACCCCGGAAGATGCCCACTCACACTCTCGGGGAGACAAGTCTTTTCTTCGGATCCTAGCCTGGGGAGTCAATTCTTACGAGATGGCTCTACAAGTACACTCCCACGTTTCGTTTCCAACTCTCAGAGCTACCAACAAGACGCCTTCAGGTCGTGCACAGACCAGAAAGGACCTACGGCATGTCCATCCGACCCCATCCGCGCCCCGTCTTCTCCGTTGCCTCCCCACCCCCCACCCCCTGCTTTCAGGCTCGAATTCTCTATTAGTGCGTTTTTCGTGCTTAAAACCAAGTCCGCTGAACTCGGTGTGTTTTAAAGAAGAAGAAATTGACTGCTTCCTCTTGCGGAGGCTGGGACGCCCAAAGTCCCCTCTGCTGGTGTGGACAGTGACCCAGGGCTCTCCCACTGCACGACGGTGGAAGCGGAGAGAGCAGAGCAGAGCAGAGGGCAGAGAGAGAGAAAGACAGACTCTCCTCTTGGAAAGCCCTCAGAAGCTCGCCCCTGACCACCGTTTTGAATCCACTCACTACTGCCTGGTCCTACAATCCGATCACCTCTTCACGGCCCCACCTCCCAACTACCATAATGGGATAGCCCACCCTCTTAGCGCTCACAGTGGAGGCTCTTTCTGATACATAACATTTGGGGAAAACTTTTCAAGCTCCAATGAGTTCTGGGGGGACACCACTCAACCCACTACAACTTGCAAAGCGGCCAGAACGATAAAAACAATGTGAGTGTTTGTCCTTGAGACCTATTCTTCCCCACTTGGATTGCTTCCTGTTTGGACCTGGCCCAAGTAGCCAGGAAGGGAAGCACTCCACAGAGGAGGTTCCGTTTGCCATGCAAGTGCTTGTTCTCCTCAGAATTCAGTGAAAGCGCCCGTGGCCCTTTGCCCACGGTGTCCCCGGCGCCGCTCCGGTGCCCCGAAACAATCGTTGAGGCCAGGAAGTGAGAACACGAGTTGAGCCCTGCCCACAGCAATGACTACAGAGACTCTCTCGGGCCTGCCGAGTGCTTGCTGCTGGTTCCTGCCTCCGTCCTGCTCCCAAACACGATGTGCTCCTGGTTCATCCTTCCTCGCACCGAACCGATTCTGCATGAAAAAGCCAAGCCAAGGCAAGCCAAACCAAAGAGGTCCACGTGGGGGTGTTGGGAAGAAAGCCTTGTTCCCCCTACAGTGGACTTTCCAGTGAGCTTTGCAGCACGTCTAGCAGAGCCTGAAATTCTCCTTCGCTGAGGGGCGGTTCAGGTGATGACGGAGGGTCGTTCCCCTCTGTCTCCAGATTCAGAAAGGCTTCGGCACTTTCCTGAAACTCTGGGCTCCAGAGGAGCTGATCGAGGAGGCTGGGGCTTCCTGCGGAGTGCTGGTCAGCTTGCTGGGGCGGCTGAGTTGGCTCCTGCTTCGGCAGTGCCTGCTGCTGCCACACGGCCACCTCGGCGTGTACAGGCTGCTGAGGGGGTGCTTCTCCGGCGGTCCATTGGAGCATCACACCCTGGTGCCCTGCCCTCGAGCATTGCCTCTGGTGGGAGGTGTCTTGCTGAGCCAGGGCCTGCCACAGTTGCTGAGGGCGACCAGCTTGTGGCTGACAAGAGGCCTTCAAGGGCAATACGGCCAGGCCAGTGTCTCCGGTGCCTTGGTCATCCTGGCGTCCGCTGTGGTATTGGGGCCACACAGGGGTCTGAGTGTGCGAGAGCCCCACTCCTAGTATGGGTGCTGTTGACGCGTGGCTCACGAGAGTGACCGGACCGTGAGACATCTCTCCAGCAGGCACAGGCTGGCTGGGCTGGACCATCGTGAGCCCCGCCGCCCGGCTCACGCGGCCCCCAGAGGGCGCTTCCCAAGGACCAAAGGCCGGGTGCAGTGGGGCCAACGCTTCTCCCGATGGCAGCGGGTTGCCGCCGAAACGAGGGCAGGGAGGAGCGTGAGCAGACACGCTGGGCGCGGTGCACAGGTGGCTCGGCTGCAGCTGAACACTCACGTCAGGTGTCCCACTTGAGCCTTCTGCCAGGAAATTCACGGCTCCGCCTGGGCTCTTCTGGCCTGGGTGCCGAGATCTTCGGTTCTGAAACCAGATTTGAATTCTGGCCTCCGGGAGGCCTGTTTGTGTAGCCAGCTCTTCCCTGGTGGCAATTCCAGGAAACCGATTCTTCTCAAAAGCTTCAATGAGGATCCTGGCTTGGGCGCCGGTGATGGCCGTGCGCTTTCGTCGGCCTTCCTTGGGGACGCGTTCCTGAGCGTGAGGACGAGGCCCTTCCTCAGTCTGCACTTGCTGTTCAGCTGAGGAGCCTCGGGACTTGAGTCGACTCGGCCTCAGCTGTCGTGTTCTCTGGTTTTGAAACCAAATCTGAATTCTACATTCTGGAATGCCAATTGCTTCAGCCAGTTCTTCTCTGGCCGCTATACCAGGGTAGGGGTTCTGCTCAAACGATGCTTGCAGAGCACCCTTTTGACTCGAGCTCAGAACAACCCTCCTGCGTCGGGCTTCTCTTGGCAGAGAGTCTCTCGGGCTGCTCGTCCCCTCCATAGCGAGAAGAGTCGCCTGGGTTCCACGGAGTCAGCCGGCCAACTGAGCAGCTCCCGGAAGGGCGGCGGGACTGGCCGGTCAGGGCCCAGCGGGGGGCCCGCCCAGTCCACACCTACTTTCAGAGCTCCGCCCCTCATTCAATATTCATAACCCCGACGTGCTCACCGGAAGTGAGCCGAGGGTCACTTTAAGGAGAGGTTCAGAGGCCTCCAAATACTTCTGCGTCACACGCAATTCTTTTCCAAAGATCACTTGGATGGTGGGCGACCTCGCTGAGACATATCGAATCCTTTGGGTTCCCAGTACGTTCAAAGGACTCTCCTCTCTTCATGTTGATGGGTGGTGGTATTCTCCAAATCAAGGACTGCCACTACTGCCATGAGTTCTTTACTCACTCTCCTCGGCTTCCCCTGGAACACTTTCACTTTGTCAGCAAATCAATTGGCTGAAATTTGTGAAATGACCTGTGAGGAAACTGGATACTGGTGACTGCTTCCCCGGGTCGAACCAGCGATGTTACCGATCGGCATCGCATCCTGGACAGAGGGCAACCAGTCTCATGAAACCACAAGGTATGGCCGAGGCCAGTCACCTGACAAAACCAGACAACAGGAAATGCGACCTCCGTCTGCAAGCTTTCGAGGAAAGAAAACCAGCCGCCCGTGGGCATCCTCTCCTGCTTTTGCTTGCTACGTGAGGACATGCGTGATGGATGCGTGCGCCCACGGACAAGTTGGGCCTCTTGACACGGAGGGCTTGGGGTCACGGCGGTGTGGGGATCAAGTGAGATGGAACAAGGGAGGTAAAATCCAAAGTCCCTTCCCTTGATGAACAAAGTTTCTTGCCTCAACATCGAAGAAGCAAACACAAGGCAGAAGGAAAGAAGACAGAAGAAAGAAAGGAGGAGGGAAGGAAAGAAGGAAAGGCGAGACAACGAACGGAACGCTCCCAGGACTCTGCAATACCGTTTCCCGTTTCTTCAAGGAGGATCTGGGACGCTACCTTCAGAGGGTGTGCGTGTGTGTGTCCCGACGCGTGACACAGACCTGCCGACAGACAGAGGAAGAGAGAGACTCTCACTGGCTCCTTCCTCGAGTCACCATTCTGAAGAAAAGGATCTTTGAAGAGTGAGAGAAACGGAGCAGTGAAGAGTGAGTATGGGTCTTCCCGGCACTTGCGATGTATACTGACGAACGCGAAAATCCCTCCGCTAAAGCACCCGAAGTCACCTGTGCCGATCTTGGCCGCAAGACGGTGTGTAGCTAGAAATCCCCAAATGGCACGTCAGTCCTCAGACGGCATGGACTAGAGCTGGGACTTTGACGGGGTTTTCGCTCGTTCATGAGAACAGAAGACGATGCAGGTGGATAAAGACAGTAGGAAGGACGGAAGTCGAGAGAGGTCTCAGTAAAGTGAACCAACGAAGTCACATTGAGCTTTGAAGCCTACTTTTAATGGAAAAGTGCAAACTCCCCTAACGGTGGAGGGTCCGTGATGTCGTTTTGGAACGTACCACTTGAAATGAAAGGGAAAGACTCAGATAAAGCAGGACATCCAGGAAGTTTCGAGGAGAGCGATACTTGATTCAGCAGGAGAACGGAAAGCTCTGGGAGTTAACGGGCACGTCAATACGTGAAAAATGCCTCCGGTTTGGGAAGACTGCCTTTCGCATGCTCTCGTCAAGGATTGCGAGGACTGCTAATGGAACTGCCCTGGCATTTTCTCTCCGTTATCGTGTTCAGATTCAACTTTTAACCCTACGTGCCCGCTCCGCCCCAGGCACACACACCCCGGAAGATGCCCACTCACACTCTCGGGGAGACAAGTCTTTTCTTCGGATCCTAGCCTGGGGAGTCAATTCTTACGAGATGGCTCTACAAGTACACTCCCACGTTTCGTTTCCAACTCTCAGAGCTACCAACAAGACGCCTTCAGGTCGTGCACAGACCAGAAAGGACCTACGGCATGTCCATCCGACCCCATCCGCGCCCCGTCTTCTCCGTTGCCTCCCCACCCCCCACCCCCTGCTTTCAGGCTCGAATTCTCTATTAGTGCGTTTTTCGTGCTTAAAACCAAGTCCGCTGAACTCGGTGTGTTTTAAAGAAGAAGAAATTGACTGCTTCCTCTTGCGGAGGCTGGGACGCCCAAAGTCCCCTCTGCTGGTGTGGACAGTGACCCAGGGCTCTCCCACTGCACGACGGTGGAAGCGGAGAGAGCAGAGCAGAGCAGAGGGCAGAGAGAGAGAAAGACAGACTCTCCTCTTGGAAAGCCCTCAGAAGCTCGCCCCTGACCACCGTTTTGAATCCACTCACTACTGCCTGGTCCTACAATCCGATCACCTCTTCACGGCCCCACCTCCCAACTACCATAATGGGATAGCCCACCCTCTTAGCGCTCACAGTGGAGGCTCTTTCTGATACATAACATTTGGGGAAAACTTTTCAAGCTCCAATGAGTTCTGGGGGGACACCACTCAACCCACTACAACTTGCAAAGCGGCCAGAACGATAAAAACAATGTGAGTGTTTGTCCTTGAGACCTATTCTTCCCCACTTGGATTGCTTCCTGTTTGGACCTGGCCCAAGTAGCCAGGAAGGGAAGCACTCCACAGAGGAGGTTCCGTTTGCCATGCAAGTGCTTGTTCTCCTCAGAATTCAGTGAAAGCGCCCGTGGCCCTTTGCCCACGGTGTCCCCGGCGCCGCTCCGGTGCCCCGAAACAATCGTTGAGGCCAGGAAGTGAGAACACGAGTTGAGCCCTGCCCACAGCAATGACTACAGAGACTCTCTCGGGCCTGCCGAGTGCTTGCTGCTGGTTCCTGCCTCCGTCCTGCTCCCAAACACGATGTGCTCCTGGTTCATCCTTCCTCGCACCGAACCGATTCTGCATGAAAAAGCCAAGCCAAGGCAAGCCAAACCAAAGAGGTCTGCGTGGGGGTGTTGGGAAGAAAGCCTTGTTCCCCCTACAGTGGACTTTCCAGTGAGCTTTGCAGCACGTCTAGCAGAGCCTGAAATTCTCCTTCGCTGAGGGGCGGTTCAGGTGATGACGGAGGGTCGTTCCCCTCTGTCTCCAGATTCAGAAAGGCTTCGGCACTTTCCTGAAACTCTGGGCTCCAGAGGAGCTGATCGAGGAGGCTGGGGCTTCCTGCGGAGTGCTGGTCAGCTTGCTGGGGCGGCTGAGTTGGCTCCTGCTTCGGCAGTGCCTGCTGCTGCCACACGGCCACCTCGGCGTGTACAGGCTGCTGAGGGGGTGCTTCTCCGGCGGTCCATTGGAGCATCACACCCTGGTGCCCTGCCCTCGAGCATTGCCTCTGGTGGGAGGTGTCTTGCTGAGCCAGGGCCTGCCACAGTTGCTGAGGGCGACCAGCTTGTGGCTGACAAGAGGCCTTCAAGGGCAATACGGCCAGGCCAGTGTCTCCGGTGCCTTGGTCATCCTGGCGTCCGCTGTGGTATTGGGGCCACACAGGGGTCTGAGTGTGCGAGAGCCCCACTCCTAGTATGGGTGCTGTTGACGCGTGGCTCACGAGAGTGACCGGACCGTGAGACATCTCTCCAGCAGGCACAGGCTGGCTGGGCTGGACCATCGTGAGCCCCGCCGCCCGGCTCACGCGGCCCCCAGAGGGCGCTTCCCAAGGACCAAAGGCCGGGTGCAGTGGGGCCAACGCTTCTCCCGATGGCAGCGGGTTGCCGCCGAAACGAGGGCAGGGAGGAGCGTGAGCAGACACGCTGGGCGCGGTGCACAGGTGGCTCGGCTGCAGCTGAACACTCACGTCAGGTGTCCCACTTGAGCCTTCTGCCAGGAAATTCACGGCTCCGCCTGGGCTCTTCTGGCCTGGGTGCCGAGATCTTCGGTTCTGAAACCAGATTTGAATTCTGGCCTCCGGGAGGCCTGTTTGTGTAGCCAGCTCTTCCCTGGTGGCAATTCCAGGAAACCGATTCTTCTCAAAAGCTTCAATGAGGATCCTGGCTTGGGCGCCGGTGATGGCCGTGCGCTTTCGTCGGCCTTCCTTGGGGACGCGTTCCTGAGCGTGAGGACGAGGCCCTTCCTCAGTCTGCACTTGCTGTTCAGCTGAGGAGCCTCGGGACTTGAGTCGACTCGGCCTCAGCTGTCGTGTTCTCTGGTTTTGAAACCAAATCTGAATTCTACATTCTGGAATGCCAATTGCTTCAGCCAGTTCTTCTCTGGCCGCTATACCAGGGTAGGGGTTCTGCTCAAACGATGCTTGCAGAGCACCCTTTTGACTCGAGCTCAGAACAACCCTCCTGCGTCGGGCTTCTCTTGGCAGAGAGTCTCTCGGGCTGCTCGTCCCCTCCATAGCGAGAAGAGTCGCCTGGGTTCCACGGAGTCAGCCGGCCAACTGAGCAGCTCCCGGAAGGGCGGCGGGACTGGCCGGTCAGGGCCCAGCGGGGGGCCCGCCCAGTCCACACCTACTTTCAGAGCTCCGCCCCTCATTCAATATTCATAACCCCGACGTGCTCACCGGAAGCGAGCCGAGGGTCACTTTAAGGAGAGGTTCAGAGGCCTCCAAATACTTCTGCGTCACACGCAATTCTTTTCCAAAGATCACTTGGATGGTGGGCGACCTCGCTGAGACATATCGAATCCTTTGGGTTCCCAGTACGTTCAAAGGACTCTCCTCTCTTCATGTTGATGGGTGGTGGCATTCTCCAAATCAAGGACTGCCACTACTGCCATGAGTTCTTTACTCACTCTCCTCGGCTTCCCCTGGAACACTTTCACTTTGTCGGCAAATCAATTGGCTGAAATTTGTGAAATGACCTGTGAGGAAACTGGATACTGGTGACTGCTTCCCCGGGTCGAACCAGCGATGTTACCGATCGGCATCGCATCCTGGACAGAGGGCAACCAGTCTCATGAAACCACAAGGTATGGCCGAGGCCAGTCACCTGACAAAACCAGACAACAGGAAATGCGACCTCCGTCTGCAAGCTTTCGAGGAAAGAAAACCAGCCGCCCGTGGGCATCCTCTCCTGCTTTTGCTTGCTACGTGAGGACATGCGTGATGGATGCGTGCGCCCACGGACAAGTTGGGCCTCTTGACACGGAGGGCTTGGGGTCACGGCGGTGTGGGGATCAAGTGAGATGGAACAAGGGAGGTAAAATCCAAAGTCCCTTCCCTTGATGAACAAAGTTTCTTGCCTCAACATCGAAGAAGCAAACACAAGGCAGAAGGAAAGAAGACAGAAGAAAGAAAGGAGGAGGGAAGGAAAGAAGGAAAGGCGAGACAACGAACGGAACGCTCCCAGGACTCTGCAATACCGTTTCCCGTTTCTTCAAGGAGGATCTGGGACGCTACCTTCAGAGGGTGTGCGTGTGTGTGTGCACGTGTGTGTCCCGACGCGTGACACAGACCTGCCGACAGACAGAGGAAGAGAGAGACTCTCACTGGCTCCTTCCTCGAGTCACCATTCTGAAGAAAAGGATCTTTGAAGAGTGAGAGAAACGGAGCAGTGAAGAGTGAGTACGGGTCTTCCCGGCACTTGCGATGTATACTGACGAACGCGAAAATCCCTCCGCTAAAGCACCCGAAGTCACCTGTGCCGATCTTGGCCGCAAGACGGTGTGTAGCTAGAAATCCCCAAATGGCACGTCAGTCCTCAGACGGCATGGACTAGAGCTGGGACTTTGACGGGGTTTTCGCTCGTTCATGAGAACAGAAGACGATGCAGGTGGATAAAGACAGTAGGAAGGACGGAAGTCGAGAGAGGTCTCAGTAAAGTGAACCAACGAAGTCACATTGAGCTTTGAAGCCTACTTTTAATGGAAAAGTGCAAACTCCCCTAACGGTGGAGGGTCCGTGATGTCGTTTTGGAACGTACCACTTGAAATGAAAGGGAAAGACTCAGATAAAGCAGGACATCCAGGAAGTTTCGAGGAGAGCGATACTTGATTCAGCAGGAGAACGGAAAGCTCTGGGAGTTAACGGGCACGTCAATACGTGAAAAATGCCTCCGGTTTGGGAAGACTGCCTTTCGCATGCTCTCGTCAAGGATTGCGAGGACTGCTAATGGAACTGCCCTGGCATTTTCTCTCCGTTATCGTGTTCAGATTCAACTTTTAACCCTACGTGCCCGCTCCGCCCCAGGCACACACACCCCGGAAGATGCCCACTCACACTCTCGGGGAGACAAGTCTTTTCTTCGGATCCTAGCCTGGGGAGTCAATTCTTACGAGATGGCTCTACAAGTACACTCCCACGTTTCGTTTCCAACTCTCAGAGCTACCAACAAGACGCCTTCAGGTCGTGCACAGACCAGAAAGGACCTACGGCATGTCCATCCGACCCCATCCGCGCCCCGTCTTCTCCGTTGCCTCCCCACCCCCCACCCCCTGCTTTCAGGCTCGAATTCTCTATTAGTGCGTTTTTCGTGCTTAAAACCAAGTCCGCTGAACTCGGTGTGTTTTAAAGAAGAAGAAATTGACTGCTTCCTCTTGCGGAGGCTGGGACGCCCAAAGTCCCCTCTGCTGGTGTGGACAGTGACCCAGGGCTCTCCCACTGCACGACGGTGGAAGCGGAGAGAGCAGAGCAGAGCAGAGGGCAGAGAGAGAGAAAGACAGACTCTCCTCTTGGAAAGCCCTCAGAAGCTCGCCCCTGACCACCGTTTTGAATCCACTCACTACTGCCTGGTCCTACAATCCGATCACCTCTTCACGGCCCCACCTCCCAACTACCATAATGGGATAGCCCACCCTCTTAGCGCTCACAGTGGAGGCTCTTTCTGATACATAACATTTGGGGAAAACTTTTCAAGCTCCAATGAGTTCTGGGGGGACACCACTCAACCCACTACAACTTGCAAAGCGGCCAGAACGATAAAAACAATGTGAGTGTTTGTCCTTGAGACCTATTCTTCCCCACTTGGATTGCTTCCTGTTTGGACCTGGCCCAAGTAGCCAGGAAGGGAAGCACTCCACAGAGGAGGTTCCGTTTGCCATGCAAGTGCTTGTTCTCCTCAGAATTCAGTGAAAGCGCCCGTGGCCCTTTGCCCACGGTGTCCCCGGCGCCGCTCCGGTGCCCCGAAACAATCGTTGAGGCCAGGAAGTGAGAACACGAGTTGAGCCCTGCCCACAGCAATGACTACAGAGACTCTCTCGGGCCTGCCGAGTGCTTGCTGCTGGTTCCTGCCTCCGTCCTGCTCCCAAACACGATGTGCTCCTGGTTCATCCTTCCTCGCACCGAACCGATTCTGCATGAAAAAGCCAAGCCAAGGCAAGCCAAACCAAAGAGGTCTGCGTGGGGGTGTTGGGAAGAAAGCCTTGTTCCCCCTACAGTGGACTTTCCAGTGAGCTTTGCAGCACGTCTAGCAGAGCCTGAAATTCTCCTTCGCTGAGGGGCGGTTCAGGTGATGACGGAGGGTCGTTCCCCTCTGTCTCCAGATTCAGAAAGGCTTCGGCACTTTCCTGAAACTCTGGGCTCCAGAGGAGCTGATCGAGGAGGCTGGGGCTTCCTGCGGAGTGCTGGTCAGCTTGCTGGGGCGGCTGAGTTGGCTCCTGCTTCGGCAGTGCCTGCTGCTGCCACACGGCCACCTCGGCGTGTACAGGCTGCTGAGGGGGTGCTTCTCCGGCGGTCCATTGGAGCATCACACCCTGGTGCCCTGCCCTCGAGCATTGCCTCTGGTGGGAGGTGTCTTGCTGAGCCAGGGCCTGCCACAGTTGCTGAGGGCGACCAGCTTGTGGCTGACAAGAGGCCTTCAAGGGCAATACGGCCAGGCCAGTGTCTCCGGTGCCTTGGTCATCCTGGCGTCCGCTGTGGTATTGGGGCCACACAGGGGTCTGAGTGTGCGAGAGCCCCACTCCTAGTATGGGTGCTGTTGACGCGTGGCTCACGAGAGTGACCGGACCGTGAGACATCTCTCCAGCAGGCACAGGCTGGCTGGGCTGGACCATCGTGAGCCCCGCCGCCCGGCTCACGCGGCCCCCAGAGGGCGCTTCCCAAGGACCAAAGGCCGGGTGCAGTGGGGCCAACGCTTCTCCCGATGGCAGCGGGTTGCCGCCGAAACGAGGGCAGGGAGGAGCGTGAGCAGACACGCTGGGCGCGGTGCACAGGTGGCTCGGCTGCAGCTGAACACTCACGTCAGGTGTCCCACTTGAGCCTTCTGCCAGGAAATTCACGGCTCCGCCTGGGCTCTTCTGGCCTGGGTGCCGAGATCTTCGGTTCTGAAACCAGATTTGAATTCTGGCCTCCGGGAGGCCTGTTTGTGTAGCCAGCTCTTCCCTGGTGGCAATTCCAGGAAACCGATTCTTCTCAAAAGCTTCAATGAGGATCCTGGCTTGGGCGCCGGTGATGGCCGTGCGCTTTCGTCGGCCTTCCTTGGGGACGCGTTCCTGAGCGTGAGGACGAGGCCCTTCCTCAGTCTGCACTTGCTGTTCAGCTGAGGAGCCTCGGGACTTGAGTCGACTCGGCCTCAGCTGTCGTGTTCTCTGGTTTTGAAACCAAATCTGAATTCTACATTCTGGAATGCCAATTGCTTCAGCCAGTTCTTCTCTGGCCGCTATACCAGGGTAGGGGTTCTGCTCAAACGATGCTTGCAGAGCACCCTTTTGACTCGAGCTCAGAACAACCCTCCTGCGTCGGGCTTCTCTTGGCAGAGAGTCTCTCGGGCTGCTCGTCCCCTCCATAGCGAGAAGAGTCGCCTGGGTTCCACGGAGTCAGCCGGCCAACTGAGCAGCTCCCGGAAGGGCGGCGGGACTGGCCGGTCAGGGCCCAGCGGGGGGCCCGCCCAGTCCACACCTACTTTCAGAGCTCCGCCCCTCATTCAATATTCATAACCCCGACGTGCTCACCGGAAGCGAGCCGAGGGTCACTTTAAGGAGAGGTTCAGAGGCCTCCAAATACTTCTGCGTCACACGCAATTCTTTTCCAAAGATCACTTGGATGGTGGGCGACCTCGCTGAGACATATCGAATCCTTTGGGTTCCCAGTACGTTCAAAGGACTCTCCTCTCTTCATGTTGATGGGTGGTGGCATTCTCCAAATCAAGGACTGCCACTACTGCCATGAGTTCTTTACTCACTCTCCTCGGCTTCCCCTGGAACACTTTCACTTTGTCGGCAAATCAATTGGCTGAAATTTGTGAAATGACCTGTGAGGAAACTGGATACTGGTGACTGCTTCCCCGGGTCGAACCAGCGATGTTACCGATCGGCATCGCATCCTGGACAGAGGGCAACCAGTCTCATGAAACCACAAGGTATGGCCGAGGCCAGTCACCTGACAAAACCAGACAACAGGAAATGCGACCTCCGTCTGCAAGCTTTCGAGGAAAGAAAACCAGCCGCCCGTGGGCATCCTCTCCTGCTTTTGCTTGCTACGTGAGGACATGCGTGATGGATGCGTGCGCCCACGGACAAGTTGGGCCTCTTGACACGGAGGGCTTGGGGTCACGGCGGTGTGGGGATCAAGTGAGATGGAACAAGGGAGGTAAAATCCAAAGTCCCTTCCCTTGATGAACAAAGTTTCTTGCCTCAACATCGAAGAAGCAAACACAAGGCAGAAGGAAAGAAGACAGAAGAAAGAAAGGAGGAGGGAAGGAAAGAAGGAAAGGCGAGACAACGAACGGAACGCTCCCAGGACTCTGCAATACCGTTTCCCGTTTCTTCAAGGAGGATCTGGGACGCTACCTTCAGAGGGTGTGCGTGTGTGTGTGCACGTGTGTGTCCCGACGCGTGACACAGACCTGCCGACAGACAGAGGAAGAGAGAGACTCTCACTGGCTCCTTCCTCGAGTCACCATTCTGAAGAAAAGGATCTTTGAAGAGTGAGAGAAACGGAGCAGTGAAGAGTGAGTACGGGTCTTCCCGGCACTTGCGATGTATACTGACGAACGCGAAAATCCCTCCGCTAAAGCACCCGAAGTCACCTGTGCCGATCTTGGCCGCAAGACGGTGTGTAGCTAGAAATCCCCAAATGGCACGTCAGTCCTCAGACGGCATGGACTAGAGCTGGGACTTTGACGGGGTTTTCGCTCGTTCATGAGAACAGAAGACGATGCAGGTGGATAAAGACAGTAGGAAGGACGGAAGTCGAGAGAGGTCTCAGTAAAGTGAACCAACGAAGTCACATTGAGCTTTGAAGCCTACTTTTAATGGAAAAGTGCAAACTCCCCTAACGGTGGAGGGTCCGTGATGTCGTTTTGGAACGTACCACTTGAAATGAAAGGGAAAGACTCAGATAAAGCAGGACATCCAGGAAGTTTCGAGGAGAGCGATACTTGATTCAGCAGGAGAACGGAAAGCTCTGGGAGTTAACGGGCACGTCAATACGTGAAAAATGCCTCCGGTTTGGGAAGACTGCCTTTCGCATGCTCTCGTCAAGGATTGCGAGGACTGCTAATGGAACTGCCCTGGCATTTTCTCTCCGTTATCGTGTTCAGATTCAACTTTTAACCCTACGTGCCCGCTCCGCCCCAGGCACACACACCCCGGAAGATGCCCACTCACACTCTCGGGGAGACAAGTCTTTTCTTCGGATCCTAGCCTGGGGAGTCAATTCTTACGAGATGGCTCTACAAGTACACTCCCACGTTTCGTTTCCAACTCTCAGAGCTACCAACAAGACGCCTTCAGGTCGTGCACAGACCAGAAAGGACCTACGGCATGTCCATCCGACCCCATCCGCGCCCCGTCTTCTCCGTTGCCTCCCCACCCCCCCCCCCTGCTTTCAGGCTCGAATTCTCTATTAGTGCGTTTTTCGTGCTTAAAACCAAGTCCGCTGAACTCGGTGTGTTTTAAAGAAGAAGAAATTGACTGCTTCCTCTTGCGGAGGCTGGGACGCCCAAAGTCCCCTCTGCTGGTGTGGACAGTGACCCAGGGCTCTCCCACTGCACGACGGTGGAAGCGGAGAGAGCAGAGCAGAGCAGAGGGCAGAGAGAGAGAAAGACAGACTCTCCTCTTGGAAAGCCCTCAGAAGCTCGCCCCTGACCACCGTTTTGAATCCACTCACTACTGCCTGGTCCTACAATCCGATCACCTCTTCACGGCCCCACCTCCCAACTACCATAATGGGATAGCCCACCCTCTTAGCGCTCACAGTGGAGGCTCTTTCTGATACATAACATTTGGGGAAAACTTTTCAAGCTCCAATGAGTTCTGGGGGGACACCACTCAACCCACTACAACTTGCAAAGCGGCCAGAACGATAAAAACAATGTGAGTGTTTGTCCTTGAGACCTATTCTTCCCCACTTGGATTGCTTCCTGTTTGGACCTGGCCCAAGTAGCCAGGAAGGGAAGCACTCCACAGAGGAGGTTCCGTTTGCCATGCAAGTGCTTGTTCTCCTCAGAATTCAGTGAAAGCGCCCGTGGCCCTTTGCCCACGGTGTCCCCGGCGCCGCTCCGGTGCCCCGAAACAATCGTTGAGGCCAGGAAGTGAGAACACGAGTTGAGCCCTGCCCACAGCAATGACTACAGAGACTCTCTCGGGCCTGCCGAGTGCTTGCTGCTGGTTCCTGCCTCCGTCCTGCTCCCAAACACGATGTGCTCCTGGTTCATCCTTCCTCGCACCGAACCGATTCTGCATGAAAAAGCCAAGCCAAGGCAAGCCAAACCAAAGAGGTCCACGTGGGGGTGTTGGGAAGAAAGCCTTGTTCCCCCTACAGTGGACTTTCCAGTGAGCTTTGCAGCACGTCTAGCAGAGCCTGAAATTCTCCTTCGCTGAGGGGCGGTTCAGGTGATGACGGAGGGTCGTTCCCCTCTGTCTCCAGATTCAGAAAGGCTTCGGCACTTTCCTGAAACTCTGGGCTCCAGAGGAGCTGATCGAGGAGGCTGGGGCTTCCTGCGGAGTGCTGGTCAGCTTGCTGGGGCGGCTGAGTTGGCTCCTGCTTCGGCAGTGCCTGCTGCTGCCACACGGCCACCTCGGCGTGTACAGGCTGCTGAGGGGGTGCTTCTCCGGCGGTCCATTGGAGCATCACACCCTGGTGCCCTGCCCTCGAGCATTGCCTCTGGTGGGAGGTGTCTTGCTGAGCCAGGGCCTGCCACAGTTGCTGAGGGCGACCAGCTTGTGGCTGACAAGAGGCCTTCAAGGGCAATACGGCCAGGCCAGTGTCTCCGGTGCCTTGGTCATCC